>NW_024342473.1:9141107-9169822 GCF_902729225.1 Pteropus medius | reverse complement strand
CTAGATTTGAACACTGAAATTAGGATGTCTTATAATAAATGACATTTTACCATTATAACTGGCAACAATTTTTCTTCTTAGAGATACATAAAATAATGATGTGTTTTATATTCTATGGTGTCTTTAAAAAATCAATGAAGTATATTAAAGTCATAACATTCATTGAATACTTACTATGTGTTAAGCATTGTGCTAGGCCCTGGAAGTACAAAAATTGAACCACATGGTCCTCAAGGAACTATTACTTGAGAGGGAAAGATAAACAGTTATAATATAATGTGGTAATACCTATAGCAGAGGGTTATCCACTCAATAGGACTAAATAAAATTATCTCTAGATAGGTAGGCCACCCTTCTTTTATTGGGAAAAATTCCCCCCAATTCCCATCCTTCCATGTCCACAGGAAATGAGGATAAAGGAAGTATCATTCAGCCTCACTCTGCTCATTTAGGGGTGAGTTATTGCCACACCATCTGACATACCGCCTAAGAACAATCCAATTATTTCTTCCATAATTCACTGTTGTTGGAAGGAAGTCTCATTTTAGTGTTCAACAGCTGCAAGGCTTTTATGATAATATCAAAAGACAAGTCACTGAAAATAACTGTTCAATTTGTGAAAGGCAGTGCCCCAAATTTTTCATAGACATGCTTCAAGGTCCCCAAATTCTTCCCTGTACAACTTTTAAAGAGGAATGTAGAGAAGACAAGTTAGTGTCCTTACCTGGTTCTTGAAAGTGTTCTTCATTTGATAGAGTTCTAGACAAGATGAGTATTAATGCTTCTTTAAATTGGTCAAAATGTACCTAAAAATAAGGAATTAAAAATAAATTCAAAATAGTTTCCACAATCTTAAGGAAACAAATCCATCTACATACAAAGTACCAGAATTATTTTTAGCATCCTGAGAGTCTTGAAGTAAGTCATAACCTGCTTTTGTTCCTTTTTTTTTTCTTAATTTCTCTAAAGCACTAAAGGGAAGTGGGCTGATTATTTTTGACATTCCAGTGTCATAAACACTAATATCAATATTTATTCAACCTTGCAGAGAAAAGCTATATAGCAAAGCCTTTTTTATAAACTCAGAAAAAGGTATGTTTTGAATTCTTCTTTTCCTTATCTGAATAAGCCCAGAAAAGAAAGATGTTAGGTTGGGTATTAGGAAAAACTTCCCCCCAAAATGATCCATTGTAATGATATCCCAAAGATGCTTTCATCTCTTAAGATATTCTAGAAAAGAGTAATTTATCTTCTGAGGATGACTTGAATATAGTCTTGCCTGGGGCAGGTATATAATATTTATCTCCCAAGGCCCCTATGATTCTATAAACAAGCAGAAATCAATAGCAAACACAAAGGATAAAAGGACTTTGGAAAGCATTTTCCTGAATTCTTAAAAACACAGTTACCTCAACTAAAGTAGGAAAGAACCTGAGTTTTATTTAAGTAAATACTCAGAATAGAGATATTAATTTGGTTAAAGGGGTAAAATGGATTTCTTTATGGCTGAGTATATTCTTCTATAATGTAAATTTATGTGATCTCACCCTGAGGCAGAAGAGAGAGATGATATTTATTCTCACCATTATTCTAGTTTGATAATGTGGCATCTATTTATACAGAAACCCATATGTAAATACAAAGTTGGTACATTTGTAATTTGTGCTATCTTGGATTTCTTTGGGTATCATAACAAAACATCACCTAGAAGTTTAAATATAGGTAACAGATAAAAAACGCTTTCAAATTAAATTTAGAAAAGCAACAAATCTCAACAGTTACCTAAATCGAGGGGAAAAACTATACAATGCTACCCATGCAAATCAGAGCAAAGAAGAAGAATCTACTGAGATTCCCATGTCATAAGTGTATTCTTGCAACTGATAACACTCTCTCAAAGTACATGTGGTTTCCCTACCATATTAGATTAATTGGAATCACATTCCAAAATCATATTCCTTCAGATCGCATAGACTAAAAATTGGCATAATCTACAGGGCCAGAGACAAAATCTGTCAAGGGAGGTGAGGCATCTGCTAAAGAGCCAGGACTGTACAATCAATGAAAGGGTTAAAAGATTGTAGAAATGTAAGCCGTGCTAATTAGGTTTCACAGATGACAAACTGCTGAGAAGCCTGGGGGAGGGAGGAGGGCTGTGCCCTGCTGTGTCCTAGAGTCAGAGGTGGGTTTCAGGCACTGTGCCATTCCAGCTCCAGTTCCCAGGGGCAAGGCCATCTTCCCAAACAGTTTACAGACACCACTTCCCCTCAGGGGCACTTGCAGGTATTTACTACTTCCTACCAGAATCCGACCTCCCTCTCAGGGAAGGTGGGGAAGGGTTAGGAGCATAGGCTCTGCACTGGAACCACTTGGGTCCAGGTTCTGACCCTGGCTCAGCCACTCACTTCCTTCTGTGAATTGGCTAAATTACTAAACCTCTTCGAGCTTTAGTTTGCTTGTCTGTAAAAAATGGGGCTCTCTAACAACCGATATTTATGATTCATTCAACAAATACTTATTGAGCACCTGCTGTATGCCAGGCACTTTCCTAGGCCCTGGTGATTTAGCAGTGAAAGAGAGTGACACAGATCCCTGCTGCCACGGAGCACAAATTCTCAGGAAATGTCACAGGGAATCAGGCAGGTACAGTGCTAAGAGCGCTGCATGTATTTTAGGTTATTTATGGTACCACCACTCTCATAGCAGTGTTAAGGAGATAAAATGAGAGTTATATAAAGTACCTAGAGCTTCCTGGCACTTATGAAGTACTCAGCGAGGGGAAGTTAATACTACTAGCAGGTATTGTAACAGAGGTGGCTGTTCCCATCACTTTAACAGAGAAACAGGGTCATATTCTCAAGCAAAGCAACTGGCCATGAGAATAACCAAGGAAGCCAAGTGGGAGTTGTTTGGGGTGGGGTGGTGGTGGTGGTGGGGGGTGACAGCAGGGAGGCCCAGGAGCCTGCTTTGCCCCCAGGATCTGTGCAGTTGCCCAGCATTGGAGAAACTGATTCCGTCTGCTTTGTTTAGGGACCCTACCTTTAAGTTCCTCCTCTCAGTTAGGATATTAATGGAGATGACCTGAATGAAACTTAAGTCTTTCCTTGCCACAATTATGAGTTGAACAAAAAAAGAGGCTCTTATTTCAAAAGGGAGGTGCTTGCCTTGAGACTTTCAAATCTTTTATCCTTGTTTCCATGGGTCTCTGCAGGGTCTTCTAAAGGCATAAATTTTGATAGAGATAACTGGAAAGAGCTATTCTGAGTTTCATCCTAACAGTTCAATTCAGTGAGTATTAGACATGGAAATCACCCAGGGGGTCTCTGTACCTTAGTTTTATTCCCCCTGAAAAGTGACGAAAACAGCTATAACCTGGATGTTAATTTTAATCAACTTCCAAAGCTTTACTATATGCCACATTCAAGGGATTACTCAGGTCTCATACAAACACACCAACTTTTGAAGACAGTACTGTCCTCATTTATGTGGAAGTTGCTTATCTCTCAACCCCAATGGTCTAGAGTACAGAAGACAATTGGGAAACAAGTGGTGTCCGAAGCAGAGGAAGGCATAAAGCCCACATGCTCGTCTCACAGAAAATGCTGCAGACGCAACTCAGGAGTTATTAATTTTCACTCTACCTGATTTATTATAAGCTTCGTTAGCCTGTTTTCCCAACCCTCTACAGATTAGAAGCAGCAAACGAAAGACAAGGGCACTCTAAGGCAAGTGCAAGAAGTAACTATTGACATATTAGGATTGAGGAAAGACATGAACTATCCTCTCTCAAACAGATATAAAGTATAATTTTTAACACTTTAACAAACTTTTTTAAACTATAAAAAAAGGCATAGGCACTCAAAAACTTACTATGTTGGAGTTATTTAGTGTTGGGTCAAGGCTCTATGTACTGCTAAATAAATCCTGAGGGTATCATTCTTATAGAAGGACAAGTGAAAGACCAAGAAGATTTTAAATGATCGAGAACAACCTTATGATGTTTAATAACTCTTTGAATAGGGCAAAATGTTAAAATTTTTTCAATCTCCAATGGTTAACATTGTGTTTTTTAAATGTGACACTAATTGGGGTAAGAGATCCAGTTATTAGAGAATTTTATTGACGTGGATCCTGGATAATACTAGATGGATGGGGATATTAGTGTAGGTTCATTCTCTCCTGGGCATCTGAACATTTGGCTCTCATGACAGTCATGTGAGATGGTCAAGGCAGGCCCCCTCCTGAAAACTGATGAGAGAGGCTCAGAGAAGGTCTGTGCCTTGCCCAAGGCCACACGTCTTGAAGTGATGGGGTTACTTGGAGAACCCAGGCCTTCTAACTGGACACATTAAAGTCCAGCAGCTCTGCTGCCCCAGGCCTGCTCCACTCCTGGTCTGACCTCTCAAGGTCAAATCCTCAGCTTTACACAGAGCTACTAGGTATAAAGCCATCCACTAGGGCTTCAGGGAATAAATCAAGAAGATACATAACCTCTGCCCTCAAGGAGTTTATCAGCTGTACTCTAGATTCTAGCGTGTGGGAGGGTGGAATAGGGAAGGAAAGAAGTTTATTAGTAACTACAAGGTAGAATCTGGTTAAGTATTCTGAGTGAGAAAAAACAGGCTTGTAGTGGCCTCTGACAAATGAGCATATCCTACCTGGCCAGCAGGCAGGAAAATGGGGACATTTTGTAACAACTGACTTCTCCAAGATATTCACAGGCAGAGCTTGAAGGTTTCCAAAATGGACTTATATTAAATCCACCATATTTTATAAAAAAAAGGGTCTATAAAAGACTAAACATGATAATTAACTTGGAGGTTCTTCAAAATCCAATGCTGTCTTTCTAGGTAATTCCTTCTTCCCCAACAAAAAAATGTAAAAATCCAAAAACGAAAACCTGGCAAGCTGATCAAAACAAGTGGAGCAGTACGGGGAGGGCGAAACGGGTAAAGGGGGTCAATTATATGGTAACAGATGGAAAATGGACTTTGGGTGGTGAGCATGCTATAGTGTATACAGATAGTGAATTATAATGCTGTACATCTGATACTTATATATTATTAATTAATGCGACCTCAATTAAAAAAAATATTAGAGGAGGTTTAAGTCTTAATTTGATTTTTATTTTCCTTCTTGTAAGGGCATGTAGACATTGAATCCTCCACTTTAAACAGCAGTAAATTTCACATCTTTCAAGAAGATAGTTCTCTAATAGAGGCAGGTGACTGCTATTTTCCATCAATGCTCATGAATACTGATGTGGCGGAAAAGCCCCTTAGGGCATAACCCAGAACCAAAATGTTAATAAATGCCCTCTATTGTGAAGAAACATGCATCAGTGGCCTCACGGAGTTCAATAACTGGAATCTTTAAGTACTATTTTTCTCCTCCAAGGGAGTTTTACTATTATATTATGCTAAAATTTAGAAATCTTCACAAATATACAATGCAATTAAATCTCACAAGGTAACAAGCTTCCCAGCTGTGCATACCCTGGTTGGCATCTCCTCATTTGAATAATAATTGCTGCCATTCATTTTACAAGCATTCCTATATCTTGTATGCCTCAAAGGCCAGTTTGCAGCAATGGGAAAATTACATGACTGACTGAAAACACACATGACATTTAAACTAAATTAACAGGAAGACTAGTCAAGTCTGATATTTTTTGTCATGTGTCACTACCGCTTAATAGAAATTTACCTCATCACTTTTGCTCTCCAAATTTCATATAAATGTTTTTTTTCTTATGGACACAATTTGTCTTTTTAAAAAAAGAATTTAAGCATCACATAAGAAACAAATGCTATCTAAACCACAAAAGAACCCTGTAACAGGAAGTAGAATAAAGAAACTAACGTTGCATAAAATCATCTTGTGCAATCTTGGAGATCAAATGCATACAGTTTCCATATGTATGCAGGCAGCACTTCAAACAGGCCGAAGATGAGAGAGCTCAAGCCAGTGTTCAATAAAGTGAGCTCATTAAATAAGACAAAGGCCCAAGTGACTGTCATCACACTTAGGAGGTTTATATGTAGTAATACAAAGGGAAATCAATGAGACAACATTCAAAACATTGTGTTAGTTGAAATGGGTATAGAAACATGGACTCATCAGAAGGTCAATGTCAAGGAAAATAATGTTTGTGGCATTATGCAAAGAGAAATGACAGATGAACAAAAAGACACAGTATTATAATGAAAGACATAGTTATGATATGTTGTCCTCTAAATAAAGCATTCAGGTTATTGTAGTTTAGTAGACATTTACTGCAGACAATCCTGAGAGAGGCGAAGGCCATTTAAAAAAGCAGGTTCTAAAAACCTAAAGCAACTGTGTGAAGTTGTGCTACAACACTGATCTAAAGAGCCCTGCCTATGGATGGAAACAGATGCAAACTACCACCACACATGAGTTTTTAGCAAATCCATTCTCTACTCCAATGAGATTTCTCAGAAAATTGTTACTGGGAAGCCATTATTAATCAAAGACCCATTCTAGGTACGTAAGGGATGGAGGGAGATACAAAACATGGTGGTTAACTGTGTACCTGGCTCTATGATGTCTTTGATATACACAATCAAAGTCAATCCTCACCACAATCTTACAAGGAGGGTATTATTTTTCCCATTATACCAAGGAAGAAACTAAGGCTTAGGATATTTAAGATAAAACACCCATATAGCTAGAAAGTGGCAAGAGTCAGTATATGAATTCAGGTCTGACTTCAGAAACTGCTCCAATAGTACATTGTCCCAATGTGATGGTGGGTTGAGGGGAGATGGAGAATGAGATTCACTTTTGCATAATTGGAGTCTGAGGAGGCTGTGGAGACATGCGTCCACATTCAAGGACTGGGAAATCTGAGTTTCCATTCTGGTGCTGCTTCAAATGAGTTGCCTGATCTTGGACAAGTCACTGTACTTTTCCAAGTTCCGAGTTCCTCCATCACACAGATGGACACTGAAGAACTTTAAGTCCCTTCATCCACACAAGAAGCTACTCATAAAAGTATCAGTGGAATATTTTAGAAATCTAATGAGCATTCTTGACCATTCCTCCTCTGGCAAAAGCAAAGTAGGTAGAAGAGAATAACCAAGCAACTTTCCCCTCTGCCCTTGCTTTCAGTCAGGCTAAATATGTCTGAAATACCGAAGGTTCACAGTATGCAAAACCAAAGTTAATTATGCAATGAATTTAAACAGGAAATGTTAACACAGAATAGAAACAAGTCTTGTAACCTCTTACTCAGACTGTCTCCTTGTGTATAAATGGGAACCACAGACCCTGAGGCATTCAATTCAACCCCAGATGAGAATGTTGTAAAGAAAATGAGTGAGTCTACGGCCATGCCACCTTGAACGTGCCTGATCTCGTTTGATCTTGGAAGCTAAGCTGGGTTTGAGCCTGGTTAGTACTTGGATGGGAGACCACCTAGGAATACCAGGTACTGTAGGAGTTAAAAAAAAAAAAAAAAAAAAAAATGAGTGATGGAGAGACACCTCAAATCACAGGACCAACATAGGAATCGGAAAATATCCTTCACTATTTCAAATTACTCTACAGTGGTTAAACAATAAGATACAGTGAAGGTTCAGACATTTAAGAGATGCAATGAGAAATGTTTCAACATTCCCTCCAATGCATTCAAAAAGCCTCAGATCAAAATACAAAAAAGGAGCGTCAACACAGGGTTGCTATAAATAGGCACTATTTGATGATATATGCGTAGAGAACAAATCCAAATAATCACCACCAGAAAGTACTTCTGTATTTCTGATTTACTTTTCAAATAGTTAAAACATGCATAAAATCTTTAAAAGCTTTTAATGAATTGGAAACAAGCAAATCCTCCATATGAAATTAATCTTGACATTTATAAAAGAACCCCAAGTACTTTAAAATGAAAAGTAGGAAAGCCGAGCTAAATTATACGTTTGTACGGTTATCAAATTTTAACACTAAAACATTTCAGTGTCTTTGATGACTTCTGAAGTACACATAGCACATTACCTATGGAGTCTACATACTTATTGGACTCCTTTGGAAGCCAATGGTGAGTTCTGCTACCAGGTGGCTTGTTCTGATTCTAAAGAGTGCAAGAACACTGAGACCCTCAGCATCCAGATTCATATTAAAGAATATCGCAAGGAAATTCATCAGAACCTCAGGGGCTGTTTTTTGTCAAAGCTAATATATTCCATGAGAAAGGAAAATGTATTTTTTAAACTGGATATAACTAGAGACTTCAATAAAACCAAGGTAAGTTATCATATTTATGTCCTGATTTCGGTTATCATATTTACTGATTTCCAGTAAAAAAGATAGGTATACAGAGAGATTTATTTAAAAGACACAAAAACTGGCAGCACCTACAATAGGTATCAGTTGCTTGGATGAAATAAAAGCACTAATGTGGTTCCCTTTCTTAAATGTCTGTAGTATTTGCTCCCAATACTATTTACCTGCCATGTACATTACTTGACCAGACTATTAGTTCTTCAGTGTCTTTAAAAGTCTCTTGTCTTGGGATCTCACCACCTGACATGTGCTTAACTATGACAAAAATATGGATGGAGCTCTTTTGATAAACGAGTTAGAAATCCCTACTAGCAATGTCCTCTTTCTTTCAAATCATTGACATCTTTAGGCATTTCAAACCACTGTGCTCAGGGGAATAGGGCTTTAAGTTATAAAGCAGGACTAGAGAGATGGATTTAAACATAATTTGGGGGTAAATGGCCTATGATTAAAAACATGAAAAAGGCAAGTTGATTTATATTACTTTCCTTAACAACTATCAAAAGAAACATTAGGTTTTAAGAAAAAAAAGTACAAGAAGTTATTCAAGGTGGACTTAAAAAGAAAACCTGACAACGGTCATGTTCTTAGTTGAGGGGTACAAATGCTTTTTATCTTCTTATTTGATTTTCAAGGAAAAATTATTAATTCAGCTCAATTCCAATAAAGGTAAACTTGGAAGTTCTGTTTTATTTAAAAACTATACTCATTAAGATTTAAAAGATAACATTACAACCATACGCATCCAGGAAGCTGATGGATACTAATGTACCCAAAAGCTAATTCTATGGGAAACGTTAGTTTACGATAAACATAAACAAGCTGCAGCCATGCCGTAAGGCTAACATCTGACATGCAGGTCACACATAATACATATTTGTTAAATGAATGAATACATGGATCTACTTAGATTTCTCATGCTATTATTTCTTTCACCTGTTTTATTAAACCAAACTGCTAACCTTTATAAGTTCTTTATAAATACTATCTAAAGAGAAAAAAAAATGACTGGCATTAAAAACTCATAATTTTCAACTATGACCCTACTCAATATATCAAGAAGGTGATAGCACTTGGATTGCTTCTGTGACTTATAAGGATTTTTTTCATTATATTTAAAAGGAAATACAGGCCATATAGAGAGTATCTTAGCATATGGCTAAGTTTATGTGCTCATCTGAGTAGAATAATTTAGTTTCATAAAAAATGCAAATTTAACAGTAGTGCATTAATTCATGCCAACACTGCTCTCATGACAATCGCCAGGGACCTCCCTCATGAAATCAATATGCATATATCTATTTAACTTTTATCACAGGCTCACTGAGTAAATATCACACTATAGACCACTTAGGTATTCATTATTCAGAGGCAAATAGCAAATGTAAAAAGCAGGCTGGTAGTGTCAAGCTATTAACAAATCAATCGATAACTGCTCTCCCTTTTAGTTTGCCAAATGAGGGCAAAGATGTGCAACATCTGGAGAGCAAACTGTTAATCTGCTGCCTAGGAGGATCTGTTTACAGCAGAGGGTTCCATATTTACACTGACTCTAACACAGTCTCTCAAGGAAACATTAAGTTGTATTATGTCTTCTCAAGCTTTAATAAGTATTAAAAGAGATCCACTCTTTCATACTATTCCTCAGACACCAAAAGGCCTCAGATCTCTAAGGACTACAGAGGGAAACACTACTCTTGGCTCCCCAAAGTGTCTAAGATTGAAGCAGAACTAAAAAACACAAGTGCACTGCATGATGAGGAGAAAATAATTTAATTCTCAAATCCCTCACTTCTAGTGCTTTCAAAGTAAGATTTTTAGCATTCTTTAGAAATCACATATGTTCACAAGCAGCTAATGCTCCCAAAGTGACCAAGAATGGTCCCAATTTTGCAATAACTCAATTTTTTCCTTTAAGTGTGAGCCCTGGTAAACACCACATTCATGGCGCCAACCCTCTGACAATATCGTTCTTTGTGCATTAATTTCAGGATGATCGCTACTCTTATTCTGTCCACGTCACAGAGAGCCAATACATTGTACGTACTGTATATAAGGTCACTTACCCAACTTGTCAGCTAATAGACAGTGAAAATGAAATGAAAAAAAAAAATGGAAGTTCAGTCACTGGCATAAAATTGAGCTTCATGACTGCTTCCTCAACTTGCACCACATGATAAAAACTATTGTTGCAATGACAGCCATAGAACTCCAAAAGTATTGCCCATTTTTATCTCTCATCCATTCAGAAAAATCAACAGCAAAAATCAAGCAAAGCCATACATATGATGCTCTTATCATGAGAACAGGTCCTGACAGATCAAATATCTTCCCTACTAACAGCAAGAGGGAAAAAAGGACCCCTTCTCACTTTTTATTCATCTGTGACTCGATCTCTAGAGAGAACATGACTATTTGTTGTCAACACAGAAGTTAACATCAGCACACATGTACATCCCTGCTAGAAGCAAGTCGTGCTGGGTTTTAATTGAACCTGCACTGTATTTACTTACCCTCCTGTCTTATTTCCTGGGTGAAGAGTTTAATTAATACTTCACTTCAGAAACAAGTCACACACAAGAATAGCTTTATTGGGAGTAAAAGTCATAATAGCAAAATCTGCTTTTCCTGTGAATGGCAGTTTTCTCACTGCATTTCCCTTTTCCTCAGTGGAAATCTGTCTCCTCTCTTCTGTCTCAATGATGAAAGTAGAGTCCATAAAATGATTCACAAAGAATGAGAAAAAAGTTAGAAAACATCCTCTTGTTACCTATTTTTTCTCTAAGATGTTCAGTGCTCACCTTCTTTCCAGAGCACAAAGTACAGCAGGCTCTCATCACCTGAGCAAACTGCACTGTTGTGTCAGAGCCATTACATTCTGTCTGTTTATCAGGTTAAGAGCTAGGGGCACACACGGTCAGGATGTTAGAAACAAGTTGCAGTACGTGTGGTTTGCCCCACCCCCCAACGCCCCAACAGAAACCACCCCCACTTCCTACTGCCGGCGCTGTCGTCCCAAGCCTTACCCTGCCCAAGAGGTTGTCCTGAAGCAGCGTCTCTTGCAGCACTGGGGCCACCTCCTCCAAGCTCAACATGTGGCAAAGGTCAGTGAGTTCCTCCTGTCCCAGGGACCCAATGCCTGATGTATCAAAACTGTCAAACAGCTCCTTGAGTCGGGCCTCATGCTGGTCCTGCTCCACCTCATCCATCCCATAGCCCACAGCGCTCACCTGTGTGGGACAGAGACAAGAACAGGTTGTGGCAGCCCCAAGAGTCCTACTGCCACCACCCCTTGGCACGCTACCCCCACCCATGCTAGCCCCTTGGGAATGCTCTGTATGCCTTAGTCCCCTCATGCTGGTGGATCAGGATCTTGATGAGGGCCAGAAGGAGAGGCAACACTGCACACCTCTCAGCAAGACCACGGGTGTCTCCAGGACCGTGGCCAATGGAGCTGCCCCATGCCCTCACACGGGGCTTACCCAGAGGTCGGGTCACCGCGGGGTAACGTTACCAGAATGAGTGAGTCTCCTAAGCAGAAAGGCACCCTCCTCTCCTGCCTGCCCCTCAGGCCAGCAGCCAGTCTATCAAACTCAAAACTGAGAGCCTTCTCTATCAGCTCATCTGGCCTAGGACTTACAGATGGTGAAAGACCACTTCTGACATCCAGTCCTTTCAAATGAACTAATTGTTAGCAGCAACAGACTGCAGGGCCAGAGCTCTCACACAAGTCCGCAAGCTCCCGACGACCTGCCCAGATGTTGTAATCTGCCGGCTTGGATGAGCTGTTTGGTTTCTCTTCTTTTAGCCTAGATGCCCCCTTCTGTTGTTAGACTGGAGGACTGCAGCAGGAGGCCATGCCAAAACACTCTGATACAAAACCACCTCCCTGTTTACATGAGACCAAATGCCTTTTACATGAGTTCCTCAAAAAGCAACTCAATTAACTTTATTGGTGCAATTACATGAGGTGTGACAGGAAGAGTACTCCCTGAGGCTCATTTTAGTCCCAGGGAGGTTTAGGTAATGCCTAGTTGCCTAGAGAAAGGGGAAAACACCACTCCAACCTTTCAGACTGTGAGGTTTGAAGGAGTCACGGGCCATATAAATCATACAGAATCTCGGGAAACCTCTACCATTGGCCATCTCATCTCTGTTCATCTGTTTATTCTGTCTTCCATCTCTGTGACCCACCCAAACCCCAGGCTTTCTGTTTTTCCATTTGCTGTGGGACCCGTAAAAACATGGAGTCATCAATAACTCTCTGAATCACTTCTGCTAAATATATATATTATAAAATACTAGGTACATCATGCTTAAATAATAAATCTGGTTTTTTGTTTGTACGATAATTCATTTTTAATGTGTTGGGTCTTCCAATGAAAGCCTGAAACCTGCACATCTGAAGGTACCTTCATCATGATGCAATAGAAGCCAAATACGACATATACCCTTGAGAGGGTGACCTCATCCATCTGAAACATGGCTCTCAGAAACAGCCCTTGATTATAAAAAGCAGTACCTTTAAAAAAATTTATCTTGTCAGTTATTTTATCACGGTAATTTTTTTATTGTGATAAAAACCACATAACATAAAACCCACCCTATTAACAAAATTTTAAGTGTGTAGTACAGTACTGTTCACCATATGCACATTGTTCTACAGCTAATCTCTAGAATTTTTTCATCTTGCATGACAAACTCTATACCCACTGCACAGCAACGCCCCATTTCCCCCTCCTCCAGCCCCTGACAACCACCACTCCACTTTTAAAAGCAGCACCTTTAAACCAAGCTCTTGGTCAGAAAACTCTAACTTACAGGTGATGTTCCATGGAGCAGACCATTACAACATAGGAAACGCGCAAGTTAAAATCTTGAACCCGGCCAGAACTTAAAATAGGAGAGCCCTGAACAAATCAGTGCCACTCTAGGTTGCGTGGCTTTCTTTCCATAGACAACTCTTCAAAACATGACAAGCTAAAACAGGGCCCTGGCCATCTCAAAGGTTTCGGTAGACCCAGGTGGACCCAGAAGATGGATTCAAACAGCTCCACCATGGAGCTCGATTTTTACTGGGGCCACTCATTAACACGAAGTGGCACCGTTCTGGTCCAGACTCCTGGTCTCAGAAGGTCTCTTCTCCTAATTATCAGTTTTTCTATTACTAAGGTGCTGCTGGCTCTGGCTACCTTCCCAGAATTGGTCTGTTGGGTTAACTAATCATCATGTAAATGTTTTCAAAATAAGTTGAGAGTGCTATATAAACATCAAAGCATCAGAAAAGAAACCCCAAGGTGTTAAGCAAGGCCACAAAACCCAGGAATTTAGACAAGGCCAAGGTTTGGCTAATGAGATTCACCTAGAGTCTGCAAGTTAATTGTCAGCTGGGATCCGCTGCGAATCCCCAAGGTGTTCTGAGATCTTCAGGGTTGCCATAGCTCTCAGACTCACTGAGTTTAACATTCCCCTGAGCTGTAATCTGACCAACTTTATAAAAGCCAGGCTACTCTGTTTCTGCTTGATTTTTCACATTAAATAAAAACAAAAACACCTCAAAAGTGAAAGGATTCTAAAGCTTCCCACTTTTAAAATTATTAAGGGGTGAAGATTTGTCCACTAAATCAACATAAATTGGCTGTAAAACTCACAGTGTACTGAGAAATCCTGATCTTATCCACAGCTTTGAATTGATAAGCTAACATGCCCTGCTCTTTGGGAGGTCATCGTATTTTCACTAAATCAAGCCTCTTTCATTTTATGGCAGCTTTCTTTTCTTTAATCTCTTTATTTCACCTCCCTCCTTCCCAAGATACTTAGGAAAACATTCTTTTGATGGAAGGGGAAAACAGCCTCACCCCTGCAGAACACATGATAGTACGGAAGGAAATATCTAAAAGATGTTACATATGGCGACAAGTTGTCAGTATTCTTCTGGCATGGAATGCATTTTTACTGGTTGATATTATCCCCCAAATGTTCATCAGTAATTTCATGTGCAAGAATTTTTTTCCCCCTACTTGCCAGAAATTTCTTCATGGACAAAGTCCACAATTTCTATTTCTTTTATAGCTCTCCCCAAATGCATAGTACAGTGTGTTCTTCACACCAGGACATAGTCAACATTGTGGACTGAGTGGAGATTCCTCGAGTGGAAATTTAACCTGAATGAGAGCTACAGAAATAAGCATATGAAGACTTGGAAATGCCTATTTCTTCCACAAACACACCTCTACTTCCCCCATCCAACCCCTTTTTCAAAGGCATTTACAGTTCTAGACATAATCAAGCAGAAGCAGAAAGCCAACACCCACTGCCAAACTGAACTATGAGAGCCATCTAAAGTTTGGTTCAGGGAATTAGTAAGGGAGCCAACGGATTCACAAACTTCAGCTGCATTTTTTGTTGTTGTTGTTATGAGATGTGACTTTGGAGGAGAATCTGTACTAAATACCATCCCTGGTCCCCTGGTTTATAGAATGAGAAGAATAATACCCATCTGGAAGGGTTGTCCTGAGGGTTATATGGTAAGCAAGAAAGAGAGCTAATCCTAGAAAAAGCTGATACAGGAAGGAATCTGAGAAAAACCAAGAAAATACCTACAACTTACAAAAGAGGGGTAAACTGAAGAGAGGTAACTCGTACAAGTCAATCAGCCATACATAGGTCTGGCTGATTCAAAGCCATTCAAAGACGCAGAGGGAGAGCTGTGGAATACCAGAATGGGCAAGGGATATATTACGTATATTAAAACATTACTAAACGGTAATAGCAGGAGAAAATGTTCAATGCTTCCTCTATCTTTTCAGGGAGATTACTGATAAACTTAATGTCAAAGAAAAGCAGAAAGACTGAACTATCGTTGAAAGTTCAGAAGAAATTCTTTTTAAACTTCTGAGCATTTAAGTCTGGCCTACGCTGAGTACACATACAATCTCATTTAATCCTCTTCGTTCTTTAAAGTAGAGATATTACCATTTAAGATATAGAAACTGGAGCTTGGCAAAATTAAGCAACTTGTCCAAGGGGACATTGCTACTATAGGGGTGGGGCCTGGTCTGACTTTAAACCATACTGTCTCTCAATCCTATATATGTACACAGAACACATGAATGGGATCACTGAAATGTTACTGGCAAATCACTTATCTATACCTTTATGTGTTAACCACATGTACCAAGTACTAGAAACCACCATGGAACATTTGATGGCCACAAACTCCCACAAATTGGAATGGGGAGTGGTGGGGTTCCTTCCTCTCTCCCTCCCTTCCTTCATCCACATATTGAATAATTATAGCCTACAAGGCACTAGGGATACACAGAATAAGTAATCTCCTTTTACTAAAGCTGCTGCAGGATTTAGGGAAGGAAAAAATAAATTTTTATGTAAAAATGACCATGAAGAGTCTCATATCTTTAATAATGGGCATAGTCTAGGAATTGACAGTTGTTAAATTAATTCCCCCAAACATTTTTATGTCTAATCTGTGCAGTTCAAGGCTTTCCAGAGTCAAAGCCTAAATGGCATCCATCAGTGACACGAATCTTTCTCAGAGATAAAGAAAGTTGGGTTTGGAGTGATAAATCTTCCTTCAAATGGCAAAGAATAATTCTAGTTTTACAAAGCTTGTCATAAACCTGGGCCTCCCTTCATCATCTACCTTCTCAAACTGTCAGAAGCCTTTACCACTCCAACGGAATAAAAGGGCCAGTGTGTGAGCAATATTTTGGAGTTCTTACTAGGGGTGGTTAAATAAGAGGCAGATGAACAGAGCCATTAATCAAAACATTTACCACCCAGTAACCACTCATAATGAGAACTATTCGGAGCATTTTCTTTCCAAATAACTGAAAACAAGGCTGCCAAAATGTGCAGACCCTGACAAGGATGTCCATTACTGATTTGTGTTATTGTGTTCCACTCGGCAACCCAGGCTGATGAAATCACGGTCCCAACTGGGACTGGAAAAGAGATAGGTGGAGGTGCAGCTGGAATAATGAACTCCCCAACATAAGGCCAGCATGAAGTGGATGCATGAACTTATGAACTTTCCAGCATCCAAGATATAGAAAAGAGCTTGTAAGAATGGCACCATGGCCAAAGGGGACGTCTATTCTCGGTCAGTGGGAGTGAAAAAGGGACAAAGCCTGGCAAGGGAAAACCAAATAATAAATAAGCACAATGCCAGACCCCCTAGCCCAGGCCTTTTATTTCCCCTCCAGATGGTCAAGCAGCTGAACAGCTACGAGGAATGTCTGGATGTCCCTCTTGGCTCAGCCGCATTCGTTGGGTATTATAATAGATGCTTTTGGATCTGCATTCAGACATAGCTGTTGGGGGTCCACAGACCAGGCAGTGACCACCAAGTGACTAATTTCGTTACTTTATAACTAAAGTGATAAACAGGCATAAACCCTGCTTTGGCAAAGCTTTTCATTCACGCCTTCAGCTTTCACCATTTTGGTAAGTCAGAGCCTCATAATGCCCATGATCAAATTTAAATGTTTCTTCTCCTTTTTTTTCTGCACTTTATTTGCTGCACAGATTTCCAGTCCTACTGTCTTGGACTAATTTCAGTATAAAATGAAATAGTGACAATAATAAAATTAAATTTAGCAAAAGCTTAATAGAAAAAGCAATCGTCCTCATTTAGATATCTATATAGAATGTTTCTGCCAAAAACTACTGCTGTCCAAACTGATTACTGTCAGACAGCCTTCTAGATACCAAAAGCACAAGAATATCACCAAGAATATAAATCATGATATAAAAATATAACACAAAAGCTTCAATGCCACCACACACAAAGAGAAAGTTATATTAAATTTGAAAGAAAATAACCTTTGCTAACTACACTATAAAATTTAATTTAACTAAGGGTAACCCACTAGAATTTATTCTAAAACATAAATAAACTGTAGTATTTTACTATCCTGAATGATGTAGAGAAGTCAAGCTTTTGTTAAACCTCATAGCTAGGTGGGTAAGCCAATCAAGTCATTCACTTAGGAAAGCTGGAGGAATAAAATCATTAGCCTACCACTTTGGGTTCAGGAACTGTAATCAGCTACTAAGTGAAATTACAGAAGCAGAAAACAGCTGCCTGTTTGTTACTTTCTTAAAAGAGCCTGCTTATAACAACTTTCACTTCTTGAGCCATATTAACTCAAATTAATGTAGAATGCCTGCAGCTATAAGAACAGTTCTCTGATGTAAAAGAGCTTCTCTTTTTGCATCTATAAACAAAAGATTTTCCCAATGTCGTTTCCGAAGTGAACCTTAGAACATAATACGTAATTTTCCACCTAAAAGCTGGAATAAATGGTTAATTGCTGATATAAATTGCAATAAAAAGCAACCTAATTTCAAAGTTGCTCACTTGCTTATTCCCATAATCTTTTAAAAATTCTATTTTATTTGTAAATAGGATAAAAGTATCTTTTTGCAAGCTTCAGTAAGTCTCTCTACAAGCCCTTGCCCAACAGATGTAAGTTCAATAGCCAGAATTCATACCACATAATTTACTGGCTTACAAATGAATTGGCATCTATAAAAATAAACCTCCTGAAAAGGCTTTAGGCTGTTTGAATCCCTGGAAAACGCTCTGGCTAAACTTGCCAACCTTTTATCAATATAAACCTGATAGAATGTATTTTCATTATCAACATAAAATGGAAGCATCAAGATTGGTGAAATGTTAGTTTAGAAAGTCATTTGCAGTGACATTTAAAAACAATTTACTTGAACAACATTTGACTTATGATAAGAATATTGCCTATTAAATTAAGATTGGCTGTTCAGAATTCATTGGAGCTCTGTTCTGCCCTCTGTGACAGTTAACATCTTTTGTTATTAAGGGTCATCACATATCTAAAATGACAAAAGAACAAGAAAAAAGACGCCCATGACATTCTGAGCAAGTACCTATTAAAATGACTGATCCTTGACATTTTAATGCAAAAACAGTGCCTCTGATGGCTTCCTTTCTGTTGGCCCCTATAAAGCCTTATCCTGCCTCTGCCCCATGTTCAACCCACTTGGAACATCCATAAGTCCTACTCTTTATCTATACTGCAGTTAGGAATTCTTTCCTCTAAAGAATCAACACAGAGTAGGTAAAAATAAACAGATACGCAAACAAACTCCCTAGCAGTTCACTTAACCTCCCTAAGGACACTGACAACAGCTGAAGAAACCACAACAAACTGGTTTTGTAGCCAACCTGAAATGTCACTTTTACACACAGTCTGGGATTTTTCACAGCCCCCTTAAACTCCAGAGCAAGATCTGCCAGTATTCCAGGTCAGCCACCAATATGTTCGTCACTAGAGAAGATTCAAGATAAAATTAAGCTGACGCAGAAAAAATACATTTCCTTACAGACTGTCAAGCCTCAGGAAACATGTAAACATATAAATTTATGTTAACGTATGCAAGGGGAGCCCAACTGAGAATCTTGGATAGTCTCAGGAGCTTAGCCAATGTGCCACGGTGGACTTTATTAGGATTCTAATCCTAAAAAGCTACCATGTCAGTCACAGAAATACAACCATACAATCTGTTTTGATTTCATAAATTCGGGAGTTAAATTGCATGACAAGCTCACCTCAGGAGTCCTCAACACTCGGAGAGGATCTGTTCCAGTGAAGTAAAGAAAGCCGAAGACCTCATAATAGATAAGTTGTGTAGACACAAGGTACACGATGGAACAATCTTTCCAGCTGCTATTTTATTTGCAGGGCTGAGGCTAGGAGATCGCTTCTTTCTATCTCTCTCTTTCAACTTCGCAGAAAGAGCTTTCAGCAGTGAACAGTTTCCATCAGCTTTGTCCTTTTGTCAGGCATCGGTTTGGTGCCTGCAAGAAGCCCAGCCCCTGGAACCCTAAAAGCTTCTCCCGCAACACTCCACACGCTTGGATCCTGCTGGTCTGGCGATCAAGACTTTCAGACAACTAACGAGTGTCATTTTGTTCTTTACTCTTTCTTAGTAATTGCCCAGGGAAAGTCTTTCTACAAGCATTGATCCCACACACCTTCGAAAATCCCCACTTTAAGAGTAGCTCTCGGCTACCCAGACAGCCCAGGCTAACACCCTGGGTTTCCCCAGACAGGTTTCTCTTCAGCTTCTCAATCATAAGTCTGCCTGGCTGGCACAAGGCAATAGAACCACCACCCTTTCTGCTCCCTCCGGGACTCAAGTCCACTCCTGAACCAACATACAGTAGCCGCTTTTAGCTGGCAGCTGCGGGCTGGGACCACGCGGATAGCGGAGGCGCCCAGACCGAGCTGCGCTATGCGGTGCTGCCGGAGGGCAGACGCGCAGCCCACGTCCCTGGCAACCTGTGATGCCGATGCGTCCCGACCTGCCAGCCCACTTCACCCCCAGAAACCTCAGACACCCCATTGTACCGCCAGGCCCCCGCCGTCCTCGCCTACCTTCTGTCGGCCTCTCCGTTGCGCGGGTACAGCCGGCTGCCTGCCTCCAGTGCTCTGCAAAGCGAAGGCGGAGGCTTTGTTAGGGCACAAGAAGCGGGACAATACTTTGCAGGCGGCGCCGAGGTTCGGGGCGGGCGTCCTTCAAAAGGACGAGCGTGGGGACCCGCGCGAGCGTCATTTCCATATGTAAGGGGCCAGCTTTTACAAAAGCGCGGCTCCCGGGGGCTACGGCGCGAGTCCTCCCCAGAGCTGGCCCGCCCCCGCCAGCGTCTCCCGCTACTCCGCGACCCGCCCCTCCTCCCGCCCCCGAATTCACCCCCTCCCCGCCTGGTCCCCTGAGAGCGTCCCGGCCGGGCCGGCGGCCCAGCCAGCCGCTTCCTCGCTGCCGCCCCTGCCTGAGCCCAGCCCTCGGGGACAGCTCCCGCCCTGGTCCCGGGCCCCGAAGGGGAAGCCCCGGCCTGTCGCGATGCCGGGGTCGCAGGGCCCCGCCGACGGCGCGGGGGCAGAGCCAGGCCTCCGTGCACCCCCAGGCCGCCAGGCCAGGGTCCCGGGTGCGGGATCCTCGCTTACCGCGTCCCGGGGCTTAAGCGCCCGGCGCCACCGCGGGTACCATGGCTGCGGGCGCGCTCAGGGCTCGCAGGCGGCGGCGGCAGCAGCAGCGGGACGGCCGCGCCCAGCGCGCTCGGCTCCCGGCTCTGCCGCGGCCACCCGGAGCTTTGGACGCCGGGTTGGAAAGGCCAGGCCCGCGCGCGGAGGAGGAGCCAGGGCGGCGCCTGCCCGGGCGCGGCTCCTCCTCCTCGGTCCGCGCCGCAGGGGCCACGGAGGGAGGAGCGCCGAGCGCCTCCGCGGCGCTCGCGGGGTCTGTCACCCCGCCACCTCCACCCGGACTGCGCCCCAGGCCCGACTGCTTGGATTGCCGGAGTCTGAAGGAGCCCGGTTCCAGCTTGGCTGGCGCGTGACACTGGGGCGGTCGCCTGGGAGATTTTAACTTGGAAACGCCAGGACTCTATGGGGTGCAGGTGGAGGAGGCCAGCGGCTGGCGCTTCCACCCTTCGACCCCCTGCCGGCTCGCTTTCCTTTCCTTCCAAACGCGCCCGCACACACCCGTCAGGAAACCCGGCCGGCCTCTTCTAGGTGTGGAGGAAAGCCCGCTCCCCCGACCCCCGGCCCATGGTACTTTAAAGGGGGGCCTCTGGTGCCTCTCTTGTCCCCCAGGCGCTCCTCATTTCTCAGCCCTCGAGCACCCATGGGTTGTCAGTGCAGGAAGGGTCCAGGGGGGCTGAAGGGCTCTAGACTCGACTTGCGATCCTTTGGGGCGAATGCAACCGTCCCACAGGATCTAGACTGGCTTTCGCACCTGCCCACTCTGTCCTCATAGGCTCCCACCCCCTATCCAGTCTTCCGCCGCACATCCAAGGCTCGGTCCCTCGCCACAAAGGACAGAAACTCCTTGGAGTTGGCAGTTCTCCGGCCAACCATTGCTCGATATTTACCGCCTCACTCGGGCTCCACAGCACCCCGCCTCCCCAAGTCTCTCTGCTTTCTCACTCCTCTATCCCTACACTTTTGATCAGGATGCAAACAGGATTCCAAGACCAGGGCTAGAGGCGGCGGCAGCTGTGGGCTGGGGCGATACCCAGGGCTCTCTGAGCTGCAGGGTTAAATGTGTTGCCCTTGAAGAAGGAGCCGCCTGATTTATTATAATCCACAAGTCTGGTTATTTCAGCAAGAAACTGAAGAAAACTCCCTTGCTACTGAGAGAACAAGGGATAGGCAGGAAGAAAACTAGCGTTTGAGCTTTCAGTGTGCTGGAAACTCGATAAAAATGATCTTACCTAATCCTTGCACCACCTTTAGGGGGCAGACGTTATTATACCCGTTTTGCAGAGGAGGAAACTGGGCCCTGGAGATGTTAAGGAGTTTGCTAGTACTTGGCAGAACTAGGATTCAAAAGCAGATCACATATGATAAAATTGCATAGCACTAAGTACACATACAAATGAGTGCATGTGAATGTGGCAACATTTGAATAAGGCCCTAGGATTTTCTTAACGTCAGTTTCCTGGTTGTGATAGTGTACTGCAGTTATGCAAAATGTTAACGGGAAAAATTGGGTAAAGGGTCCTTAGAGGATCCCTCTATATTATTTCTTACAACTTAATATGAATCTACAGTTATTTCAAAATAAAAGTTTTCGTTTTTGTTTTTGTTTTTGTTTTAAATAAAGCAGATCAGTCTTATTTTAGAACCCAAGCTCTCTTCCTTAAACATGGTGTGCCTGGGAAATAAGACAGAGGAGAGGTTCGTGTTCCGTGTGTACATTCACGCTCATGTACTTTGTGCATGGTAGTTCAGACCAGTAATAATTATATAACACACATGCACACTGTTTGTTAAGCCAATAGCTAACGTTACCAGAATACTTACAGAGGTGTCATTTTATAAATAAGAGTATAATGTTCTCCTGGGACTTAAACAGCGAAAAGTCTTAGAAGGTAAGAATGAAGAGATGTTTTTGTTCTACCTAATCTCTGCCATGGGAGCCTCGCCAGCCTAGGTTTCTCTCCAAACATCTCTTTTCAACCTGCAAGAGTCTTTAAGGGTGAGACTGCTCATTAGTTCAAATAAGTGATTCTTGGGGGCCAGGGACGTTGGAAGCAACATTCACTCACTCTCTGTGGAGGAAGTTCGGAATTGGTGATGGTTATATAGTTCGAAAGACATAAGATACTCTCAATTGAGAGGAGTGAATGGGGTGGAGTTTAATGCTGGGGTTAGAAACTAGAAATTACATTCAACCTCCAACCTCCCTAGAAAGGAGGGGGAAATATGGAGCACAGTTACTTCGTGGTATAGCTTTGCAAGAGCAGTCCTACCAAGGTAGATAATTTAACACAATGTGCCCGCAGTTTAGGCTGCACAGTGTGAAAGATAGTTTTAGTCCACTCGGGTCAATGGAAGAAAACAGGCACTTACCTTAGAACCTATCACTTGAGCTTTTCTCTGTTAAACAAAAACGAAGATAGCAACAGAAATAGTAGCCAAGCTCCAATTCTACATTATATACAATATAAGGAAAAATGGAAAGAAATGTAAATGTTTACCCTGCGTTAATACCCTTTACAAACCACATTTCATTTTTATCTGTTGCAATTTATCTGCCTCTGATATTAACTCATTTCAGAAACAGCCTGTTGTTCGGAGACCCAGGATCCTTAAATTATTTGTATATGACATTTTCAAGTGGCTTTCTGCTACATTTTTCAATAGCTTTCTCATACGGTTAAAAGCTTACTAAAGAATAATCCAGGGAAGAAAAAGTTATTGTTTGTTTCTTCCTGAAAGTAACTTTGGAATGATTAGTTTAGAGTCAGGACAACAAAATTGAATTAAAAAAAAAAAGGAAAGAAAAGAGAGAAAAAGCAAATTGCAAATTCAGGCTTTGTAAATTTCCTGAGATCTACAGAGTTATTATTTTTTCTTTTTTCTTCTATTCGAGGAAAGACTATAGCTCTAACCAAACAGAGTCTACCTTCCCCCAAACTCACAGTTGGTTATAAGTTATTTCCCATTTACAAAATAGTCAAAAAGAAACAAACAAAACAAAACAAAACAAAACTCTCCTGTCACTCTGTACTAACTCCCAGGTCCTTCTGTACTTCTTTAATAAATGACTTTTTTATTTTTCTGACCATCTGAACTAATGCAAACAGTCTTCAGGTAAGTTGCAGAGCCGCATCAGAGAGGGGTAACTGGTTAAAGCAGATAATGGTCCAACTCAGGGACTGTAGGGGTGCAAGAGACATCATACTCTTCCCCAAGATCCTAAGGAAATGGGTGGTGAAAGGAATAAGTGGGAAATTTGGGTTCCGAACATGCATGTCAAAGACTGGGAGTTTAAGTGATAAAATGTTGGTGGTAAAAGTCTAGGAAGTTGCCAGGAAGAAAAGAGAAAAACAGAAAAGGGATCGGAAAGAGACAGAAGGCAAACTGATTTACGCTTTTGCCCCTGTAGGGCCCTTGCTAAGAATTAGGATTCTCTCTTCATTTTCCCTCATGAAGTATATGAAAGAAGAGGAAACAAGGATTTGGCACAAATTAATCAATATTTTTAAAGTAAGCATTGAACACCTACTCTGTGCCTACACCTGTCCTGGAAGTCATGAGATATGGTTCTTGCCCTTGAAGAATGTATCACTCTCTCACACATGAGAGAGTAAGGGTATAATGTGAGGTGGCATTTGATTGTAATCAGATCCTCCAGCTGGGGGACACACATATATATAGCATGGCAGAGAAGACGATGGTTTCCTTAAAACATAGCCTCTAGCAGGTCATGCAGCCCATTGCTTTTCATATCAGATCCTAGATCTCCTTCCGAACACTCAAGACCCTACTTAATCCATGCACATGTATGTCTCTTCAATGTACCCAAACAACCTACTCTCCTTCCACTCTGCTCATATATTCTTTAAAACTTCCCCTTGCTTCTCTTTCTGCCCATATCATCAGCTCAAAGACATATATGATGCCCTTTCTCTGTCCACTGTTATTTATTTGACCCAGTAGATAATGCACATCAGGAAGCGTGTCTTTTGGAGCTCATGAGTTGATCATTTAGGTGCTTTCCAAATACCTGGCAGTCACATGGAGAAGAGATGTTGCATATGTGTGCATGGGAATGGGGAGGCTGATCGTCATTTTTAGAGCTATCTTTTTTCATGTGCTGAAATCTAGAAATATTCCACGGTTCTAAAGACTGTAAGGGCCCAAAGATTGACACCACAGTTCATTCAAAGTAGAAGGAAATGAAATTCTAGTTTAAGGAACATTGGTGTTCCTTCCCCTCTCACTTAGCCATCATGACATGAAATCTTTACTTAACAAAAAATAAGACCATTGACTAGAAAATGGTGTAATATTTTTTTCAAACAAGACTAAGTTTTCTAGAATTTGATGCACACACAAAAGAAATGGGAACCCAGAAACATATATGAAAATAGTTCCAGAAATAGATAAGTAAATAAATAAAACAATCCTGCCCCATAGAAATATAATGTGAGCCACATGTGTAATTCAAAAATTTCCAGTAGATAAATTTTAAAAAGTAATTTTTTTATTTTATTTAAACCAGTATATCCCCAAATCCTATCATTTCAACATATAATCAATACAAAAATTACTAATGAGATAATTTACATTAATAATTGTAGGAAGTCTTTGAAATCTGGTGTGTATTTTGTATTTGCAGCACATCTAGAGACTGGCCACATGTGGCCAGTGGCTGCTGTATCAGACAGTGCAATGCTAGAAAAAGAAGATTCTAACTTCATCATCCCCACTTCCTTGTTGTGACAAGGAACCTGGGTTCAGTAGGGTTTGGTGCCTTGCTCAAAATGACCACACAGTGACTGCATCAGACCGCTAGCCTCAGCCCATCCACCCTAGGACTTGCCTTCTGTGAGGGTTCGTAAGTGATGCAAATACCTATCTCAGAATGAAACACAGTTTTTAAAAACATTTTTAAAAATCGCCACCCTCTAAAATCTTTAGACTCTCAAAAGTATTTTAAAAACTAAAATTTCAGAAGAAAATAGCCCAATATGTACTGTGTTAATACTTAGAAATGACACCCGTGTGAGCCATTTGTTAATGCCAGTCCCACAGCCTACCTGCTTTCTACTCAGCTGTATCTGACTCTGCAGGGTACCCAGCAGAGAGAAGGCTGGAGAGAAGAAGGCAGTCATTGCTGTGCAATGCCTGTTCCCCAGGGGTGTGTGGGAGTGATGTTTCTCCACCCTCCATCCTTCAACCCACTCACATCAGTTCCCGCTGGCATCCCGAGGACCCATGTTGCTTTCTATGATTAATTTCAAAGGCCTTGAAATAACTGAGAGACTTTTTGTCTTCCACTCTGGACATTTTGTAGTGCTTTCCGAACCAAGCCAAAGTTCAATTCAGGGAAAATGATCATTTCAAAAACTGAAAAATGAGACCAATAGGAAGAGCATTGCTTCTGATAATTACATTTGGGAGTAAACTGAATAATGAGGGTATCTTTGCACCTGGATTGATGAGAAAGCAATTAGATATGTCATTACAAAAAGCAGCATAACTCTTTGATTTGCAATGCATTTTCAATGGAGAGAGAATGGGCATGGTTCTCAAAGATATAATTTAGGCCTCTTCATACTGAAATATTGAGGTCAAAGTGATGATAAATCTTATGGCAGCGAGCTCTGTGAGTCCTATTTCAATCTACATAAAATGACATTTTCAAGACTGAAGTTTAGGGGCTAATGCTGAGATGCCCAGATGCTATACTCAGACTTTAATAAAAATGTATTTTGTCTAATTCTTGATTATTGAGGTCTCTTCCCCCACATCATGCAGCCTATCTATGGGTACCCTGAAGTACAAACGACATAAAAGGAAATGTCAGCAGAGAGAAAAATTAGTCCCTATTTATATGTCGCCAGTCACAGGTCAAAGTCAAGAATAGGTCAAACTGTGTGTGTGTGTGTGTGTGTGTGTGAGAGAGAGAGAGAGAGAGAAGTAGGTGTGCTGGATTGCTTCTGTTTGTTCCCTCAGATGTCCTTTCTGCTCTTCTCCTGAGAGGCCAACCTAGATGTAGTGCATTAAGGGGCTCCCTTGCAAACTGGTGTTTCATTTGATCTAGCTGACCAAATCACTGACAGAAGACTGGAAGGAGGAAGGAGCATGAGGTTGGGGGTAGTTATTCATCCAGCTCGCTCCCTATAGGATCTCTGTAGGCTGGGGTCTCTGTGTGATCTTAAGATCATACCTTCTGTCACATAGCCCTCTCCACACAACTCTGTCACTAGCTCTCCTCTTGCCAATGAGGACTAGGATTGGTAATAAAATCCCAGACAACAGCTTCCAGGCAGGTGTTATCCATGTTTCCCTGCACTCAGCTGACCCCTTTGTAATTAGTCCTTTTATTAACTATTCTCCAACTATCTAATTGGATTTCATCCACTGTTTCCTTCTGAGATCTTGATTGATAAAGTAGTTGTATATACATTTTATGCTCCAGAAAAAATGGCCCTTCTATTAGCTTAAAATAACTTGAATTTTCCATTGTCCAGAATTTGAGGTCAGTTCCCCAAAAGCAGACCCTGAGATGAAGATTTGTGTGCAAGAGCTTTATTAAAGAGATGCTCCCAGGAGAAACCTGCAAGGGAGTGTGGTGGAGGAGGAGAAGGGGGAAGAGCAAGGCAGAGCAAACAGAAGAGGAGAAGCCAGCAAGGGTATGATGTCAGACAGAACCCCAGTTTCAGCCACATCCTGAGTGGAGTCTGGGGCATACACTACACCTCAGAGTTTGCCTTGACTTGAATCAGGGAACCTGGGCTTTCAATTTCCTGCACCTGTGAGTCAGGAACCCAAGGACATCCGGGACAAGCACTAACAGCTTTTACTTTACATATATCCCCTGTAGTTTAAAAGTATTTAGGGAGGGGAAACACATTGATTATTAATTGGCTTGATAATGAAGTTATTGGCGGATAGGAAAGACAGCTACCTCCGGATACCAAAAAAGCTCACAGCAAGTGCTAAGGGAACATATCCTTTGAAAACACACTGTGCATAATTAAATAGATTTGCTGTTATTGGACTCTGTTTTTGCACTTTAATATTAGTAAAAATCAAATCAGGGCCAATAGTCTTCTTAAAGAGCAAAGGCATCTTTGTGGGAATCTCAGCTACCAGATGCAGGTAGTTGTTTTATGGTATGTGTGCATGTGGTTTTGGGGGGGGGGTGGTATCAACACTTGCCATTTCCCTCTGAAGCTTCTAACACTTGGAAATTTGTCATAGAAGCTTTTCTCATCTGCAGTTCAAACACTTTATTTTCAGCAGGAATTTAGCTGAAGTTGAAATCACCATCTGGCATCTCATATTGAACCAGGTTCTTTGTGTGCCAAGAACTTCTTCTCTTGGCAATGATGTTGATTGTGATCTTTTAAAAATGTTTCTTGAGTTGGCAGCCTTGACTGAACAGAGCAAGCATCCTGTCTTGGAATTTAGGAAGAGATATGCTGAGCAAGTTATTGCCCCAGGAAGAAAAGTGTGAGGTGAAAAGTTGAACCTTAGGTTTTGAAACCATATATCTGTTATTACAGAACTAAACTAGTTAGGGAATAAAATCTCCACAATATGATTAGTAGTAGCAAAGTGTCACACAAGATTTAGGAAAGGAGTATTTAATTCAAACCAATAAGTGCTATTTAAGTGATAACCTCCACGCCTTAGGGTCATAAGGATGACTAAAAAGAGGTCTTTGCTCTCCAGTAGTTCACCATCTAGTGGCTGGGAGATGCTTAGGTGGAAACAGACAGACTATACTAAGGAGTGTAGCTGACACTCCTCTCAGATTCTTGGGGATCCTTTTACCATTTCCTCGTGTCCTTATATCTATCAGCTCTGATATGCTTTTGCTTCCAATGGCCTGAACCCATGACTCTGCTGCCCTCAAGTTCTATGCAAGTGTGCAGAGAGCAGAAGTGCTTGGGACCTTAGCTCCTAGCCAGTGACTGCTCGGTGTGGGAGTAAGGAAGCTCAGCTCCTTCACCTTAGAGCAGAACATAAATTGATGTCTTTGTAGAATCAGGCTGTCTACTCCCTCTGGAACTTCGCCTAAACTCACTCTTGCTCAGGCTCTTTCCTTTCCCTCTCCTACCTCCCTCATTCACTTGCTGGTCTCTTCTGAAAGCATTTCCTTAATAAAACACTTCCCTGCAAATCTTCCTCTCAGGATCAGCTTCTGGGAACGTGACCCAAGACAAGGGGCATGATAAGAATATAAAAAAAATATTATGAGAACACAGAAGAAGTGAATAATTCTATTTAGAGATCAAGGAAGTTTCCATAAAAGGAAGGGTATTTGAACTAGGCCTTGAAGGTTAATTTGCATTTTTCCAGGTAGGTGGAATTGAAGAATGTCAT
>NW_024342473.1:8741791-9141096 GCF_902729225.1 Pteropus medius | reverse complement strand
TTCCAGTAGATAAATTTTAAAAAGTAAAATTTTTTTATTTTATTTAAACCAATATATCCCCAAATCCTATCATTTCAACATATAATCAATACAAAAATTACTAATGAGATAATTTACATTAATAATTGTAGGAAGTCTTTGAAATCTGGTGTGTATTTTGTATTTGCAGCACATCTAGAGACTGGCCACATGTGGCCAGTGGCTGCTGTATCAGACAGTGCAATGCTAGAAAAAGAAGATTCTAACTTCATCATCCCCACTTCCTTGTTGTGACAAGGAACCTGGGTTCAGTAGGGTTTGGTGCCTTGCTCAAAGTGACCACACAGTGACTGCATCAGACCGCTAGCCTCGGCCCATCCACCTTAGGACTTGCCTTCTGTGAGGGTTCGTAAGTGATGCAAATACCTACCTCAGAATGAAACACAGTTTTTAAAAACATTTTTAAAAATCGCCACCCTCTAAAATCTTTAGACTCTCAAAAGTATTTTAAAAACTAAAATTTCAGAAGAAAATAGCCCAATATGTACTGTGTTAATACTTAGAAATGACACCCGTGTGAGCCATTTGTTAATGCCAGTCCCACAGCCTACCTGCTTTCTACTCAGCTGTATCTGACTCTGCAGGGTACCCAGCAGAGAGAAGGCTGGAGAGAAGAAGGCAGTCATTGCTGTGCAATGCCTGTTCCCCAGGGGTGTGTGGGAGTGATGTTTCTCCACCCTCCATCCTTCAACCCACTCACATCAGTTCCCGCTGGCATCCCGAGGACCCATGTTGCTTTCTATGATTAATTTCAAAGGCCTTGAAATAACTGAGAGACTTTTTGTCTTCCACTCTGGACATTTTGTAGTGCTTTCCGAACCAAGCCAAAGTTCAATTCAGGGAAAATGATCATTTCAAAAACTGAAAAATGAGACCAATAGGAAGAGCATTGCTTCTGATAATTACATTTGGGAGTAAACTGAATAATGAGGGTATCTTTGCACCTGGATTGATGAGAAAGCAATTAGATATGTCATTACAAAAAGCAGCGTAACTCTTTGATTTGCAATGCATTTTCAATGGAGAGAGAATGGGCATGGTTCTCAAAGATATAATTTAGGCCTCTTCATACTGAAATATTGAGGTCAAAGTGATGATAAATCTTATGGCAGCGAGCTCTGTGAGTCCTATTTCAATCTACATAAAATGACATTTTCAAGACTGAAGTTTAGGGGCTAATGCTGAGATGCCCAGATGCTATACTCAGACTTTAATAAAAATGTATTTTGTCTAATTCTTGATTATTGAGGTCTCTTCCCCCACATCATGCAGCCTATCTATGGGTACCCTGAAGTACAAACGACATAAAAGGAAATGTCAGCAGAGAGAAAAATTAGTCCCTATTTATATGTCGCCAGTCACAGGTCAAAGTCAAGAATAGGTCAAACTGTGTGTGTGTGTGTGTGTGTGTGTGAGAGAGAAGAGAGAGAGAGAGAGAGAGAGAGAGAGAGAGAGAGAGAGAATAGGTGCTGATTGCTTTCTGTTTCCCTCAGATGTCCTTTCTTTCTCCTGAGAGCCAACTAGATGTAGCATTAAAAGGCTCCCTTGCAACTGTTTCATTTGATCTAGCTGACCAAATCACTGACAGAAGACTGGAAGGAGGAAGGAGCATGAGGTTGGGGGTAGTTATTCATCCAGCTCGCTCCCTATAGGATCTCTGTAGGCTGGGGTCTCTGTGTGATCTTAAGATCATACCTTCTGTCACATAGCCCTCTCCACACAACTCTGTCACTAGCTCTCCTCTTGCCAATGAGGACTAGGATTGGTAATAAAATCCCAGACAACAGCTTCCAGGCAGGTGTTATCCATGTTTCCCTGCACTCAGCTGACCCCTTTGTAATTAGTCCTTTTATTAACTATTCTCCAACTATCTAATTGGATTTCATCCACTGTTTCCTTCTGAGATCTTGATTGATAAAGTAGTTGTATATACATTTTATGCTCCAGAAACAATGGCCCTTCTATTAGCTTAAAATAACTTGAATTTTCCATTGTCCAGAATTTGAGGTCAGTTCCCCAAAAGCAGACCCTGAGATGAAGATTTGTGTGCAAGAGCTTTATTAAAGAGATGCTCCCAGGAGAAACCTGCAAGGGAGTGTGGTGGAGGAGGAGAAGGGGGAAGAGCAAGGCAGAGCAAACAAAAGAGGAGAAGCCAGCAAGGGTATGATGTCAGACAGAACCCCAGTTTCAGCCGCATCCTGAGTGGAGTCTGGGGCATACACTACACCTCAGAGTTTGCCTTGACTTGAATCAGGGAACCTGGGCTTTCAATTTCCTGCACCTGTGAGTCAGGAACCCAAGGACATCCGGGACAAGCACTAACAGCTTTTACTTTACATATATCCCCTGTAGTTTAAAAGTATTTAGGGAGGGGAAACACATTGATTATTAATTGGCTTGATAATGAAGTTATTGGCGGATAGGAAAGACAGCTACCTCCGGATACCAAAAAAGCTCACAGCAAGTGCTAAGGGAACATATCCTTTGAAAACACACTGTGCATAATTAAATAGATTTGCTGTTATTGGACTCTGTTTTTGCACTTTAATATTAGTAAAAATCAAATCAGGGCCAATAGTCTTCTTAAAGAGCAAAGGCATCTTTGTGGGAATCTCAGCTACCAGATGCAGGTAGTTGTTTTATGGTATGTGTGCATGTGGTTTTGGGGGGGGGGTGGTATCAACACTTGCCATTTCCCTCTGAAGCTTCTAACACTTGGAAATTTGTCATAGAAGCTTTTCTCATCTGCAGTTCAAACACTTTATTTTCAGCAGGAATTTAGCTGAAGTTGAAATCACCATCTGGCATCTCATATTGAACCAGGTTCTTTGTGTGCCAAGAACTTCTTCTCTTGGCAATGATGTTGATTGTGATCTTTTAAAAATGTTTCTTGAGTTGGCAGCCTTGACTGAACAGAGCAAGCATCCTGTCTTGGAATTTAGGAAGAGATATGCTGAGCAAGTTATTGCCCCAGGAAGAAAAGTGTGAGGTGAAAAGTTGAACCTTAGGTTTTGAAACCATATATCTGTTATTACAGAACTAAACTAGTTAGGGAATAAAATCTCCACAATATGATTAGTAGTAGCAAAGTGTCACACAAGATTTAGGAAAGGAGTATTTAATTCAAACCAATAAGTGCTATTTAAGTGATAACCTCCACGCCTTAGGGTCATAAGGATGACTAAAAAGAGGTCTTTGCTCTCCAGTAGTTCACCATCTAGTGGCTGGGAGATGCTTAGGTGGAAACAGACAGACTATACTAAGGAGTGTAGCTGACACTCCTCTCAGATTCTTGGGGATCCTTTTACCATTTCCTCGTGTCCTTATATCTATCAGCTCTGATATGCTTTTGCTTCCAATGGCCTGAACCCATGACTCTGCTGCCCTCAAGTTCTATGCAAGTGTGCAGAGAGCAGAAGTGCTTGGGACCTTAGCTCCTAGCCAGTGACTGCTCGGTGTGGGAGTAAGGAAGCTCAGCTCCTTCACCTTAGAGCAGAACATAAATTGATGTCTTTGTAGAATCAGGCTGTCTACTCCCTCTGGAACTTCGCCTAAACTCACTCTTGCTCAGGCTCTTTCCTTTCCCTCTCCTACCTCCCTCATTCACTTGCTGGTCTCTTCTGAAAGCATTTCCTTAATAAAACACTTCCCTGCAAATCTTCCTCTCAGGATCAGCTTCTGGGAACGTGACCCAAGACAAGGGGCATGATAAGAATATAAAAAAAATATTATGAGAACACAGAAGAAGTGAATAATTCTATTTAGAGATCAAGGAAGTTTCCATAAAAGGAAGGGTATTTGAACTAGGCCTTGAAGGTTAATTTGCATTTTTCCAGGTAGGTGGAATTGAAGAATGTCATAATAAATCTGGGGAAGATTCATATATGTGTGGGGATAATGAAGGCGATGGTGGGCAGTGATAGGAGATGCTGCTGCTAAAATAGGCCGGTATTAACTGAAGAAGAGTCTTAAATGTTGTTAAAGAATTTGGGCTTTTTAAAAATTGGCAATAGTGAGCCACTGTGGGTTTCTGAACTGGGGAGAAACACAATACATCTCTTTTGGAAAATAATTAAATGGAAATATAAAGGATGGGTTGGAGAGATAAGAGATAAACAATAGAAGCCAGTTTGGGGGTCGCTGCAATATTCTAGGTGGGGATGATGAGGGACTGACTTAGATTACTGGGCATGAGAATAAAAAGGAAAAGATAGATCTAGAGAATGAATAAATGGACTTGTCAACTAACCGAATGTAGGTGGGAAAGCGAGAACAATCAAAGGTGGCTAAAGTGTTGGATTGGATCAGAGAGTGAATGATGGTACCATCAATCAAGAAAGAGAACTCAGGAGGTGAAAGCCAGAGAAATCAGTGAATTCATTTTTGGATATGTTGACATTGAAGGAGATACCTGAAAAAAATCTCTAATAACAAAAAGAAATTTGAATAAAGTCTGAGAATAAAAAACAAAGGAAACATTTCGGGATATTCAAAGACTTAAGTTCTAGTTCAAGGTTAGACCAAAGAGAGACACTTTTTAAAATTAACTTTTGGGTAGGAATCAAAATAACAAACTCAACCACAGAACCTTGAACACCCGTTAGGAATGAAAACACTTAAAATTTACTTGTGACAAAGGGCAATGCTTCAATTTCATTATGATTTTACTTTGCTGATTAAAACTAGAATGGGGAGTCTCTACAGTCTAAGGATTAGATCTGACATATTAAATTTGCCTGGCTGTTTGCAGCAACCTATGAAAGCAGAGTCCTATGACAATGGCACCGAAAGAAGAAAAAGAACACTTTTAATGTTTGCAGCCTATTATCAAATGTAACACATTACTGGTGGAGGGACAACAGGAGAAATAAATCCATCAGCCGACAGTGGTCATTTCCTGGCCTCTAATTATTGCTGTTCATTTGCTTATAGCCTTGCATTGAGTTTTTAAAAATAAATCAATATGTCCATGTGGGAACTGTCATACCTGCATTGCATTGACATTTCAAGCAGCACACAATTAGAAGAGAAAGCAGAAGTCCAAATTCTTAAAAAATGTTTCAGTTTGAGGAAAAGTCTACTTTATACAAGACACATTGTTTCAAAACCCAGATGAATTATAGGGCAGCAGAGAGGCCTTGCTATTCTGTAACAACGTTGCATGTAAACTCTTCTTTTCCAGAACACTTAATACTTAGAAGCTAATGCTTCCTCCTATCCTAAGGTAAGACGTTGTAGACTTCAAAAGCCAAGTTACTCATGGAAATAATAGAGGAAGGGAAGATAGAAAACATAACGGGCAAGAGAAGGACATTAGCTGTGTTTCTGCATTCAGTCTTTCTTTTTCCTCCCCTCCTTTTCTTCCTCCCTCACTCAGTTTTTCCCTTCCTCCCTCCCCCACTTCCTGGAATACTTGAGAACCTACTGAGTGCCAAGAACTGTACTAGAAGTTAGAGATAACACACTGGGCAAGGGAAACATACATGATCTCTATCCTCAGGGAATTTAAGTCAATCATACTTGATTTCAGATTCTACATATAAATAAAAGTCCAATATCACTTGTTTTTCACTTCTGTTCTCTCTCACCTTAGTGTTGTATATTAAAGTAAATTATATTCACCCATTTGTCTGGCAAATGTGCTAGGCATAACCTAGCTAGGCTGCCTGCATTTGAAATCTAACTCTCACTTAATAGTCATGTACATTTGGTCAAGCGACTTAACCTTTTGACCCTTTGTCTCTTCATCTATAAAACATAGGTAATAATAGCACAAGCCTCATAGGACAGTTTGGAGTATTACAAGAATGAATTCATTTAAAATTTTAGAATGTGCTCTGGTACACAGTGGGTGATCATTTGATGTTACTCAGTATTATTTTTGTCACACACAGGAATAAATAGATGAAACACACTATATCTTTCAAGGAGCTTACAGTCTTCCAGGTGGAGACAGACAGGTACACAGATAAAGGCAATAAAGTGTGGTGGGTAAAATGATGAAGAAAGAATGTTTAGGCTATCACTGGGGGCCGGGGTGACACAAAGAAGGGAGTGGTGAATTCTTTTGGTCAATTCTTTTGAGATGGATGTAATATCAATCCAAAGTAGTTTCTTATTTCCCTGACCCTTAGGTAAATGATCCTTCCCTATTAAACGCCTGTTTTGCTTGCTTTATTTGCCCATAGTTATTCCACTGTGAATGATTATGTAAGCACAAACGAAAGCTTTTCATGAAGGGACTCTGTTGTCCCTCTGAATAAAGGAGCTTACCATAATAGGTGAAACTAGGTTACATTTTCCTGATTTCTTATGTTCAGTAGCATGTTTCTTACAGAAATCAGAGTTGTTCGTGCAAAGGGAACATAAGCCTTTTCTCATCCCAGGAGGTGATCTTATTCTTTTTGTCAGTGACTGCCTAAGTCATGGCCATATGATTTTATTCTGGCAAATGGGAACCAAAGTAATCTAAGGGTTCTGGAAAGACTTTCTCAGTATTTGACCCATAGGAGGAACTACTACTATTCTTCTCTGGATTTTGTTGATCTGCATGCGATGGCTGGCACTACTGTAGCCATCTTGTGACCATGAAGGGAGGTACTGCTGACATCCTGAGGGTGGTAAAGTAGAAAGATGGAAACAAAGTGAGTCCCTGGAGACTTCCCTGAGCTGATGGATTTACCACCTTGGACTTTGATCTACCTCCAGACTTCTTATTGTGTGAGAAATACCCCTTAATTGTTCATGATGCTTTTAGATGGTTTTCCTACTTTCAGTTAACTCCTGTGGGAGCTCGTCTCCAAGGATTTGGGGTGTACTTCCACACTGAAAATTGTACATGCTCTTCTTTTTAAGCCCAGACATGGACTTATGACTTGCTTCGACCAAAGAAACATGAGCAGCATGCTGGATCATTTCTGGGCAGCCTGTGTTTTGCCACATGCCCTCGCCCCTGCCCCTTCAGTTAGGGAAGCATGTTGAGACAGAGCCTCTGCCAATCAGGTTCTCAGTATTTACAATAAGCAGGGCCTTATTGTCCCTTCCATGATAGACTTGTGGCATGAACAAGAAATAAACTTTATCGTTTTGAGCAGCTGAAATTTGTTTATTTTTGTTACCATGGATTAGTCTAGCCTATTTTGGCTGGTAAACATCCTAAAGGCTGTAGTGACTAAAAATGGTGAAGTGAAGGCAAGAACTTGAGATGCAGAACTTAACTCTGAGAAACTGCACAGTTACTAGAAAGAGCAGGCTCCCCTCTGCCCACTCCACACACTTGCTAGTTAGATGAGCCTCGGAATGGTAAATAATTTAATCCAAATGCTTTAAAAATGTCTTCACTTCAATGTATTATTCAGAGTAAATTAATCACAACTTATTAAGTGTCTCTTTAGTATCTCTGACACTCGTCTCACCATTTTGCCCCACCAAGGTGCTTTTGTAATGACCTCAGAATGCACTCACCTAATATCCCATTGACCTGGACACCTAGGGGGCTTTCTGTAATGGCTCAATGACCATATAGCTGAATTTCTGTTGTACAAATATGAAATGAAGTTGATATATCAGCGAGGGGGACAGGAGAATGATGATGGTGAGAGCTAATACTTTCATAGCACTTGTTCTATACCAGGAATCATTCTAAGCACTTGATACAAAGTAACTCACTCAATCATCACATTATGAGGTAAGTATTATTATTCTCTCTCCTTTATAGAGGAGGAAACAGAGGCACAGAGAAGTTAAGTGTCTTGTCCAAGGCCATACAACTAAAATGTGGTGACATTTGGACTTGATTCCAGGAAATCTGGCTCTGGAGTCATGTTCTAACTATGATGCTTAACCAAGAGTGGCGGCGGGGATTCTTGGGGCAGCAGCCACAGGTTAAGGGCCCAGTTGAGCTTCATCTGGCTTAATTCTTATTGTTTCACAATTTGCAGACTAGGTCTACGTCCTGGTTTCCTCTGTGGTAAGATGGTTCAACCTGCTGCTGAGGCTTTTGCCCTCTGTGAAGTGGTGGAGGCATGTAAAGACCCTAGTATCAAGCTGGGTTTTGGTAATGTTATTGGGGTTGCTGTAGCAGCTTAAGCAAATCCCCAGATGGTAGAGAAGTCTTGGGCATGTGAAGAGTCATGCACAAATATGAAGTGACTGTTTGGAGATTTCCCTAGTAGTCTGTAGGGGAGTACACACTGTAAGGTGACGACAACAGGACCTGGGAGAGGCTGTCTAGAGAGTCATTTTTCAGATCTGCAGACATAATAGCATCTGAGACCCACTTGGCATGCTGTAACAAATGGCTGGGTAAGCCATTTGGACCAAATATGATTTGAGAGAGTAGGGGGCATTTTTCTGAGATCCAAAAGGAGTGCATTGATGTGCATATGAGTAGGGAGGTGAGGGCAAGGAAGTTGGATCTAAAATTGTTTCAGAAAAGCTTTAGAAACGTGTCTTGATTGAGAACTTAATAGTTCGAGAAAATACAATTAACTACCAGCAGGTCTTTTAGGTTGAATATCTAAAGTATATTTTGAAACTGAACACTTATCATCCCCACTGCCAACACAATGCTTACAGCCACCATCGTGTTTCTCCTGGACTCCTGCATCAGTCTAACTGGTCTCCCTGCTTCCACACTTGTTCCTGCCCCATCCCTTTGTTTCACAGGAGACAGAGCGATCTTTGAAACAATGCAGTCAGTTCCTGTGGCTTCTTCTCACTTTTAGAATAAACTCTAAATCTTTACTACATAATCTGGCCCTGCCTAACACCTTGATTCTCATCTTTCATTGGCCCTTCCTCCCCCACCACCCTCCAATCTAGCCCCTTGGGCCTTCTTTCGGTTATATGAGGACACAGGAAGCTCTTTCCTGCATTAGCTGTTCCCTTTGCTTGCAGTGCTTTCTTCCAGGCTTTTTGCACAGCTGACTCCTTCTTTTCTTGTCTTGATCCAAATATCACCTTCTCTGATTTCCCAAACCCCCTGTGCCCTGCCCCTCACCCATTCTCAGGCACCCTCTATGCCATTAGCAGATTTCCTTTCCTTCACAGCACTCATCTGAAATGGTCTTGTTTGTTCATTTGCTTATTTACAGGGCTGTCACCAGCCTCCCCTATTAGCCTGACTGGGTGTTTTTCACCTAGTTCATGGCTGTATCCCCAGCACCTAGATCAGTTTTCAGTGCACGGAGGCTCTATAAATTAAGAAATAAGTAATTTACATTTAATTTCCATCAGTAATACATTTCAAACAGTTTACTTATATGTCCCAGTGGGAAAAAGAAGGAGGAAAAAATTAATTATATTTACATTTAATTGAATATTGATGTATTCTATTGATGGCAATGGAATGGTGATATCTGAACACCATTTCGTGAGGCTAATCTACACCTAGAAAATATGAAATTACATTTGGCTCAGAATAAATTATTTTTTACATAGAAAATTTTAAACCCAGGAGCCACAATTGATAGGTTCTTATTTTTAAATATTATAAAAATGTAAAATATAAGCTACAATGTTTCTATATTAAAGAGCAAGAGTGAAATGTTAAAATCTAGCTAGCCATATTTTCTTTCCTGATTTCTTTGAATAATTTAATGGTACTGAATATTTATTTGGAATCCTTGGAAACGTTAACATCATACCTGGGTATTAATTGCATTTGCCTATTTGTCTTATTCCTGGATTTGATTCCATATTTTTATATTTAAAGATTCTTAATGAAGAGCCCCCTGGGATGGAATCATCTTCAATCCACATAGGACTAAATTTGGCCATATTTGCTGATTGTGCAAAGAGCCCTTTCTAATAATGCTGACTGGCTCTGAAAAAGGATCCCTTGGGGCAGCTCTTCTCCTTCTTTCCATTTTTAGACACCTCTGTTAGCTGCCTTAACACTTACTTGAGTGAAAATGCTTTTAAAGGAGCTTGTGAAGATTTGGAAAAGATTTCAATTTTAATATCCCAGATTGCATCCTCTGCATTTGGTTGGTTTTGTTACATGTGCTCCATCTGTCTTAGAGATGTGGAAGACTCAGTAGGGGAAAATGGAAAGGGCAAAATTGTTTCTCTAGTTCTCTAAAATGTCTAAAAATTACTTCCCATGTAAGATCTAGTGCATGGATTCCTTCACTTGTAACTTCCACAATGCTCACTACCCAGGTGCCTGTAAGCCTGCCTTCCAAAGCAGGGAAAGGAGAAATCGCTTAGACAATTTATAAGGTCGAAAGCCTTTTACACAACCTCTACTTTGAAAGACTTCTGTAAGATTTCTTATCATTTCAGGCGAACTTAATGAAACACACGGATTGGTTCTTTTATTATGACTATCCTTAAAACAGAATATAATCGATTTACTTGCTGGCTACAGTTGATCTGGGATTTATGATACCTTCTTTTCATGTTTCAGGATAAAAAAAAAAAATCTGAAAAACAAACTATTTCTTTGCCTATCCTCAGCTGCACCTGGCAGTGAAAGAAGTTGAAATCTTACTCCTCGTTGGACATTACATCCAATTTCAGGCTTCCATTATCTCTCTTTTTTAAGCCACTGATGAATACCTGGTAAAGTTTTTTTGTTTCTCTGAAAATCAGCCGGTTATTTGTAATTGGAACACTTCATGAATTGGGTGTCTGGAAGATCTAAGTGCTTTTATCTGTTCTACCATTGTTTAACATTATAGTTATGTATCTACTGAGTGTCTTATAGCCTTAGAATGTGAACTTCTGGAGACTAAAGATCTTTTATGGCCTTTAGTAGCACCAAATAAAATAGAGATTCTTCAGTATCGTCTCAAAAGGGACTTTAACCTGGAGCTATAAAGTGACACTTCTTTGGTACGTGTGAACAGAATCAAACCTTCAACGAGCAAAACTCACAGCCCACAACTTTATGAACATACTGAATTGAGATGATGATAGCATCCTGGTTTGTTAACTTGGGGAAGATCTTTATTTTAGAATTACTATAAATAAAGTATTTTAAAGCAAAATGGACTGTTGGAGGTGATATTTAAATATCATGTGATATTTAAAGCTGGCTTTACAATTTACAAATCATAGCTCAAGCTGATAAATGTATACATTAGTGCCTAACCCACATAATATCAAATTTTCTCATGTCCTATGACTCATCTGAGAGCTTTGTTCACTTGCCATCAATATCTCCTATCCTGTTACAAGACCTTGTCATCACCTAGAACTGCTCCACCTCTGAAATTTTGAACTTTGAAATTCTACTCTGACCTCAGTCCTACACCCTTCCATCCCCTGTACCCTCATCTCATCTATTCTCAGTCTTTTTTTAAAAAAAAAAAAAATTTTAATTGGGATAACATTGGTCAATACTATTAAATAATTTTCAGGTGTATATTATAATTTGACATCTATATATTCTATTGTGTGATTACCACCCAAGTCTAATTTCCTTCAGCTACCATATATTTGACCTCCTTTACCCTGTCTACCTCTCCCCTCCTCCCCCACCTCCTGCCTTCTGGTAACTACTAGTCCATTGTCCATGTCCCTGAGTCTCTTATTCTCAGTCTCAATAGGGCATTGGCCTTCAATCTTTCATCCAGCAGCCCCTGGCCCTCTTGGGTTTAAGAACACTCTCATTATTAGACATGACTCCCTTACTCCTCTGACTTGCTGGCACAACCAAACAACAAATCCTCAATCTTGAGCCCACCCATCTGTTTTCTTCAGCCCTTGAGCATTACAGGAGAAAAATCACATAGCACATAATCATGGGGTCAGGTGCTAAGGCAAATTTTGAATTTCAAAATACATCTGGGTACTCGAGACCATCTGAAATTCTTTGATCATTCCTAGTTGATTCTCTATATAATCAACCTGAATTAAGACATGTGGGATTGGATAACACGAACCACAAACACTTAGGACAGAGCTAACTATCTTATTCAAAGCATATAAAGTTAATTTTTGCCCTGGATTTCATGTAGGTCAAACTTTTCCCATTTTTCATATGTGCTTCCTCTTATTTTCATTTTCTTTCACAGCTTTCCAAATAGATTACTTCTTGGAATAATTAAAATGTTCAGAGGAGTATTAAAGAGTTTAAGATAGTCACAAAATATTTACTTTACACTACATGCCAAGCCCCATTTTAGGTGCTAGGGATACATCAGTGAACAAACTAAACAGCTATGCCCTCAAAGAATCTATATTTTAGTAGCAAGGAACAGAAAACAGGCAAATCCGTAAAAACATATACTAAGTCTAACAGGTGGGGCTGCAGAGTCCTGTTGTGGTGGTGGCAGCTGTGGTGTGCTGTAGATAGGCTGCTCTATGTACTGGGTGCAAGCATGAGCCAGCCTGCCTGGGTTCATATTCCAGACCTGGCACTTACTATATGCATGCCACTGGACAAGTTACCCAACCTCTCTGTAACACAGTTTCCCTACCTGTAAAATGGAGAATTTCACAGTACCAACATCATAGGGCTTTTATGAGGATTAGATGATTTAATACACACATAGCATTTCCCCTTGTAAGCACCATAAAACTGTGAATTATTATTTTATTTTAGATAGTTGTCTCATTGCCCCCATCCTCACATTCATAGCCCAGACCCTAAGGGCAGAGAAAGCTACACCGTGAAGAAAAATCCCCTCGCTTGGAGGAGCCCATCACTTCCAGGGCCCCGAGAGAGGCCCTAGCCATGTGTTCATGTGGTGCTTTTGTCAAATTTGCAAAAGTGAGATATTATAATCACAATTGGTTAAGATGCCATCTGTTTCCATATGTTCCCCCTTGTGCCATGTAGCAATGAAATGGCTGTGGGCATCTGGGGCTCCAGCTAAGAGGAAGTTAAGTTGGAGACACATTTAGTTTGGCTTCACTGGGGAACACCTATGTGGTTTGGTCACTTCCATATCAATTTCAGTTATTGCCAGTCATCCCAGCATAGAAGCAGCTCCCAGGACCTCTACTGTCCTCCGTGTCATTTGTGCAGAGCTGGACAAAGCGATGGGAGTGTGTTCCACAGAGCCGGCAGCAGAGGCATGGGGATAGAGGGGCAAACAGGATGTGAATGAACAGAGCCAGCAGTTAGTTTGTGGCAAGTTCTTGTAATCTTCTGATATATAAAATTGTAAGTAAAGGATTGGGTTCTCAGAACACAGTCAAAACAGAAGTCTGTCCCAGTCAGGAACATAGCAGACAGTGCAGCATTACTAGTTATTACTGCATTATTATGGACTGAATGTTTGTGCCCCCCGCCGCCCCGCCCATCATTTATTTATATGTTGAAGCCCTAAGCCCTTCTGTGATGAGGTTTGGAAAAAGGGCCTTTGGGAGGTGATTAGATTTAGATGAGGTCATGAGGATGGGGGTCCTCATGATGGAATTAATGGCCTTATAAGAAGAGACCAATGAGCTTGCTCTTTTGCTGTGAGTACACAGCAAGAAGGTTGTCATCTACAAACCAGGAAGCGGGGCTTCACCACAACCCAACCCTGCTGGCACCCTGATCTGGGACTTCCTAGTCTCCAGAACTGTGAGAAATCAATGCCTGTTGTTCAAGCCACCCAGTCAATGGTATGTCATTATAGTGGCTCAAGCTCAGACACTATACATTATTTTTTTAGTGGGAATCATGTTAGAATCGAAATTCTTCTGTTTGCAGAGCAGAACCTTATAGAATCACTATAAACAGCAAGTAGGCATGCGTGTGAAGTTGCAAGCTTTATGCACCCCCATCAATATTAAAAAACAAATTTCAACTAACCACCTTAGAAGAAATCTTGAATTATCCTTTTACTCTCTCTTTAGAGAATATTACAAAAATTATTGTCATTTTAGTGATTATCAGAGCTTATAGCCAAATAAGTAGGGAAAAAACAGTAGTGTAGAGGTGTGCCAGTTGATGAATATAAATCCCGTGATTTTCTGAATTTCATAGGGTTTGTAGTAGTTGTCTGCTTTTTAAATTTTTATGATTTGTATGGTTTCTTGTCTCGTTCTAAATAACATTCGTTTTGTCGCTAATTTTGCTTTGGTACATTTTGTGTTCTTTTTCCCAAACAGGCCTTCCTTCCGTACTGCATGCATTTTCAGCCCGCGAGGCCCTGGATCCACTTCTGTGTGGAGGAAACAGGAACGAGGGAATGCTTGCAGCCACACTTCGCTGTATGTTCCACCGAACGTAACACCCTCTGTCACGGGACAGGAACAGATGGCCTTACTCCTGGCCTCCGCTTGCGTCCTGAGGGCCCCTGGCCTCCCACCCCACGCACCTCCTCAGGGGTCTCCTTCTCTCCACTGACCTCCTTACTGTGCTCTTGCTCTTCACTGGCTCTTCTCCGTCAAACCACAAACGTGCTAAAAAACGTCATCCCTTGATTCTGGCCACCCCATTCCCAGCCTACCTCTTTTTAAGAGGCTTCCCAACTCCTCCCGCCCTCCTACCCGCCATTAAATGTCTTGAAAGACGAGCTCATATGTATGGTCTCTTATCTCTTCATTCCTCAATTCACTGAGATCTGGTTTCTTACAGCTTTCGGGACTGTCCCCTTAAGTCGCCATTGCCAGACTTTGTGACCTCTGAATAGTCCTCATCCAGTCTGTCCTCGCCACTGTGCCTTGTAATGTCGACACCACTCTCCCCTGCGTCCTTTCTGCCCTGGATCCCCAAGGCCCATTCTCCGGTTCTCTTGTCATCCCTCTGCCCACTTGACCTTGGTCTCTTTTGCCACCCGCTCTCTCTCCTCAGTTCCCTTAGAGACCGGTGTCTCCCAGGCTCTGGCTCAGACCTTTTATTTTCCCATATCACATGCTCTTCCTGAATATGTTTGTTTTGTAATAAGTCTATGCCATTGACTCTGAAATGAGATTTCTATTCCTGTGGTTGCTCCTGAACTTCGTAGCTGTATTTTCGGCTTTTCCACTGGGCGGCTCCAACTGCGTGTTCTGTGGGCTTCTCACACTTGGCTTCTCACACTCCGCTTCTCACACCAGCATCTTCACAAAAGAAGATCCTCATTATTGTCATCGTCCTCTCCAAACCTCTCTTCCCTCTGTGTTCTCCATGGTGGAAAGTGTCACCATCAATCATCCAGTCACTCAGTCAGATATTCTTGGAGTGTCTTTGTTTTCCTTCTCCCCACTCACTCCTCCCCTCCAGTCCTTAACAAACATTATTTATTTTACCTTAAAGTCAGGTATTCTTAACTTTTTTTTTATATCATTATACTTCTCGAAAGTATGGTGAAGATTTTGGATTGCTTCTCAGAATAATGTTTTAGAATGCATAAAATAAAATGCAAAGGTTTACAAACGATATCATTTTCTTGGAAATACAGTTTCCAAAATTATAAAAAGTTTTGATAGATTAATACATGTAATAATACACTAATATAATATTAAATACTCAGATCCAGTGTCAGGTCTAATTACTATCATTTTAAAGTAGTGATGAACACAAATTATACTCAGAGATATCTACAACTGAAATGTGATGTGAAAAATCTGTGATTTCTATTGTGACAAAGCCATAGATATTACTAATTTTATTATAGCAATTTTTACATTAATAACCAAAGAATATGACAGTTTTTTAGTAAAAGTGAAAGTAAAGATATAATGTTTTTCCCATACAAGCTTACAGACCCCTTGAATTCCCAGATTAAGAATACCTGCAGTAAAAAAGGAAAATTATGTGCCGTGACAGAGGTGCTAACTAATGCTACAATGTCAATCACATTACAGGACATAAATGTATCAAATCAACATGTTGTACATCTTAAACTTACCTAATGTTATACGTCAAATATATATCAGTTTTAAAAACAACACACTGCTTTAAAATTATCTCTGGCACTTGCCTCCTCTTTTCCACTCTTCCTGCCATGACCCGATGGGGGTCTTTATGTCCACATGGAATCCCCACAGGCACCTGAAGTGACTCCTCCTCTTTCTTCTAAGCCTGCTCTTACAGCAGTGGTCCCAGCATACCTGAGAAGAGCCACCCTCGGCCCAGTCGCCTAAGCTCAGTGCCGACTGTCGGCCTCCTCTCTCCATACTCCATCATGGACCCAGACTTATCCATGATATAGAGCTCAGATTCATCTGCCCTCTGCGCCCACCCTGACCGCTTCAGAAGCACGGATCCATCGAAAACCCAAACCTAACCAGGGCACTCCTCTGTTTTCAATCCTCTCATGCTCTTCAGGATAAAATTCAGGCTCCTTAAAATCTTGTGTTTACTGCCCACCTTTCCAACCCAGATCCCGCAGTCCTGTGTTCTAGTCACCCCTCACTTTTTGAGTGACCCAAACTGCAAGATTATCAAGGGATTAGAAGCAAGGCCTCTAGAGCGAGATTGCCTCAGTCCGAATCCTAGCTCCACCACTCCACAAATCCTGCTGGCTTTGGAACAAGTCACTGCTCCTCTGTGTCTCAGCTTTATAATAAAAGCCACAAGAGCGTTTTCTGCAGGGTTATAAAAACTAAGCTATGTGAAATGTTCAGAACAGGGCTGTGATATGTAGAAAAGCTCAAGAGCCAAAAGACCTTGTTATTACTTCATTTCCCTGCTATTCTCTGCTTGGCCAACTGGTCCTTCAGACCCTGCTCAAGCATCTCCTCCTGAGAGCCTTTCTCAATCTGGGCTGGCCGGGCTGGGTGGGGCTATGGGCTATGGCTCTGCCTGCCCATGTCCCAGAAAGCTCACCACTTAACTGTGTCCTTCACAAAAATGAGTGGTCCTTTGGGTGGGAATTGTGGCCACCTCCCTTTACAACCCAGGAGGCACCTAGAACCAGGCACAGGGTCGGCGTTCGGCAGGTGTTTAGAGGCTAAAGAGAGATTACGAACCAAAGGACAAAGTATTAAAATAAGCAGCAGGCAGTTCTCTTCTATTCTCCTGACAATTTGCTTTTCAAAGTATTGAATACTATGTGGACTTATCTTACTGTTTTTCTAGGTGGCCCTGTCTGTATTGAATCCTCTTCCTGTCCAACTCTTGGGCCTGATAGCATCGAGCTTCTGAAAAAGAGAGACGAAAAAAGTAGGATGGGGTGGGGGGGACCAGGATGCTGGGTGGAGGAAGGAAGCCCTCAGCCTGTTCCTCAGGAAATAGGTCTCTAAGGACACCATAGCCATTTAATACTTTTATTTTTATTTTTATTTTTTTAGCCAAGGGGACTACAACAATAGGAACAAGAATTTACCTACGTTTTTAAGGATAGAAGAGAAAACCTTGCTGTGTGGAGTTCTGGCCGAGGGCATGTCCAACGTGGCAATGGCCCTGGCTTTAGAGCTGTCCTCACTCCTTTCTTTTAAAGCATTACAAAATAATTCATTTCTTGGGACAAGATTAAACAATACAGGAAGGTAGAAAGCAAAAAAACAAAATTGCCTCATTCCCCAGTCCTACTCCCCAGACAATTTCTGCTTCTGTGCAGACTTCAAAATACACACAGGGATGCTGGTGGCCACATGTCCAGTAGGGCTGCAACCGTGCTCAAAGAATCAGAAACGTAAAATTACGCTGAGATTTGTCTAGAGAGACAGCTGGATGAAAATACCCCAAGAAACACATCTGACAGAGAGAAAGAAACTATTTAAAATATAATATATGCAAGGAACCCTTTTTTTAACAGGAAAGGCCTGTAGCGTAGGAGCGGAATGGAGAGGGGGCTCTGGCGTTTGATTTGGGCTCTTCTCTTTCCATTGGTCTTTAGAGCTGTCCTCACTCCTTTCTTTTAAAGCATTACAAAATAATTCATTTCTTGGGACAAGATTAAACAATGCAGGAAGGTGACTTGTCCCATGCTTAGGAGGGCAGTAAGGAGGGCCTCGCATTTCAGGGTGCTCAATAAATTGAGGTCACCTAGCTTCAGGCTGGAATTGTTTGGTTTAAAAACTCCTGGATTGGAGGTCGGTGATGGGGTAGGGGAGGGCACACCAGCTGCCTGGCTGGGCTGGGTAGAGCAGAGAAGGATTTTCAGCCCCTGGGGGCAGCTTTTTCTTTCTCCCCATAAAGCAAACATCACTCTTCCAACTTGTCACTGCCAAAGGTAAGGGAAGCAGCACCTGTAGGCTAGGTCTTTGGAAAGCAGAAGCAACAGCTGTGGGAGGAAAAGCCCAGAGCAGAACAGCCCCACTGAGTCTAAAAATAAAACCCCGCCTGACATCCTAACAAAGGCCTCTTCTGAGGCACAGCAAGAGGGGCTGTCCTGGCAGCTCTTTGCCAGGCACTGGGGAGTAAGCCCAGACCCTCCCTCTCTCTGGGTGTCACTGCCCAAAACCCAGTTCGAGTGGACCAGCCTGCCCTCAGTAAACACCCCTTTAATTGCCCGCCCCCAGCCCTTTGCTTCTAGTCCTTTCTCACTGCCATCTCGTTTTTGGTGTTTAAAGAAGGTTCGACTAGGGTACTCTTGTTTACAAAATCTTCTGCCTGCAGTGAAAGCAAAACCAGTTCTGCCCAAGCTGTTCTTCAGCCTTCAGATAGGCAGGGGTGAACTGAATCTGTCTTTCAGGAGGAAGAGGAAGTGCCGCTGCATTCTCCCAGTTAAAAAGGAAACAAATTTGCTCTGACAATAAAGTGCTGTCAGCTCCGGCCCACTGGAGGATCTCCACAAGGGTGGTCCTTGTTACCTCTGCACCACACAGAGCTTGTGCTTGTGGCGGTGGGGTTGGAATATCTTGCTCCTCTCCCTGGGTTTCAACTTGAATTGGTCAGGAAGAGGTTTCTCAGCTTTAAAATGATGGAACTCCTAAATGGATTAAAAAAGAAAATTGTCAATAGGAAAAGCATACATTTTGGGAAGCAAGGAAGCACATGCTAGAAGAGTAAATGCTTCTAAGATTTAATTTTTAAAGGTTTAAAAAATGTTTCTGTTTGGTTTAAATCATTTTAAACAGAGCTAGCTGGCATCTGGGTGACCAGTGTCAAACTGGCTCAAAGATGTTAGGGTGGTTTATGCTCCTCATCGGCTCACTGCTGCTCCCATGTGTCTGATCTAAAAACCACAATGAAGAACGTGTCAATTTGCTGCTTTGCAAATAAATGGATGGAAAATCCCCACTCGTCTATTAGCTCCCATGACAATAAACTGTATGAAATTAAAGCAGTGTTTTTGCTTGTTAATGAAAGCTGTATAACGCAGGTGAGTTTTCACCAAGTCTTTCATTTTAGAAGACATCATTATATCACCTTTCTCTTTCTCTTTTTTTTTGCAATTCATCGTGACTTTCCTGAAGGGATAAATTTAATCCTTAGAGGGAGTGGTTATGATTGCATTAATGATATAAATCCTACTAATGAGACTCCCTTCCAGAGAAACCATGTGACTTATTCATTGATATGCATTAGTTGTTATTTTATTAGCGTTCAATAAAATTCCATATTCAGGGTGATTGTAAGTTTGCACAGAGTCTCTGATGTGTGATGATTTCTGGTGCATGGCTCAAACAAATATATATCTAAGTGCAGTCTCCTCATGTTCACCTGCTCCCTTTGTCCTCAGTAAGCAGACTGGATCCTCATTTTGATGTGAAACTAGGCTGCCTCTGTGGGTTTGTATTAATTACCAATTCTTCCTATTTCTTGCTCATTCATTCATGTAGTTTCTCTGATTCACTTCTTGTTTCATAGAAACTGAGACCACACAGAATATCGTGTTGTCCTGGATGGAATTTGGAAAGCAGCCTCCATCCTGAATAGATCAAGGGGGCTGCTCCCTTATGCAGAAAGGTTGCCGCAGGCTTCTCTTTAACATTATAGAGGAGATGGCCGCTTGCTCCTAATACTCATCCCAGAATCTTTCCACACTGCAGTGGCAGTCTTGGTGTCACTTCCTGAAGTCAGCTGCTAAAGCAACCTTCTGTGGTTCCTGAGTGCTTACCTATCGATCTTATTGACCTTCCACTGTTTAATCCAGAAATAGCTCTGAGGGACAGAGCTCAGGCTTTATCTCCTTCAAAGCAATCCAACAACTCTGGTCAAATTCTGTGCCTACACAGGACCCATGTGGGCAGATTCTCTGAGACTCAACACCATGTCTGCTGCCAAAGCAAAGTTGTGAAGGGCATGGTCTGAATGGGCAGTCAGTATGACTGAAAGGAGAGCACTTAGTGGCACGGTCACCGTGTTTCATCATTCCTTCAGTCACCTGTCTGAGGCTTCTGTGAACTAGGTCAAGATTCGCTTTATGACTCTGGATGGTAAGGCAGAGATTCTAAGATACAAACTGAGATATAAGTCCCGTATTTCTGGGTCATTTAAATTGCTCTGAACAAAGCCTTCCCTATAATTCTTGTGTTATTCCAGGTTCAGCACATCTGCAGACATTTAACTCTAAGAGTTAAGGCGCCCATCAACATCTGCAAAGGCAGCCGAGAACCTGGGCAGTAGGAGATCCAGAATTTCTGTACAGAAGGAATTTTGGGTTACTATCTGATTGAATGTAGGGACTTTTGAAGAGAATTAGTCAGTCCTTCAATATTTTAAACAATAGGCTCTTTCCAAGTATAAAAACCTGGTGCGAAGAGTTTAATCAGTCCAGGTTGAAGTCTCTTCAACAGAGCAAGAGATCTGTGATTGTTTAACAATTTTAGAAGTCTCAGAATAGTGGGGGACAATGCCGCCATGACTTCAGGCTTGGCAGCTCAGCCTGGAGGGATCCATTTCTCAGCCTGGAGGGAGGCAGCAGAAGGCCTGCAGCCCAAGCTTACCTTTAGCCTTGTGCCTTTGCCTTTGCCACTGACCTCTGCTGTGTCCTCCCTCCTTGCCACCTTCCAGTCAGGGCCGTGCTGTTTTAATTGCTGTATGTGTGTCCATAGAGGAGGGGGTGGGGAGAGTTAGGGCCGGTTGGAAGTTTTTGAAGCTACAAAAGAAATAGAGCATACCTTCTTGGATTGTCGGTTTTGTATGGTATAAGACAGCTGCTGGAGAAGTAGGTTTTAAACTTGTATTCCAGATAGCAAGAAGGAGGAAAGGATATCTCTTTAAGAACACTTCTGGGAAGTCACATATACTACTTCCTTTGTCACATAGCCACAATTATCTGCAAGGAAGACTTTGAGAAGTGGTCTTTATCAAAGGCAGATATATGCCATCTGAAATCTGATAGTCCTATGGCTATAAAAAAAGAAAGAAAGAAAGAAAGAAAGAAAGAAAGAAAGAAAGAAAGAAAGAAAGAAAGAAAGAAAGAAAAATTTAGAGACTAGGAGTTATTTTTAACAGACTCCCAGGTGATGATGATGCATAGTCCATAGACCACATTTTGAGTAGCAAAGGGTGCGATTTTGCATGACCTGGTGACTTCCTACCTCGCCAACCTTTGTTTTCTATCTCTGTCCCCCTCATTCCCTATGCTTCCTGCTGGGGTGTGAGCACTTCAAGCTTGTGTTCCCACCTGGGCGACTTTGAACTTGCTATTCTCTCTGGCTGGAACTCTGCTCTCACATCTTGTTATTAAGATCTTAGATAAAATAGTTTCTCTATGACCTGATTTCATTTTAATAGCACTTATTTGAACTTATGTATGTTTTTTTGTATGACTGTTTTTTTCCTCCCCTCTCTAGAATGTCGGCATCATGAGAGCAGGGAACTTATTTGTCTTGGTTAACACTGAATTTCCAGCACTTAGAACAGTACTTGGCACAGATGCTTAATATGTTTATAGAATAAATGAAGAATAATGCAGAGTTTTCCTAACTATAATATTAGTTCTTGAGATCAGGAGCCATAGTTTATATTTCCACTCTCCTCCACAATGTCTAGCATGGTATAACATATACGGTTGACATTTAATAAATGCTTGTTGGGTGGGATTGCACAATAGAAGGGATACTTGTCGAATCTTCAGATAGGTGAAAGGTAGAGTAAGGCAAGATCCCACCTTTACACAGAGCATGCTGGCTACACTAAGCTTGGAAGTTGGTTCCGGATGGAAAAGGAGAGAACAAGTCAGTGGACCCTGCAACAGGCCACCCCAGTAGCCCTTTCAGCACTTTTATTTTTCTTAGATTCTTCTTTCCCATCATCATGCAGTTCAGAATTTTGTAGGCGTGAATCAGAGCGTGCCAGAGGAGCCTATAGAGAATGCATGTGATGGAGAGATTGGAATTTTGTGTCACTGGACTTGATGCTGTAGAGAGTCAAGTTTTTCAATTATTCATTCATCTTACAAAATACTTATTGAGCACCTGCGTTGTGCCAGATGTTATGCTAGGTGCTGGGGATATACATAGCTTGCATGTATGGCATTTTCTCCCAAACTTGACAAGTAACACCGAACATAACAAGGACTCCTGACTCATAGTGTGCAAGACTCTGGACTGCGTGGTACACGCTAAAGCCCTTCTGCCTAAAAATTGTGTAGCAGTTCACCTCACAATGCTACTCAATGCTTTCAGATGCTACTCAACGCTCCTATCTGGATTAATGAGCTGGTTGGTGTTTGCTAAGTAATTTGTGGAGGCTGGGTTGGGAGGGCTCTCTTGGGAACTCCTTCCTTTTTGATTCTTAGCAGGCAGGAGGAGGAAGAGCATCCCCACCCCCACCCTCTCACATTCCTTTGTCTCTCACACTGTAAGGAAGGGATGGGGTGAGTCTCCTGCTGATATCAATTTTTAATTCCTTTTGGTTAGTGGTGAAGGAGAAGAGAGTGGCTGCATGGCCTCCTTGGTATATTAGTGTATGCGTTAGTAGTTATTGGTAATTAAACTTCTATGTTAGTCTATAAGCCATAATGCTGATGATTGTCTTTTTAAAAGAATGTGGCTAGGAGCCTGACAAAGGCAGTATCAAACATATTCAGTAATTAAATAACATCAATAGTGTGTATTTGTAGGCTGAGATTTTTTTTTTTTTAACTTCAAAGAAGAGCTTTCATATCTATGATCTCACCTCACACTACATATTATTATTTTAAAACCCCTCTCTAGGGGCAGGTTGTTCCATGCGTGCAAAGCCAGGCAGGGTGAGGATAATGAAGATCCGCCTCAGGCTACCCAATATCATTCGCAGACAGTTCAGCCCACACACCACCGAGGCCCCTGGGAGGGAGGGCAGGGGGTTCTCTCCCTGCTTGTTTAAAGACCAAAGGCAAAGATGAAAAAATACACTAATTTCAAGCTGTGCTGGGAGCACACAGACACTCAGGCCGTGAACAGGCGAACTAAGAAAACGAGGCTACTTTCAGGAAAACCTTTGGAGATTCTACAAACAGTGGAGAATCGATTACTTCAAACTGTTGTCAGGCATCTGGAAAGCCCAGAATGGGAAACCTTTGGTTTTCTGGGACCAAGAAGCCAGTTCTGTTTACTTTACCTATGAACGTGACTTTTTCTTGTCTTCTACAATTTCTCCATGCATGTGCTTTCATTTTTAGAAAGATATTTTTACCTATTCTTGTGAAATCTTTTAGCTTTTCTTGTTTGACTTCCTCCAGGGTATAAAACCAATGTCATTGTTTTTCCTAGGGCTGGATTGTGTGGATTATGGAGGTACCATTACTCTGAATGTAGAGGGACATTTTAAAATATAACTCAAATAGAAGTCAAGAAAAAAATAATCCTGGATGGTGAGACTCACCCTGCCTCCCTGTCTATATTGTTCCACTTCACAAAAGTTCAAGCTGTGTCACCTTCCCTGGGGTGGACACTGCAAAGATTGCTTCAGAATATCCTCCCTGGAGATCTGATGAGATGACCGGACACTGTAGGCGGTGGTAAATTCTTCCACCCTGATTACTCACAAAGCAGAAATAACTAACCTGTGATTAACTATTTTAATTCTCCTCATTTTAAGGGTGAGTAGAAGAACTAGTAACCCAGTTTACAGCTACCAGTTAGTCCCACCTACTCGCACAGCTCTGGCCCTGGGGATGTTTGACACAGGTAATTTTCTTACTAGCTACCAGGTGCCCTTTGAAAATTAGTCTCACCTTGCCTGCTCTTTTGAATAAGTGTAGCCGGTGTTGTGCCTTGTATGCAGTGGACACTCAATAAATACTGTATGAACGCAGCTTATCATCCATCATTTGGTCTCTCTGGGTCTCAGTCTCCTCTATGTAAATTGAGAGTACTGGCAAATGATCGCTTATATACCTTCCAGTTTTAATATTCTATGAGTCCTTTTGGATAGCCTTTTAAAACTATCTCCCATCTCCAATGCTGTTTCTAAGCAACAAAACAGTACTTCCCTGGACTCCTTGCCTGACCTCTTCAGCCCACAGAGATGTTTCTCACTGAGGCCGCAGCATTATGTTATGTGTAACATACATTTATTTATTATCTGGTGTTATTTAGCTTTTCATCTGTGTAGATTCTATCCTTATGATTAGAGTGTAAGCTTCTCAAGCCAGATACTATATAAAACGTGCTCAGTAAATATTTGTTAAATAAATAAATAAATAAATAAATAAATAAATAAATAAATATCATACCAAGAATTAGCCATAATTCTATCTAGAGGGAATTCTGGGCTATGGGAAGCAGAAGAATCAAGGGTGAACCCTAAGTTTGTGGTTTGGGACACTTGGGCCTGATGACGCTGTTCTTCTAAAATAGGGAATCCTGAAAGTGGAACTGGTTTGGGGGAGAGAGGAGGGGAGGTGAATTTAGTGAAAAGCTGCATCCTCTACCTCCTTCTTGGAGATTCTCAAAGGACATTAGCCAAGTAATATTGAGACATGAGATATTGGCCAAAGAGCATAGTTTATTGAACTTAGCCCAAAGCTTCCCAAATAATTGAACATGATTTTGGAAACACTGATGTAACTTAAGAAGAGAAGCAGGCCTAGGAAGAAAGGCTGCAGGACAGCTAACTTTTAAGGAAGGGCAGGAGGAATTTGAAAAGGAGTGTGCAGAAGGGTAGGAGGGACTTTTAATCCCTGGGCTTTAATCCTGGCTCCATCTTTCCACTGACAGAGGGACAGACTCAGGCTCATCTCTTGCCATGGAACAACAAGGCCACATCTTGAACGTGCAGAGTTCTTTGGAGAAAGAAAGCACTCACGCGCACTTCCACATTCAACTCTCTCATCATCCTCTCTTCCCAAAGAAATCATCCTTTTTGCCAAAAAGAAGCCTATATTAACACTCTCAAGTTCAAGCACCCAAGAATAATCCAACATCCAGTCTTGTAACGATAATGAATTATCTTATATTAGATCCGATATAGGGAAAGACAATACAAAATCTTAAAACAACATAGAAAAAACCAATGTTGAGTTAGTTAGCTTACTCACTCCTCATCATCTGGGACTATCCTCAAGCTTCCCTTTAATGTTTCATTTCAATCTCTACAGCATCAACTTGTTAAAAATTCTTTATTTGTGTATGGAAAGCTGAGAAAGGGTGAAAAAGATGAAGAAGGGAAAACACAAGGTACTAATTTCCATTGTATTCATGCTGGTAGGATGGTGCAACGGGACAGCCACTTTGAAAAGCAAGTTAGCAGTTCCTCACAAAATTTCACATAAAATGACCATATCACTCACCTGAAACTAATATAATATTGAATGTCAACTGTAATTAAAAAGTAATAAAAATTTTAAAAAAGAAAATAAAGAAATAAAAATAAAAGGAATAAAAATGACCATGTGACCCAGCGGGGGGTCTGGGGCTTGCTTTTGGTGTGATGAAATGTTCTAAAATTAAATAGGGGTGATAGGTGCACAACTCTGTGAATCTACTAAGACCGCTGAACTGTTCACTTTGAAAGGGTCGATTTTACGGTGTGTGAATTGTCTTAATAAAGCTGCTATTCAAAAAAAGAAAAGAAAATGCAAGGGGGATGAATACTTCTTTTTCAAGATAAAATTGTCTCCAAATAGTAAAAAAATCAGTGATTTTCTTCGTTCCTCAAATGCTTTATTTACCTCCGCAGCTGTGTAGCCCCTGAGATAGCCACTCTTATCCCCTATTCCTTTTTGCGAAAATATTTTCAGCTGGTAAAATTAATCTGTCTTTAATTAAGGTATCTTTTTCTATTTGAAGCTCAAATAACATTCGACTTTTGGTTTCTGACATGTTTGCACCCATGTAGAGCTTCGTCTTGACATTTCCATGATGTTACACAGAACGTTTGTTTATATAATTTATGTGTACATTTCTTAGATCACTTTTCCAAGAGTCAGGTTGTTGAGGTATAATTCACTTTCAGTCAAATTTACCCTTGAAAGTTTTCCAATTCTGTGAATTTTGGTGACTGTGTATAATCTGGTAACTATGAGCACACTTGAGATGTAGACTATGTCCATCATCCTAAAGTGCCCTCTCATGCCCCGCTCCCAATATCTAGGCCCTGGCACCTCCACTGTGATTTCTGCCTTCAGGACACTCTTCAATTTTTATTCTGTGTTTTCATGATTTATTCTGAGATAAATCTCTCCACCAGGCAGGCTTTGTATCCCTGTAGTGCCCAACGTGGCACCAGACACCTAAAAGTTGTTCGATGAATAGATGTTGAATAAATGAATGAATCACTTGTTTTTTAGATAGTGCCCAATCATACCAGGGACTCTGCTCTCTGATTTCCAGGATGTGCCATTTGAAAAGAGGCTATTAATGTGGGAAAAGCTTTCTCCTAGTGTTTAATTTATACAGTCTTTAAAAAAACATAAGCCACAGTGATTTCCCACTGCAGAGATTTTGCCAAGCATTTCAAACATTTCCTTAGACTTGGGGCTTACAAGTTTGTTTGCTCAACCAGCATGCGAACTTCTATCCTCTCAACCTGAATAAACAGATGGAAATAGAATCTGAGACCAAATGCAGCTGCTGCTCTCTCCTCCCCTATCTACTGCCCATCTCTGATCCTTCCACCTGCACATAGCGTGGTCCAGGCTCTCATCCAGAGCACCCCTGAGTAAGTGCTGTGAGATTCCAGACCCACTTCATGAACAATTCCAGCTGTGGAATCTGATGTCTGCTGGAGCTGGACTTTAACCTTCCTCATCACTCAGGATGTGGTCCTGTGAAAACCTTGCTGCAGCTGGCTCATCAGTCAGGCTGTGGTCCCTTGGTCCGTCTGATTTGATTCCTCTTTTATTTCGATGTGAATTAGAAAATCAACATTCCCAGAGCAATTACAAGAGGCAGGGAACAGAATTCCCCCTTGCCTGACCAGTTGTGTGAAATGGCCTAGTCCTTGAAGAGAACTGCCGTTTCTCGAAAGGTGTGGTGCTTTCTTCTCGGCTGGCCTACTAGCCCCATTTAGATGGGTCCCTAGGCACTTTCTGTGGGTTGGCAGTCCCCTGCTGTGTCCTTCTCCCAGCTGGCAAAGCCCAAACAGCACAGGTGCCACTTGATATCTGGGAGGTTGCAGCTTGCCTCCAAGATGGAGTCTTGCTGCAGGCATCAAACTGCGACCAAATCTCATTCAGTCTCTTCTTTCTTTGACCGCTCGCTTTGCCCTGTGGCTTTCCTGGAGCAGCACTGGTGGAGGACAGTTCCTGCTCCTAGGTGACAATGCATTATGTGAGCCTGTGTCCTGCCAAGCCTTTCAAGGTGTCTCCTGATGCAAGGGTGGGGTTCTATTATGTGCAGCTCAATAAAACACCCCAAAGGTGTTAATTGTGGCTTCATAGAATAACTGTGTAGTTCATAAACCCGTGGACAGATAAACCATTACTCAATGGAAGGGAGCCAAAGAAATTCTTTGTACAATAATGATGACAGGGGTGCGTGCTTGTGTGAGAGAAGTGGGTAACTGGGGATGAGGACACTTTCAAAAAAGAGAAAAAAGGAAGAAAGAAAAAAAAAGAGTCAAAGTAGAGGAAAGTTTTTATTCTTCATGAAGATCTTCTATAGCTGTGACTATCAAACTTTTATTTTATTACTACCATAGTAGAAAATACATTTTACTTCATCGTGCAGGGTGTGCGCACACATATACAGATGTATAAAATAAAATAGAAAATAAAATTATGTAGAGCTAGCTATAGGCATGGGAAATTTGTTTCTATTATACATCTGTGTCAGTGTGTGTGTGTGTGTGTGTGTGTGTGTGTGTGTGTGTGTGTGTGTGTGTAGGGGCGGTGCCCCGCGAGCAGCCCCAAATCCCACCCTAGGCCGTGTCCCACTTCCACGGTGGGGTCAGGTCACCTCCGTCGCCCCGCGGTTGCCGCCCTGCCCAGGTGCCGCCCCGCCGCGGGGCTGGAGGGCGGGCTGGCTCCGCGGGGGCGGGCGGGGCGCAGCCCGGGGCTCCCGGCAGCAGCGCCTTTGGTGGCTGTTCGGGACACGGTGCGGGATGGAGACCGACGCGCAGGACTGCGTGGCCGACTGGTGGGACATGGTCGTGCAGAACCTGCGGTGAGTGCGCTCTGTCCACCCCGGGAGTGCGGCTCTGTCCAGCTGGGGCTGCCCCGGGATGGAGCAGAGGGTGGGGCAGGGAGCCTCGGAGGCCCCCGAGCTGTGCGAACCCCTGGGCTCTTTGGACGAATCCTCAGCCTCAGCCTCAGCCTCAGCCTCAGCCCTTACTTTGGGCAGCGAGACTCGCGGGTTTGATTTTTTAGTAATATAGCCCTTTGGGGCTTCTGAAACGGAGATTCCAGAAAGATGGTACAGATTGCAATAGCTAATCTGCCGTGACCATTTTACTGATATGCAGGACAAATGGAAAAATACTAATAATAGTGATAATAATAATCTATGTTGTAGTCTTGGATGAAATCCTTTTAGGTCAAGGACTTACCTGGTAGATGGAGGATGGGAAGTCAGCTCCCTGAGTGTGGACTCTCTGGCATGCCTTTAAAAAACGAACACCCCTCCGCAATGCTGGAGATGAATCACAGGCGCCTTGAAACCATAACCTGGCATTGCCTGTGCCAAGTTCTTACATCCTTTAAATCTGAAATGTCTAAGTCAATTGGATGTTTAATTTTCTTCCTCTCATGAATCCTTGGCCTAAACAGCAATCTCAAACGCCCTGAATCTACCAGCAACATCTCACCAGTCTTGTTTGCAATGAAGCCAGGTATTAGTTGGGGACACTGGACCCAGGAAGTCGAGTACCTTGTTTTGTTGGAGTGGGAAAGTATTGGCATTTTTGTTTACCTTTCTTCTTGCTATTCCTTTGTTTTTGTTTAAATTTTGCCTATTACAAAATATGCAAGAATCCTATACAGGCACAGGAGACTTCACTTTGGAATGTCTGAGTGGTGAGGACAAACACCAGTCTCCTCTCTTCTATTCCTTCTGCAGCTCAGGGCAGGGAGCAGAGAGCAGCTCTCCCCTGGCCCCACAGTGCAGATCCAAGCTCCCTTTCTGTGTTGGGTCTGACCACCACTCAGACTATCCTGACTGCACTTTTCAAATTTCACATTCATGGGCCTTACCTCCCTAATACGGTCGGTTGTCCTGGGAAAGCTGGCATTTACTGACTTTCTCTTCTGTGCTCTGTAGAGCAGATAGCTAATTACTTAACATATATTTGGCAGAGAATCAAAGCTGCAGTTTGTGCTTTTAGAGAACGACTCACTTTGTTGATAATGGAGTGGGAAATCGGGAGTTGGGGACCCTCTAGTACTCGCCTTACTAATTACTAAAACTTAAGTCTCAAGAGATGCTTCCTGAAGGAATAAAATACTAGTGCATTTCTTCATCCGAGCAGAAAATTACTGATCTAATTTAAGACGTGCTGAGGCTGATATCCAGCATCTGGTATCTTTTTTGTTTCTTGGAACCAAGTTAGTTTCGGTCAGCATACATTCATGGAGGGCTCACCGTGCACCCTATTTTTCAGCTTCAACATGTTGCTCAACAAATATTTATCCCTATGCTGGACCCTGTGGAATGTAGAAGAACCATTACATGCCATGTGGTTCTTGTCCGGGGCCAGGTATAGAGTTGGGAAGACGGGGCTAACGGTGAGAAAACAATCAGAAAACAAGTAAGGGTCAAACTGAGGCCCTGATTATTAGTGGGAGGGGCGAAAAGAGAAGAGAGGCTTTCGCAAAGAAGAGACACATGAGTGGATGCAAAGGAAAGGGAAGATTTGGTTGGGAGGAAAGAAGAGGGGAGGACACAGATGTAACTTGGTGCTTGGTGATCAACACATGCTGGCTGAATGAATAAACACAGAGGATGAACGTGCAGCATGTCTTAATATTTGGAGTAGTTGTCTTGCCAAATGCAGTTAGATTTGGGTTTCCCAAAAGCTGGTTTGTAGATACCTCTGAGGATGGAGCATGAATGATTTGCCCTGTAGCAGCTCAGGCTCCACCAAGTTTCTCCAGTAAGAATCATCCAGTTAGGTTCTGTGGGCCCTGTGGGATGCTGTGCCGTTACAGCCAAAGCAGATCAAAGGGCAGGCAAAGGAACACCAGAGCATCAAGGTGGCCGTTTGATGTGGCTGGCCGTTATTGGGGAGTGGGCTGAAACTGCACCCTCTACTCAAATAAGGTCTAGTAGCCACTGGTGACTTTTGATCCCCTACTGATCTAGGAGAAGTCAAATTGACACCCCCCCTAGTTGAAAGAAGCCTCTGTGCATTATTGATGCTCCAAGGAATCCGGTTGCTGTTTTCTTCCCAAAGCGCTTCTCACAGAAGCTATTTGAGAGACGAGTCCTGTATGAATTATTCTTTAAAAACAGAAACATATTTCCTTCTACTGCCTCTGCCTCCTAAGCACCCTGCTACCTTCAAAAGGTGACTTAGCGGGAGCCTAACAGGTGGGGTAGCTGGAGTTCAGAGAGGCAGGAGAAAGGAAGCCAGAGCCGGCCAGCTGGAAGGGAGCATAAGAATTCAGACTGTGTTCAGTTCTGCCCATTTTGGTTTGATCTGTGGGTTTTGATTTCTTATCTCTAAAATCAGAACAACAGTGTCCTCTCCTTCCTATCACCTTCGTGGAGGCTATTTTAAAGTATTATGCAACAATCATTTTCATTCCTTTCTTGCTGATTTCATGAGTCGGCAGTTGCCCATGTCTGATGTATTTGAAGAGCTATTCATATCTTTTTAGCCCACATATCTTTTCCACTCCCTGCAGAATAGCTGGAAATTCATCAGAGATTCATTATCTTCTCCCTTCATCCCTCTTCCAAACATGCATAAGCTCTCTGACCTTTAAGTTATTAGCACTTGAGGGAGGATTTTTTTAGAGTTCTTTCTTGGATACTTTGGTATCAGAAAGCTCCTGAGAATACAGTAGCAGGAAGGGGGTGGAAAGTGGGAGGGGGGAGGGACCCTGACAGGGCAAAGGGCCGGAAGGGGATGTGGGCTTCCTGAAACAGCTTCCTCTAAGAGCCGAATTTGGCAGAGAGCATCCTTGTTCCTGGGGCTTATTTTTGCTTGCTTGGATGGCAAGTTGAACTCACCAGGAGTATGACAGCTCACTAGGGATCATCAGAGAACTCTGGGGTCAGACAGATCTGGGCACGTGTAGCTCTGCAGTTCACTGGATTTGTCACCTTGGGAAGATAACTTTTCAATCTCCTCATTTGCAAAGTACCGGTAATAATAGTTATCTTCTAAAATGCCTATTGTCTAGCAGAGAAATCAGGGCAGGGGAAACAGTTCATCAAAAATGCTTTCCAGCCCCCCACAACCTCACAGTTTGATTACATTGAATAGTGTTCACATTGACAGCTCCCAGTATGGAAAGGGATTTATTTAATGGACGATGTGGACAAAACTGGAAGCAGGAGGTGGAGACACTAACCTCTTGTATCCTTTGTTTCTCAAAGGTAGGAGACAGTCCACCCTCATGAGAGATATGGCTAGAGACAGAGGTGGCATTAGTGATCTCTCATGGATCATAACTTGTCTACTGATGGCTCCCAGTTTGGGTGATTTGAGTTGCAGGGAGCAGTAGGATAAACAAGATGTGCATGGCCCCCCTATGTCCCACTCCCTGGCCCCAACTCTGCTGTATCCAAGCTCCAGGTCCTTCCTCATTCCCCACCCTGCTCCTCACGGTCCCTCTCTCCAAGGATGTCACACCCAGAAGTGGGGTTTTTCTCTCATTGGCTCATTTCTTCCTAAGACCCAGGCACAGGAGTGGGGATCTGGTCATTATTCGCTCATTGCATTACTACTACCACTAGCTAACACATACAGCACTGAATTGTGATTGAAAACTATGATCGAAAACTATGGCAACTGTTAGATTGAATCCTGTTTCCTGATGACTTCGGGTCCAGCCTCGGCCTTCTTTGGGGCTACGTTAAGGGAAAAAGCCTGACTGTGGTGTATCCATGTTCCCTCCTCTCCTGTCCTGTCACACTCGGCTTTTCCGGCAGCTGGTTGGAGCCCTGTCTTATTGCTTTTTCACTTGGTTGTCCCTTAGTGCCCAGTGCTGATCTGCCCTAATTACATATAGTTCTGTAAATTCTTAAAAGCCAAATTACCTATAATTCCCTGCATCAGTCTCAGAAATTTGATTTGGACCTTAAAAGAGAAAAAGAAGACTCATTTTGAATATCTTGTTTGTTTCACAATATTTTGCAGATCTTTTCCACAATGCTGTGCAACACTTGGAAGAAAAATTGCCGCTCAGTACAATAGCTTTACTAGTAAATCATTAAAAGAACACATTTTCCCTCCTCTGATGGACATGCTAATTTTTTTTAATTTTTGTAAGTATATACCCTTCATGAATTTGCCTATATATATTTTCCCAAATAGAGAACTCACTATCTTGAAAGTTGTGGTACAATAAAAAAGACATGTCAGTTATAAAGTTGTGGCTAGGGTTAAATCTAGTCTGAAATCTATGAATATTGACTTTGGGCTCTAGCATGGGTCCTTGCAATCTGTTGTACACAAATAGAAAAGCATGGCCTTGTGGGTAGGGTTTCAGTTCAGGAGCTCAGTCTTCAAATCAGCTGTTAATATGAATTATTACTGCTTATCTTATTCTCTGCTTTTTTACTTCTGAGAGAGAGAGAGAGAGAGAGAGAGAGAGAGACTCTTTACATTTCCATGCTTTTTCCACTGAGTGCTGTTAGTCAATGTAAGCCACAGTCCTTCCAGCACATACGTAATGCTCTCACCCGCATGTCCTCAGGAATATGTTCATCCTGGACATTTCATGGCTTGTGGCTAATGATTAGGTTTCACTTTAAAAAGAATGCTTGACATTAGCAGAACACTCATTATTTGTTTCTAGATCCTCTTATCTTTTTAGGGGAGTGGTCTCCTCTGCTTTCAGCTTGAGATAAGGATAAGAATCGAATAAACTATTATGAGCTACTACACTGGTGCTATTTTAAAGTCTAGCTTTAGATATTTTTTTTGGCAACTCTTCTGTGGGCTAGTCCTAGTTTATAAAATATGATACTTTGCTAAGAATTTAGTGTAGTAGCTTGCAACCGGGAAACGTGTTAACCGTGGGGCTAATTACTTTTTTTTGATTGTGACTAAAAGACTTAGAATGTGATTCTGGGAGTTGATAATGATTTCTTCTTTCCAGTCAAAGCACCATTTCTTGTGGATTTAAAGAAACCAGAGCTAAAGATACCTCACACAGTGAACTTCTATATCAAAGTTGAACCTGGAGTGATTCTGGGAATCTGGTGAGTGCCTTGATTGGATACTGGGTAGCTTGATGGTTGGAGTTTTCATGATACAAAGGCAAGAGTGAGCAGTGCTGTTACTTGCCCGTGGAGAGGTTGGGGTTCCTTGGAGGCATCTGGAAGCTATTCCATACACCTTCCCTTTGTACTGATATTTGACCTGTTTGAATTTGCTTTTCAGGAACTTTACTTTGGAGTGTGACGACTTTTAGGTGTTTTCTTGTGCTTTGGGTCTTTCACAGGCCTGAAGGACCTGGCCCTGGCCCACTCTCCTGCTTTATTCCACACCACTCTTCCTACTCTACTCCAAACCCACTGGTCTCCTTGCATCCCAAGCCACTCTCACAGGACACACTGTCTGCAACAATTCTTTCTATCCTCTGTTTCCTCCGTTTCCGCCTTCTGCCTAACTGCCTACTCATCTTTTGGGTCTCAGACTGGTAATTTTCAAGGAAGCCTTTCCTCATCCCCATTTTAGCTAGTGGCAACCCGTGTTTGTCTCTTATGGCATTTCTTCCTATTGTAATTAATGTTTGTGCAATTGTTTGGTTTATGTTTGTCTTCCTTATGAGACCGTAACTTTTGAAGGTGACTTTGTTTGTGGGTTTTTACTGCTTAGTACAGTGCTTGCACAGAGAAGGCATTCAATAAATATTTGTTAAATGTAGTCATGAGAAAGCATTCTATTATCTTTTTTTGCTATGCTGATCTCAATATTTTCTTCTGTTTGATTCTACTACTTTTTCTTGGCTGCCAAGTTTCCAGGGCCCTGTTTTATATTTCATCTCCCTGAGTTTAAACAGGTGATCATAGAATGTTTAGGAACCAATATGTGTTCATATAATTTCTTCCTAATCTTCAAGGTACAGTTCAGCTAAGAATATGGAAATTTGAAAATTTTTTTTATTCTTTGCTCTTACCCCATTGGTCCTTGGTTTGGTGAGTCAGCTGTCTAGGTGGCTTATCTAGCTGGCAGTGATGCCTGTCTTCTCAGCACAGAGGCCCTGGGATTTGATGTCAGACTTAATACCCCTAAAGACTGAAGGGACTGAAGACTTGTCATCATGTGGCTAGTTCTCCAAGTCACCTTATGACATGTCATAGGGCAGTGCTTATATATTCGGGGTTCATTCATTAGTTTAACAAGTAGAGAAACGGGAGCTCAGACAGGTGTTTAAAACCACAAGGTCACTGGATTTCTTCAGTAGAATAGCTTAGTTTCATGTTAAAGTTCTTATTTCCTACCTAAACTGGTTTTCTTTACATTCTATCCAACTTGTCTGTTCAGCCAAACCAATAGTAGGCAGCAATATCTATTATCTTTCACTTATTTTTCACTGCATTTTGATGGATTGCATTTAAGATTTGCAGTCTTGGAAGATTATTAGGTGTAGGAGTCAGAAGAACTAAAACAGTAAATAGTCAAAAGGAGTTGTCTCTGTGCATGGGGGAGGTGGGGCAGGGCAACGGTGGTTTTCATTACAGATGTCTTGTGGTATTCTGATTTTTACCATGTGTGTATATTACTTAGACAGTTTATATCTATAAATTTATGTAAAATATATTTATATCTATCTCTCTATCATCTATCTGTCTATCTATCATCGGCCTACCTATCATCTATCATCTATCTATCTATCTATCTATCTATCTATCTATCTATCTATCTATCTATCATCTATCTATCATCTGCCTATCTATCATCTATCTATCTATCTTCCTATCTGACTGAGATAAGGAGTGTTTCGAAATTCGGCAAGGATAGAGGATTATTCTCTCTATACATGTTTGTTAAAACCTTTCCTTGCTCTTCAGGCACACAGTTCCCAGCTGCCGGGGGGAAGATGCTAAAGGGAAGGATCGTTGTTGGTATGAAGCCGCCCTTCATGATGGCAACCCAGTTATTATTTATCTTCATGGCAGTGCAGAACACAGGTCAGTGCCTTCACTTGGATTTTTTTTTTTTTGGTTTATGAGAGAGAGCATTTCAGCCCTGTGGGAGAGTGAAAGGTTTTCAACTCTGTAAGCATGTCTCCACATTTTTTTTTCCTTTAAATTTGAGGGTGTTCTGGCGGTGGGCTTCTCCTTTAAAAAATCTGTATAGTTTATATGTATAATAATGTGGATCTTTAACTGAGAGGGACATTAACTTCTAAAATTTAGATATTGCAGTGGTTTCTTTACTTGCTAAGCATGTCTGAAATGATGGATTGAACCCATGGATGACAGGAAAGGGAATAGGTATGAGATATGGGGAAAGGAAGAGCAATTTACATATCAATAGTGTTTTCACTAAACTACATGGAGATTTCTTTATTGAGCATGAATCCCTATGAGAGATCACCTGGAATTCAGACTGTAGGTACTAGGGACTATCTGACTAATTCCAGTCTAGAATACTGATGCCTCAGCTTACTCTCTGTGGTCCCAACCTTGCTTTGTAACTAAGAATGCCTCCCAGAAGCCTGGTTCTCCTTTGATGTGCTGCCAGATCCTTCAGTGGGGCCTATGTAATTATGGTGGGTGATGATTATCAGCTGTGACTGCCTTGGGGGAGGGGCAGCATGCCTCAGAGACCCACAGACCTTCTTCTGTCTCTGGAGGGATACTTCAAACTATGTAACAAGCCCTGGAATCTGCCCCTTGGCTTCCTTGCCTATGTCTCTTTTTCTCACTGTCTTTTTCTATCAGATGATGGCTTTCTCAAGGCTTGCCTTTGCTCAAGGGGCTTTCTCAAGGTATCCATTTTAGAGTCACATTTACAGAGATTTCTTATTAGTTTAACATTTTCCACCACTGTTTAATATTGTTCAGATAGTGCAAACTTGGGTATCGCATTTCAATGTCCTTATTTAAAGAATCATGTGGACCATGCATTCACGAGTGCCCCTTTGTGTGAATCTGCTTTTGCATATTTACTGGCTCTGGGGTGAGCCCGCTTACTCCTGTCCCCACCTGGAAGTCTCAACTTACTATCAGCAGTACTGAGTTGAAAGGAAGCCGAACTGGAGGTAATGGCAAACCTTGCTGAAAACAGTGACTCTAGACTTGGGGTCTACAAAAGCCCTAGAGGGGCCATGAACTCCCTTACTAAATTTGCACATAAAATTTGAAGTGTAAATACACTTTTTTCTGGGAAATGTGTCCATAGCTTTAACCATATGGTCAAAGCCTCCATGATTCACTCAAGTTTAAGAAACTTGGCTCTAAGACAAAATTCAAAAGGTTTTTGAAACGTCTGCTGCCTTTTGAATCATCTTTGTTTCTTTTTTATTAATGTAGTTAATACAGTGTTGACAACATGGTTATTTTGGAAAAGTGTATTTCTTGAACCTCCAGTGCTGTGAGTCTCTTTCCTCCACTTCGTCTCATGCTTAATGGCAGAGTGGACACGGAGCAGGCAGGTCTTAGTTTATGGAACATGATGTATCATCTTTTCTGAAAAGCCACTTTATGGAACTTACTCTCTTTTAGCTTCTAAAAGTATTCTTAGAGATAAGTTTTACTGTGTAGAAGTGTAAGGGGATGGACTCGAATGCTTATTCATCAAATGCTTATGTTGAGAAGCAGTAGGGGCCTGTGGTCCATCACTCACTCCGAGGAACAAGGCAGCAGTGGGGAGCCATCCATCATTCACCCTGACACATCCACGTGGGCTGTGACACCAAAAAACATCTCCCTTTCCCCTAGTTATTTATTTCTCTAACCTGAAAAAGATAGGTGTGAGATCAGATGTCAGCAACATGATAGTGATTTTTATTGCACTTGTCATCCCAATTCCTAATTCTTGCTTTTTTTTTTTTTAAACCTTTTTTACAGGGCAGCTTCTCACAGGCTTAATCTAGTCAAGGTATGTCTGAAGGGGCCTCGAGGCACCAATTTTTTGTCTCCATTTATTCTCTTCTGGGCTACAGCCATAAGATCTTCTTCGGCATGGTTATCCTCTGAAAGCTCCCCATAGTGGGTTTGGTGTCTGGGGCCCAGAATCCCAAGAATGGGCTTCTCATCCTGCATTGACCATAGGGGATATAAACAGATGTGAACATCTGAGTCCCAAACACTTTTATAAACTTATTACCTTCTTCATCACCAGATGGAGTTGAAGACACGTTTATTGCTTTTTCTGAGGAATGAGGGATGGGTTAAGAGAATATACTAAGTGTGAAAGTCACTCCTTCTAAGAAACAACTTTTTTTTTCTTTCATGGTATAGGATAAAGACATAGAATATTTGCTTTTAAAAGTCATTCAGGCTCTGGCCTCAGCTCCATAAAAGATTTTGCAGAGTGGAATGGTGGCCACACTTTGCTCTCCTCACTAGCTTGCTACATGACTCCAGTTTGCTGGGGGCAGCCCCTGCATTTCTAAGTGTGAGGGAGATGGTAGGCTTTCCACTTAGCTGTCTCTGACTCAGAGCTGGCCAGGCAAGCTATCTGTTTATCCTCTCCCACGCTCTAGTTAGGTAATCTGCTGCAGGTGATCAGGCAGCTTATCCCTTTATTGACCACAGGACAGGATCTCTCTTCCCACGTGACAGCTCTCACCTCAGCCCTTTCCTGATTTAACAGGATTAGTGGGGCCCAGAACCCTGCCAGGCCCAGCATCTCCAGCAGCTTCTCTGTTCAGACAGGAAGCCCCTCTTTCACCACAGCCTTCTCAGATGAGTAGTGATGGTCTGAATGCAGTTTTGTCTAAGAGGATGATGCTTATTATTTTTTAGGTTTGCTTTCTGTTCTGTACCCCACTCTTTGCACGCTCCATGTGGGATGGTGGTGAAGCTGATGTCCGTGACAACATGTATTTTTTCCTCCTCCTACTCTTGGCAGAGCTGAATTGTATGTCCCCTACGTGCACAGAAAGAAGAGTTGGAGGAGTAGGTGTGAAAAGTGGCCAGATCATCCTTATGGTAGTTGGGATGGGTGGAGAAGGTACGATAAGACTTCTTCCCTGAGGCAGATTCTGGATACCACTTACCACAGTATCATTTCCCAGCCCAACCAACCTGACCAAACGTCCTTAGCCCTTCCTTAGTATTGCTACAGAAAACTTTAAACATTTAGTTTATTCTTCTTTGGAGATTTTTTTTTCCCTAGAGATAAATTCTTAGGAGTAGGATCTGTTGCTGTTGTTCTTGAGTTATATTGGCAAGTGGTCCTTCAATTTACAGCACCACAAACAACACACATTTTCCTGGATGCTTAACTGCCATTTTTGTCACGTAACTTTTTTTGAAGGGAATATAGTTTAAATCGATATTAACAAATTTTAGTTAGTTCCTCATTATTAGTTCAATTTGTATTTAAAAGTTCTCAATGAGATTTAGCCACCTAGATCTATGGTGTGGGAGAAACACAGCATTTGGACATATGCAGACCCAAGTGTGAATCTTGGTTCTGCCTCTGATCATTTGGGCGACCATGAACAAATTACTTAAACTCTCCAAGGCTCAGTTTCTTTATCTGTAAAATGGGGGATAATACCTACCTTGTAGGACTGTTGTAAGAGTTTAGTTTTAAAAGTGTCTGCACAGTAAAGTTTGTCCTTTTTTCTCTCTTCTCTTTGTCTAGCTATGTAATTAATTTTATTTAAAATTTTGTTTCTTATTCTTTCCTCATTCATCTGCCTGGAGCTTGGAAGTGGTTTCACATATTCCAGTGATCTCTTTATTTTAGATGTTTATATTTAATATAAATATCTTCCCATTCTTTAATTGCCTCTCCTACAATTCCATATAGAGTTCTTATTCTCAAAAGAATTCTTAAAAAAGACATTTACTATATACCAAGATATTTTAATGTTATCTCATGTAATCTTCCAAAAATTGTGAAGGCAGTTACTATTGTTTTTTACTTTTCAGAATAATATTTACATATTTAAATGTTAAGTGGCTTGTCCAAGGTCACACAGCTGATAAATGGCAGAGCCACAGTGTGACCCAGGCTGTTTGACCCTGCTCTGCCATGCTGCTTTCCTTCCTTCCCATTGAGTCTGATCTTCTCAAGGTTGAAGTCGAACACCAGATTTCAAAATATATCTTCTCCCTACCTATTAAACCATCACAGCTAGGGTTATGGAACTGTTGAAGAGGTAGGTTATACCACTTTTTTCTTTTACATCTTCTAATTAAAGTGATAACAGCTCCTTTGTCACCTAGGTGCTGAGTGATGGCGGCTTTCATGTCTTGTCTGTTGACTACAGAGGTATGTGTTAAGAACAGTGTACAAAGATTTTTCAAGAAGCAGGAGGCTTTTGATGACCCTCACTTCTGAGGTGGTGATACTGTGCTTACCTTTCCTTACTGCCAGGGTTTGGAGACTCTACCGGTAAGCCCACAGAGGAGGGACTGACTGCGGATGCGATATGTGTCTATGAGTGGACCAAGGCGAGAAGTGGTACCACCCCCGTGTGTCTCTGGGGCCACTCTCTGGGCACAGGGTAAGTGGGATCTGAAGAGGGTCCCCAGGTGGTCTGTGGGGCTTTAGGCAGCAGTGCACAGTGGAAGGAGCACTGATCTAGAGACAGGGACTCTTCTCTGGTCTCTCTCTCTTCCCACATGTGGCTGGAGACCTAGCCATCTTAGTGTGTCTGTTTATAAAACAAGGGAGGGTCCCTTTAGCTCTATGGTTATCTGTGACTCTGAAGCCTACTCCAGAAATCTCCTTGAGAGTTTTAGAGGAAAGGATTCTTAATGTAGGGTCAGTGGAACCCCCTGAAATCCTGTGCAAAATTTTGTGTCTATGTGCATTTTCTAACCAGAGCGTCCAGAGCTTTCACTAGATGATCATACTGGATACTGCATTTTGTATTATTTACTTGACTGTTAAGTCACTGCTTCATATATGTACTAATTTTAATTGTTTTACAGAGTTGTAACAAATGCTGCAAAAGTACTAGAAGAGAAAGGTACTATAAAATGCTTACATGGTATAATTTCTTGGCTTGAGGTGGGAAACTAAAAATAATCAGGAGACTATTGCGCACATTTTGAACACAGAGATACCTAAAGCACTCCAACTTCAGACAGTTTCTGATAGTGAAACAAACTTTCTTTTTTTCCTATTTAATATAAAACAATAGCTGTTTTTCAAGATTATGAAATTAAAAATAAATACTAAGGAAAGAGTTAAAATTATTTTTAAAAGAGCCATCACTGTGAGGTGACAATAAACGTTATTATGGAATAATTTAGATTATAGGAGAGGACAATAATTATGAAATATTAGGCAGGGCTTGCTTTCTGCAGCCCTTCTTACATAATATTTATGTCAGCATTTCTCAAAGTATGCTGAGAACTGCCTGTATCAGAATCTCCTGGGGGTGCTTTTTTAAAATTCAGATTTCCTGGATCCTAGCTATTTTAATAAATTAGAATCTCTGTGACTAGGACAAGGTGATTTAGATGTGCATTAAAAGCTTGTAAATCGCTCACATTATATCAGACTTTACTTGGCAATACAGGTCAAGTGAGTTACGTAAACATTTTAAAGCAAGTCACCTGCTATACACCCTTAATCACTTATGTAAATAAACTAAACATTATTTCGATGCTTGCTCCTTTAAGCTCTCATAGCTCTCTGTGCACATTCCCTTCACAGTGCTGACAATGCTGTGTTATCTGAACTAAATACATAAATGAATACTTTGCTTCTTAGACAACACAATGACTTTGGAACACTTTAATTCTATTTATATCATCAACTTATGAACTCTTGCTATCATGTGTTTCAATTTTCTCTATATTACACACTTCATAAAACATTATTATTCTTGTGTTATAAAGTCACTATTTAAATTTACTCTTTTTCCTTTGCTCCTTATTCTAGCACTTATGCACTTCCTTCTTGGATTTTTGTTCTGCCTGTCTGTTGGTGACGAATTCTCTCAGTTTTGGTCTGAAATGTCTTTATTTCATCTTCATTTTTGAAGAATATTTTCACTGGGCATAGAATTCTAGGTTGGCAGTAATTTTATTTCAACATGTTGAAGAGGATATCCATTTTGTTCTAGCTTTCACTGTTTTCTTAGGAAGTCAGCTGCCAGTCTTATTGTTGTTCATCTGAAGATAATGTTTACTTTTTCTCTGGTTGTTCTTGAGATTTTTGTTTTCGTCTTTGTTTTTCAGCAGTTTTATTATGATTTTCCCAGGTCTAGGTTTCTTAGTTCTTATCCTGCTTGGTGTTGATAGCATTTCTGAACTCTGGCTTGATGTTCATCTAGTTTGGAAAAATGTTGGTCACTGTATCTTCAAATTTTGTGCTTGCTCCATTCTTGTCTTCTTTTCTTCTGGGTCTATAATTATATGTATATATTTTTAGCTCTGTTCCCATGTCCTGTATGTCTCCAATGTTCTTTTCTGGGTTTTCCAGACTTTTTTGTCTTTGTGCTCTAGTTTAGATATTTTCTTTTGATCTGTTACGCAGTTCACTAATTCTTTGTAGCTGATTCTAAACTGATGTTTAACTAATCTATTGATTTCTTAATTTCAATTACCTTGTATTTTTCAGCTCTAGGATTGCTATTTGATTATATAGACTTTATAGGTTTCTTTTAAAATTTTTCTTGTCATTGTTTTCGTGAATACATTAATCACTAGTATATATTTAAATCGTGTGTCTATGTACGTAATAAGTGTATGTAAATTTGTGTAAATAATTTTAAATGTGAGAATTTTAATACTTTAATATCAATATAGTAAAGCTTTAGTAATTATTACAATTTTAATAATTTTACTATTTGCCATTTACCCATAAGTTATTTTAAAGTCTATATACAATAACTCTAATATCTAGATCTTTTGTTGATCTATTTCTATTATTGGCTTTTTCATCTTAGGGTGGCTATTTTTGTCTTTTTTATGTCTAGCTATTTTTAATGAAGTGGTAGCCATTGCTTATGGAAAATTGTAGACATAATCTGAGGCTAGGGGTAATGTTATTTCCAGAAAGAATTAATTTTTCTCATGAAAGTCATTTATAGGAGAAAGATATTACTTTAATCCAATCAGAGATTGGGCCGATTTTAAGCTGGGTTTCAGTCTTTATGAGGGCTGGTTTATTTCTAGTTCACCATTACTCCCGAGGTGTCATTCTTTGAGGTCAAACAAAAAGCCATTCTTTGAGGTCAAACAAAAAGGCTCTCCTCTTTGTCAGATCCTGAATTCTAATTTTGTCTTTTTTGGTACCATGAGAATGCTGAAAGTTCTGTCTAGTTCTAAGCCTCTTGGCCACCATTGTTGCTTTCAAAATTTCAGCTGCTTTGAGAGACAAGGCAGCTCAAACTCTTGGCATTTTCCTTTTGGTATTGGCTCTCCAAACGCTCACTGATTTAGTAGCCCTCAGATGCCTTCAAACATAGACATATACATATACATACACATATTCCCTTCTGTCACACATTTTCTAATTGTTCTCAGAGGAAGTGTTGGCTAAAACAACCAACCTACTCAGCCTCTGGCACATTCTTAACAACAGACTGTAGAATACTCTTCCTTCCCATAGTTCTTTGCTTTCTTAAATTATCCAAGCCATGAAAATCTGGTTGTGTTATAGAAGTTAGTGGTTTGCAACTACCACGTACATTGAAATCTCTTGGGTGGATGGGTGGGAACTTGTTAAAAATGTACATTTTCATACACCTAACCCCCCTGAGATTCTGACTTCTGACTCGATAAGTCTGATGTGCAGTCTGGGAATTTGCATTATTAATGAGCTTCGCAAATGATTTTGAGACAGGTAGTTCATGTACAAGATCTTGAGTACCCCTTATTAAGGAAAAGTGATATTTAAACATGATAGGGCAGTTATTTCTTTTTATTTTTTTCAAGGATCCCCAGTTGATGCTATTGTCCTGGAAGCTCCATTTACCAATATGTGGGTTGCAAGTATCAATTATCCCTTGTTAAAGGTGAGGCTCTTATTTTCGCAAGATGTCAAAGTATTTCCGCACACATATTTATTAACCTCATTCCTTTTCTTAACAAATTTTATATGTTTCTAAGTTATTCTAACTTGAGACAGGTTATTAACTCATTGCTATTTAAGGATGGCACAATAGCTTTTGGATTTGGTAGTCCTTTTGTTTTCTTATAATAGATTCAGTGGTTTATTAAGAGCCAAAGCTTTATCTCTTATCTTTTACAATTTTTAAATAGATAGACTTGATTTAGGTTTATTTATTATTGTTCTTTTTTAAGTGCCAACAAACCTCTCGTACATCATTTTGGGCCCTATGAATTTCAGCCATATATCTTTCATGATGTTATGATAAGAAAGTCTCTGGAGAATTCAAGGAAGCTGCCAAATGGTTTTACACAGTATCCCAGATAGAGAAGACAATCTTTCTAAGAAGATAAAGTATAAAGAATTGGGTGACAAGATGTAGTTTTTAAAAATCTGTTGTGTAGATTATCCTAATGTTATCATTTTATTTATTTTTTATTTTTTTCTAACGTTATAATTTTATTTCAAGTCTAATGCTCAGTTGCTTATAATCATACCTCCATATGAATGTCAGAAATGAGTGACAGTCGTACAGACACACATAGACACACAGACACAGACACGCACGTGCACACATACACACACACACACACATTTTGGAAGGCATCATAGGAATATTTTAATCCAACTATCTGCTTTTGGAATCTTTTGTACAATAAAACATCTTAGAACTTTTCAGAGAAAGTTAGCTCACTACTTCTGGGACAGGTAGTTCACAGAATCACATAATCCTGAAAATGCCTGTACTATCTAAGCTCCAACTCAATACAGGAATCCCCTCTACAATCTAAAATACTGAATGCTGACTAATTTAAGATTTAATAAATAAAACATTTTCAATTGGTTCTAGACAATTGGATATTCACTTTAAGATAACCATTAGTTGAGCATCTATTATATTACTACAAGCAATTACTAATAAATTCACTAATATGTAGATATTTAACAATTCAGATACAATCTATTTACTTTTCTTTTTTGAAATTTTATAATTTAAAAAATTAACATAATAGGGAAAATACATGATTTGACAAATAACTATAAACCGAACATCCATGTAACCAACACGTAGGTCAAGAAGTTAGTATCATTAACATCCCAGAAGTCTCCTAGATGTCACTTCCCAATCCAATAAACCTCATCTTAAATATAATCCTTAGCCTGAATTTTATGGTATTCATATCCACGCTTTTCTTTATAGTGTTATCACCCGTGTGTGCATCTCTAAGCAATAGTTTTGTTTTTGAACTTTATATATTAGTAGAATTATATAAGATGTATTCTATTTTTTTTTATCCAACATTTATTAGTAGGATTTTATCTATGATGTATAGCTGCAGTTTGATCATTTTCATTGTTATATAGTATTTCATTGTATCAATATACTATAATTTATTGATCTACTGTCTGTGGACAGAGTGGCTTTCTGTTTGGGGTAATTAACAACATTATTGTTATGAATGTTCTTGAACAAATATTCTGTAACATGTACATATTTCACTGGAGTACACCCTGGGCGTGGAATTGCTGGATAAAAAGGTATACATATGTTCAGTGTTAGTAGTTATAGTGCCACACAGTTTTCCAAGGTGACTTTGCCACTTTACTCTCCCACTTACTGTGTATGAGAGTTCCAATTGCTTAATATCCTTGCCTCATATTGATATCTCATTGTGGTTTTAATTTGCATTTCTCTGATGACTAATAATGCTGGGCATTTTTTCATGTTATTAGCCTTTTAGGTATCATCTCTTATGAGATATTTGTTCATGTCTTTTGCTCATTTTTAAATTGTCGTCTTACTTTTTATTTGTAGAAGTTCTTCACAGGAAGAGTCATTAAAGATTTATTCGTACTATTTTGTTCTGCCTTTTTACTCCCTTAATGGTATCTCGTAACGAAGAGATGTTCCTAAATTTCATGTGAACCAGTTTACCAACATTTCTTAGTGGTCAATACTTTTAATAAAAGTATCCTGTTTAAAACTCTACTCGCCCCAATATTATAAAGATACTTTTCTATCTTCTAGAAATGTTTACCATTTATATTTAGAGCTATATCACAGGTATGTATTTTTGTACATGTAGGATGTAGAAGTCTATATGGCTATCCCCAGTACTATTTACTAAATGAACCTTCCCCACCACTCTGCTGTGCCAGTGTTTGTATGTATCTGTCTCTCTGTCTCTCTCTATGTATATATGGATCTGCTGGTAGATTTTCATTTATTTCCCATGTCTATCTGTCCATGCTCATATGAATACTCCATATTTAATTACTGTAGTTTTATAATATGTCGATATCTGGCTTTATAAGTTCTTTAGCTTTGTTCTTTGTATTCAACACTGTCTTGACTATTCTTGACCCTTTGCATTTCCACATACATTTTGAAATATACTTGTCGATTTCTACAAAAAAAAAAACAACTTTCTGGGGTTTTAATTGGGATTACTTTGGATCTATAGATCAATTTTGGGGAATTGACAGCTTTCTAATAATGAGCCTTTCGATTCATGAACATGGTATTTCCAAATTAATTTTTAAATTAATTAATTATTATTTGGCTTTTTAAAGTTCAGTTTTAGGTTAGGTTCTACTAGTAAGCAGAGCCTATGGCAGAGATTTGGTGTGTATGATTTATTGAAAGAATACTCTTCAGGAAAACCTACAAAGTCATTTGAATGAAGGCTGTAGGATAGGGAAGGACAAGATGTAACCTCCAGTAAAGTCTAGCTTTGGCCTGATCTACGTAGGACTCTAAGGTTTGAGTAAAGGGGGATAGTTGTTTCTGCCATCCCTTGAGGTGATTGTCACAAAAGGACAAGGAGAAGGTGGGCAACCAAAGCTTATAGCAAGAGTTAATTAGTTTTTTTCAAAGAATCACTTAGACTTTGTTGATCATCTGTATTGTAGGCTAATTTTATTAATTTCTGATCTTAACTTTATTATTCTCTTTTATTTTCATTAATTTGTTATTTAAAAATTTTCTCGAGATAGTATTTGGATAATTTATTTTCAGTATTTTCTCTTTCCTGATTTATGCATTACAGCAGACTCCACTTAAGCCACACTTCATTGGCATTTCATGTTTTGAAATTTATTTTAATTATAATTTAGTTCAAAATATTTTATAATGTTGTCTCTTCTTTGACCTATGGGTTACATAGCAGTATATTTCATAATTTCTATACATTTGGGGATTTGATATTTGTTACTGATTTCTAGCTCAATTCTACCATCATCACATGGAGAATATACTCTGTATGATTTCAGGTTTTGAAACTTGTTCCGAGTTGCTTTATGTCCTGACATATGGTCAATTTTGGTGAATGTTCCATGTGCTTAAAAAGAATGTGCTCTGCTGTTTTAGGTATAGTGCTTTATATGTGTCAATTAGGTCAAGACTGTTGATCATATTATGTAATTCTATATCCTGATTTTTTTTTTGACTAGTTGTTTTATCAGTTACTTGGGGGGAAAGTATTAAAATATATTACCATGATTGTGGATTTATGTCTATTTTAGTTCTGTCAATTTTTGCTTTAGATTTTTTGAGGTTACATTATTAGAAACATACATGTAATAATAATGTAATTTTTATATCTTTCATGTGAGTTGATCCTTTTTTCATCATGAAATACCCCCTTTTGTGATTAATAATGCTTTTTGACTTAAAGCTAACTTTGTCTGATATTAGTATACTTTTGTTTTGAATAACGTTTGCATGGTACATCATTTTCCATCCCTCGACTTTCAATTTTTCTGAATTTTTATATTTAATGTAAATCTCTTATGAGCAGCGTATAGTAGGGTTTTGATTTTTTTTCCCAGTATGACAAATTTTTGTCTGTTAATTGTAGTATTGAGTCTGTTTAAATTTAATGTAATTATGATATATTTAGGTTTAAATGTACTCTCTTACTATGTTCTTATCTATTTGTGTCAGCTGCTCTGAATTCTTTAGCCTTTCCTTTCTTGCTCTATTCTGACTCAGCAGCTGTGTCTAATGGAGGACAGTGGCGTTGAAGGTCAGGCTTAACCCTTTGAGCTTCCTTTCTCTCTGGGATCTAGACCACTCAAGAACTCACTGCCTTGGTAGGTCTCTGACACCTTCAAAGAAAAGTTTTGAAAACATCTTTTCCAGCTGTTCTACTTGTCTTTAGCACAGGATTTCGTCTGTAACAATTCCTGTATTATTAAGAAGCGTGAAATCTTCTATTATCTTAAAGTTTGGAATTTAATTTTAAATGCCATAAAACCTTAGTTTAATCGGCACTTTGGTGGTGGAGAAGTGTTGCAGCCCTCCAGTAGTGTGCCATCTGTAAGAATCATGCCTCTGGTGTGACACTTCCTGGGTTTGATTTCCAAGACTGTCATTTAACAGCTGAGTAACCTTGGGTTAATTACTTTTGATGCTTCGCCTCATCTGTACAATGGAGTATTAATAGCATTTAAGATTGTTGTAATAATTAAATGAACTAAGAAATGAAAAGCATTTATAATAGTGCCTGGCACGGAGTAAGCATTCAATGACCATTAGCTATTTTTATTATCAGTGGAGTGCCATAACTCTGAATGTTACTGTTTAATAGGAAAATGTATGTTGTAGGAGACATACAGATGTAGTAAAAGGCATAGATCCTTACCCTCAAGAAGCTTCCTGTCTAGTTGGGGAGTAGGAAATTAATGAGGGATATAAACCAACGACAGAGATTTCCATGTGTCACTCTGGAATCAATTTCATTACTCAGAATAGGAAGGCAGCATGACACAGTGGAAAAACAGCATGGGCTATGGAGCCAGAAAGATTTGAGTTCAAACTTGGCCTCTGCCACTAACCAATTATGACCTAGGTAAGTTATTTTTCTTCTCTGAGTTTTCCCATTTTTATATAATGACGTCAATGCTGTCTACTGCATAGTGTTGTTCTGAAGATTAAATTAGATAATCTATGCAGAGTACCCAGCTGCTAGTAGCACTCGACAAATGCATGTTCTTTTCCCGCTCTTTCTATTACAAAGTAGACTAAGAATAAGTGTTAGGAGAGAACCCAGAATAATTTCAGGGTAGGGAGAATTCAGGGAAGGGAAGCATCTTGTGCACAGGTGTGGTCAGTGAAGACTTACTGATTGATAAGACCTACGCTTCTTTCTTGAAGGTAAGGGAGAGCAGTTAAGTAACACAGAGAAGACGGGAGAATGTGAATCAAGGCACATGGCCAGAATGGGGCAATTATGTGTTATAAGATAGCTGAGAATCATATAGGCCTTCCATATAAGACCTTTCACACTTGTTACCCTTTTACATCCTCGCAGTGACTCTGTGAATCTGGCATCACTGCCTCTACTTAGAGCTGAGGGAAATGGAGGCTCAGAGGCTTGCCCAAGTGCCATGTACCCTATTAGAGGAAATGGGACTCAGTCCTGCAATTTCTAACCTCAGGCAGACAGACTGAAGGTGTATAGCCTCTGGAATGAAAGACTGTGGCCAGATCTGGATGGGCTGGAGCCAAGCTAAGAGTTTGTTTTGTTTTTTAAAGTAGTGTGGCACTGCTTTGTAACAGATTTCGTGTAACTGTAACTGGTATTTTAAGAATATTTATCTTGTGATAGTCTAGAACAGAGAGGAGGCAGGGAGACCAATTAGAAGCCCATCGCTGTGGTCTGGGCTGGAGGGGATGGCATGACCTCTGAGTCTCAAGGGGCACCTCGGCTGGTGAGGAGTGAGGAATATGGGAGTAGATTGACTTGGGCTGGCTTTCTTCCTACTCTGTTGGAATTTGAGATGAATTGCCGAAGGGCTTCTCTTATTGAATTTCCCTCAGAGAAGTCCTGATTTCAGGGGTGGTGGAATCAGAAGACAAAGGAAACAGAAAACAAGAAATTTTGCTCTTAGTATGGGTAAAACGAGGGAAAAGAAAGAAAGGGAAGGAGAGGCAGTGTTGGGATCTAGAGACTGCACCTGAATTAAAATCTATGATACCAGGGCCAAAAAATGCAGACCAGACAAACCCCAACACCACGGAGGTTCTTGGAATCAGCAGGCCGACACCAAAACTGTGAAGCAGAAGTCTGTCTTTACTGGCCCCAACCTACAGATTCTGTACCTATTTTCCTACCGAATTCCCTACAATGTACCAGAGTTCCTACGATGACATGAATTACCTTTTAAAATCAGAAAAAAGGTTTTATTCTTTTTAAGTTTCATAGTGGAAGACTACAACAATGACATGCTATAGCAACTATAATTTCTCCATAGTCATAAAGGAGCAGTGATATGCACAATCTAAAAATTGCTTCTACAGTGAACACAATTCTTTTCTTTTTAAAACTGTGAAGCTGGTGCTTGCTGGCCGCAGCCTACCTATTCTGTACCCATTTCCTTCCCTAGGCAACGACCCATTTACTACACTTCACTCTCTCCCCACACCCCTCTCAGGCACAACAGAGACATGTAATGCTTTGCTAGTCTTTCCTCTTTACAAATTTATTCCAAGGAATAAAATCTGAATAAAACTCAGTCACACTAAGATAAAAATGACTGATAATAGCTTAAAGTTTATACCAGGGTAATTTATATAATAGATTGAATCCATGTTTAGCAAATATTTATCGAATGTTCATTAGGTACCAGGAACTTTTCTAGGTTCTAAAAGTACTACAGGGAATAAGAAAGTTTTGGTCTGTCCTCCTATGAAGTTTATATACTTGCTGGAGAGACAGAGAGAAGATAAGCACACAACAAGAGGATTTTAAGTAGTAAGAAGTGCTGTGAAAGTAATAGAATAATGGGACAGAGAATGACTAGGTGGTGGGAGGGCAAGTTTCGATAGCTGGTTAGGAGAAAACCTTTCTGAAGAAATATCATCTGAGCTGAGACTTGCATGATAAGGAGCCAGCTCTCATGTGAAAATCTGGAGGTCTTAGGGCAAGGGAAAAGCAAGGGCAAGGGCCCTGAGGTGTGATCAAGGCCGATGTGTTTCAGGAGCAGAAGGTAGAAGTGCCTGTGGGTGGACAGGAAGGGGCTTAGCGAAAGGAGGTGAGGCTGGAGATAGCAGCAGCAACTAAACTGTGTTGGGCCTTGAAGGCCAAAATGACACTTGAGTTTAATCCAAGTACCTTTGGAGGATGTGAAGCGATAAAGTGATAGGATGTGATTGGCACGTTTCATGACCGGTTTACCTGTGGGAAATGAATTATAGTAGGGCAAGGGTGGAAGCATGGGGCCACTTGGGATTGTTGGTGTAATCCAAGAGATGAAGGGTGGGTTAGGCTGAGTGATTATGAAAATGGAGAGAAATGAATGAATTTGGGATATAGGCTGGAGGTAGGATGGAAGTTTGTGAGGAAGGTGCAATATTGTTCAGGGTTTCTGTTCTTTCCTCATTTTCAGTTGAAGTGGAGGTTTTTAGGGGATATAAACCAATTTACCTATTTACTTAATAAATGGTGTATATAGTAAAAGCTGATTTAATTAGCATTCTATTGACTGGAATTTGCCATTAAAGAGAAAATTCAGTACCTTTAGAATGGTAATTGTTGAAGTCCTGTGGTCATTATTAAAATCTAAAACGCCTTTAAAAACATTGCAATATTAAGTCCTAGTCAACATTTTATAATGTTTAAGTCCTACAAAACCAATTATCCATGTATTGCATACTTTACCAGAATTTTTAACTAATCAGAATACTCTCTCCCCCAACTAAACCAGTTAATTATGTTCAATGTAGAAGCAATTTTTAGATTATGCATATCATTGCTCCTTTAAGAACATGAAGAGATAAGTTAGTGGTGCTATTTGTATTTTAAAGAAAGATGGTAAGTAAAAACAACAAAATGTTAACAGTGATAGTCTACAGATGGTGAGATCATATGTGACTTGTTTCTCTTGTGTTCCTTTCTGTATTTCTCAAATTCCCTACAATAACATAAATTACTCATAAAATCATAAAAGTTTTTTTTTTTTTTAAGAGAAGTTTATGATATTTAGAAAGGTACTACTCCCTGTATCACTGTAGCTCATCATGGGAAACTACAACAAATGACATAATTTTTTTCCTCTTTAATAGATTTACCGGAAACTCCCAGGATTTTTACGCACACTTATGGATGCCTTGAGAAAGGACAAAATAGTCTTCCCTAATGATGAAAAGTAAGCTAATGATAAAAAGATGTCCATTATTATATTACCATATGTATAGGATTCTGGAGGGTAACTATCATGTGACCTAATGGGTGGGAAGATGAGAAGTCTGAAAGAGTAAGTGGGCACTAGGATTTGGGGTAATATATCTACAAATATTTAGTATTTGATATTTTCCTCATGACTAATTGATGACTTCGCAGATTCGGAGTTGTAGATGTAGGGCCCATCGGGACCTTGGAAAAGTCCTCTAGGGTCTAGCCTAACATTCCTCGGGGGAATCCCTGACTTCTAGGTCTTATTCCCCATGTAACCATCTGCTACCCAGTCTACTAACCTGAGAGCAAATACAGTAACTAGAATTTGGCAAGTTATTCTCTTGCAGTTGGAGAATTTGAGTGATTGCAAACAGGTAGTCATTATCAGTATTTTTTCCATTTCAACACACTCAAGGGATCTGACATTACCAGGAGTAACAGTGCGTCATGGTGGCACGGATGGATGGCTATTAGAATTTGGGTGGGGATTATTGTTTGAGAATGCCACTGAAGCCATTCTTCATGCCACAGCCTTTTTGAATTACCAAACTAGGAGGCTGACGAGGAAGCTAATCAAACCTGTTTTTCATACGTTCATCCTGTACATTTATGAGGAAAAGTAAATAAATTGCCACAAATAATTCTCTTTGGTCTATGGTAGTTCTTGTTATTTTGGGGTTTTGAGTTATTTTGTTGTCTTAAATAGTCTTAATTAAAACATCCCAAATATTATGAAATAAGGAATAAGGAAAAAGATGAGGTTCCTCTAACTCTGAACAAATTCAGTATTTCAGTGTTTTTATTCATTATTTAATAAAAAATCACATAGAAGTAGATTAAATTAATTAAATACCTAATAAATTGTACAAGTAAATAAAAGAAGGAGGGTCTTGTCTAAAAGAAAAAAAAGTATTGTGTGAAGTTTATTATATATGAAGTTGTTATTCTTTGGAGGGAAGGAAAGAGTTCTTGTATTCTGAGCAAACCTCATTTTTTTGCTAAAGCTTTAACTTAGAAGAAGAAGAGGCGAAATCTCAATGTATAATTCTTGAACTGAATGCTTTTCTTCTACTTTTTCCTAGTGTTAAATTCCTGTCTTCTCCCCTTCTTATCCTTCATGGTGAGGATGACAATACAGTGCCTCTGGAGTTTGGAAAAAAGGTAAACCAAGAGCTCGGTCCTTACTGAGACATACTGTACTTATTTCACCATCTTCTCTTCTAGTCAAACTTTGATTAGAGCCCAAAGCAGGGGTTTTGACATGATATGGGATTCTCTATAGTCCTAAATAGCCACGCTGCCTGGTGTATAAGCATCAGTGCCCTACGCTACTCAGCTCAAAGGAGTGTCTGTGGTGGACCCTGGCTCCTCATTTGGGGGTCTGTGAATCTACAAGTGTCGAGAAGATCCCACACTGCTATGGGAACCTCCATGTAGTCTCTCGTACTTCTAAAAGTGGGGATGCAGCTTCTTTTCTTTTAACCAAACAGAGTGGGTCCATCGCAATTTCCTTTCTATTTGCAGGGAGGTATAGGCAGTGGAAGGACGAGGCTCTATCATTATTCTATATTAGTTGTGCAGCTTTCAGTTCTTTAGTTATAGAGGCAGTCAGTTGGGAATGTGGAGAGTCCCCATACCTCTGACTTAATGGGACTAACTCTACAAGCTGGCAGTTTCTGTACGCTTTTGGGAAATAAGACTAGAAAAACAACAGCTTTGATTGTCAGCCTTTGTGTCTCTTTCTGTCCCTTGCAGCTCTATGAAATTGCACACAATGCATATAGGAACAAAGAGAGGGTCAAGATGGTGATCTTTCCTCCTGGCTTCCAACACAACTTGCTTTGTAAAAACCCCACAATGTTAAAAACTGTGAGGTAAGAGTTGCTTTGCTAAATGTGATCTTTCCTTAAAGGCAATTAGGGTTGTCTGACTTACACCATGACGTGGGGAAGGCATGTGAGCTGATCTAGGTCCTTTTTCTGCAGAGATTTCCTGAGCCAGCAGTGGGCCTGAAGTCTGAGAGCAGTGGAAATCTTCAGTGAAGACTTGGTCCAAACACTACCTGTGAGGTTTATTTTTTTTTATGTAAAATTCTATTGGGCTGTTTGGATGAGCTGAAGTCATTGACATTTCTACAAGTTACTTGCCATCTACAAAGTATGGATACTAGGCTTTATGGAAAGTTCTTTAACAAAGTGGACCATGCTCAAACTTCACTGTGGAATCTGGTAAAAATTGGATCCCATCTAAAAATGTATAGTTACCAAATATCCTGGATATTTGTGAATAAGGTGGTCTTTGGTTTGGACTTAGCAGTGTAAGAAAGGTGCCCCAATGTAGTTAAGTAATTTGCATTTTAGTTTAGTTAATTAAATGACATTTAAAAATTCCAAGCAGTTTTCTAGCTTTCTGAATGGTATCGAGGAGAGTCCTAGCACGCTACTTAATTTGTCTCAAATAACACGTTTTGGTACTCATGTAGCTTCTGGAAATTGACACTTTATTTTTTTAGCCCTAATATAGTTACACATTTTTCCCTCCCAATTCCCAGAGATACTTAACTAGATTATTAGCTAACAAAACAAAAAATGTTGCAAATATGTTCAAGTCCAATAAGAAGATATTTTTCCTAGAGATTTTTTACAGCTTACTTTCCATTGGCCTTGTACACCCCATTACTAGATTCATTGGATAAGGAAATCTTTAGATCTGAAGGCTCCATGTTCCAGATGTCTCTGGCATATTCCTTAATTGTTCGGTCGCTGGAGAATTTGCCCGAGGCAGCTATGTTTTTGAGTACCATTGTGTTCCAGGCTTTTGGATTCTGTAAACAACACAGGAATATAAGGCCTACGACCGGAGCTTTATGACAAACATCAAGCCAAACATATCCAAGCACATTTCATGGAGAAAATGACCAGAGTAAAATGTAGTGAATCACAAATACATTTGTTTCACAGTTGAGAGCTAAATAGGGCAGACTGTGCTTTTCTCCTATTTAGAGTATATCTGTCTCTTAAGAATGAAAAATTATTTTTTATTTTCACAGAAACCATGGACATAAATTATATAATCGATAGTTTTTGCTATAGTTACAATATTTTGGCATGTAAGCCAAATTTCCCATGCTTTATTTTGAAGGAAGACACCTTCCTTTAAACTACAGGGGAAGGGAAGGGACTAACATTCATTATCTGCTAGATGCCATGTCAGGATATTTAACCTGTGACTCTCAGAGTTTGAAAAACACTAATCAAGAATGTTAGCTCTCAGGCAAACCATCCAATGAGAGACTTTATGGACCTACTTCTCTTTTCTTGCTCTTTCTGAAGGTAGATGCCCCAGAAGGTTTATACTGAATCCCAAATACTCCAATGGAGTTTCAAAACAAGATCAATTAAGGCTTTATCCTTAACAAAATATTGTACTATCCAAATCTCATAATTTTATGTAAAAGAATATAAGAAATGATTTATTTCACAGCCTCATGATTTTGTAAAGAACTCTTAACAGTTCACTGGAAATGACCAGAACATTATTCAAAACCAATAGCAATGCATTGTAAGCATTTAACAGAAAAACTGAAACTACCATCATTCGTTAAGGTACTGCAGAACAGAATCTGAAATCAGTTTATTCAGATTCTGGAAACTTGCTAAAATAAGAGAATAAAAGCTTCCCCTCTGCACTTTCTTTAACTATTTATTTAAATGTTGTTAATGACTAGACTTCCCAACCACGTGGGATTGTTTTCTAAGCCTCGACAATACAATTATTGTTAAGAGTTAGAACTGCAATTTGCACTAATGAACAAGAAAGACTGAACCAGATGCTTGGCTTCAGATGGGCGCCCTTTGGATGGAGGCCATCATTTTAACAGAAGAGACCCATTGTACAAATCCAACATTCACATGTGCGCTTGCCTGTGCTCAGAGATTTTCCTTTCCTACTGTTTCATTTCTATTTCTTTTCTCCTGTAGCCTTTCTACATACAAGCATGGGTTGAAACCAAGAGAAAAGAGCTAGAGGTGGCCATTTTCTTTCCTCTGTCTTTGTGCTCTTGCAGGCTGTATGTGGCTGCTCTCTCCAGGACTCAGGAAGCAGGGACTCAGCCCCTCCACTTAACCGTAGTACTGCCTCTCCTTGCTTAACTTGAATTTACTCTGGTCTGTACATTTTTGGCGGACTGGATATGGCTCTACTAGAAAATAAGAGCTGCGAAGCAGCACGGGCCTTGAATGACCCTAGTTTTGAACCTCGGTGGGATACCTGAGATGACTTTAGGAACCACCCTGTTACCTACTTTGGGAAAGGAAAGAAGAAACGTTAGTGAAGTATGTTTCTGTTCGAAGTAGTTACTGATGTGTCCAAAGGGCAGGAGGTGGTGATTTTATGGAACCCTGCAGTTCTGCTGTATAATAGTTTTCTAGTTGGAGGGAAAAATGGAGACTATGTGGGCAAGGGCAACCATGCCCAGAAGGCTCAAGGACACTGACCTCAAGAGACCCACTCTGGAGTCTTGGCACAGAGCCAACCTCTTCCAGCATCTATTCTTCTGTGGTGTCTGCAATTCACTAAAAGTCTTCTATCAGAGATAATCAACCTTTCCGTGTGTTTACTAAATGCATAGAGGGCTGCATTTAGTAAATGATTGAGATGTATAACTCTGCATGTGAAAAGTTACTCACATAACTCTGGCCTTTTTCTTTTCTTGTTTTGGTATAGTCTTTTTTATTCCTTTCCTTTTTTTTCTTTCTTTTTGAATCCAAACATGAAACATCCCTTCTTTTTATACACTTATAGTCTATTCATATAGCCCCATTCCATGGGTAGTTGAGAAGAGGTACTTAATTTTGCAATTTTCAAAGACTAGGGGTCAGTCTTTATCCCAATAAACTAAGGCTCAGCCTTAGAATCATTTTAGCAGGTTTTTCCAACACTGGTGGTGACCCCGCCCGCTACTGGGTTAGGATCTCTCAGAGAGGGGCTGGCACCTGTATGTATTTTTAAAAAGCTGCCTTAGTGATTCCGATGTACACTAAACAGGCTCCTTGAGATGAGGGAAGGAGGGGCCTTGACTTTGTCTAGGCTGGGGTCTCAGTGCCCAGCACAGTGCCTGACATGGAAAAGGCCCCAATGACTCTCTCTTGAATAAATGACTGAGTAAACTGAGTATTTAATTTGGATTTAAACCCTTAAGTTTTCAGGATATGCCTGCTACATGGTAGGTGCTCAATGAGTATCAAATTATTTGTGATTTTTTAATTCGGATTTTAAAAAATTTACAAGTGCTACTGAACTGTCAAATTGGGATTTGAACTCTGCCTGAACTTGGGAAAAATCAAGTTTTGATTTTTGAATAACCTAGACAGTTGCCTCGCTTCCCTTTTTTGATTGGTGAGTGGGGCCCTTTTTATTTAAATTCAATAAAAAGAAACAGAAGTTTTAATTAAGTATAATAAACTGGTTTCCTTTATAAGTCTCGGCAACGTACTCACCATGTAGAGTTGACTGACTTTTTCTTGACACTCGACATAGGCTTCATAGTCTGCAAACACTTTAAACCTATGTGTGTGAGAGAGAGATTGGAAGGAAAACAAAACAAAACAAAACAAAAAACGTAATTAACAGATAAGAGCTAAGGTTCCATTAAAAATTCTCCTTTGCTTAACATCAGGCATGGCTGGTTCACCAAACTCATATTTCTATTCACGAGAATTTTAAATAGCCCTCAACCTTTCTATGGTTCTTCCACACAAGAATGTCATCAAATGGATGCATCCGAAAGCTAGGTACACCAGTGGGAGGAGAAAAAGAATATAAGATTTGTAGATTTTATTCTTAAAGCTTCCTAGCATTGCTAGTGGAGAATATTTCATTTTTCTTTCTAAACCTAGGTTAGTTTATCAAATCACAGATCTATGCGAATCTACATAGTTGGGTTGTAGCTGGCTTAAGATGTCCCTGTCCCTTTTTCATGGCCCAAATAATATCTTCTTGGGGGAACTCACCTATCATGATAAAACAGCATGTTGATTAAGTCTTTGAAGAGGTCAGGCTGCTTGGGAGAATAGAAACCATTGTCAATTTGATCAATGGCCAGCTTCAGCTCTGGAAGTGCCTCGTAATATTCTTTTGCCTCGTACCTGTGGGGTAGGGGTGTGGGTGTGGGTGCAATAAGAAAAAGGTTCTGTTAGTCTTTGTGATTAACAGCACACTAGATACCACATTAGCTGTGAAAAACGCATTCAGAAATATTAGCATTTATAGAAGTCATTGTAAAGCTCAATATAGGTATAAATAATATCTGACTAGATCCTGAAAATTTTTCCCATTAAATTTGATTAGTTCTTTGTAACTGAAGACATTAAGGACAGTAGATAATAAAAATTCTAGTCACAGACCAATAGTCTATTCTGGTAAAATATAATTTTCATTTCAAAGCAGACTTTACAGCTCTATACAAGCATTGTGTTAAGGGAACCATTTGCCTTTTGGACCCCCAAATTTGTTGCTGAGTAAAAATTTACTTCCAAAACTCAGGAAGTGTATCTGACACCCTCCAAATTTTGTGATCCCTATAATTCCTTTGGTCAGCACTCTTTATTTCTTATTTGAATCCAGGTTAATCAACTTATTCAGAAATTAAGTGAAATGAGTATTCCTGGGTGCTTCTGTACATCCATACCTATCCTCTCCCACATTTCAGTCCCTCTCTTTGCAATTTTAAAGGGATACTAAATGCTTTAAATTATATGCAAAAACTTCAATTAGAAACTGGATCATCTTTTGATCAAAGTAAAAATCACAGATGTGGAAAAGTGACTAGCTCATCAGGCCAGCTCTATAATGGCTGATAACACAGAGCGATAACCCCATGCACCTGGGTCCAAGTTGCCTTTTCTCTTCACTTGCTGGGTTTAATAAGACTAATCTGTGGCCAGGAGGCTCCCCAGATTCATGGGAATGTTCTGCTGCCACATTTCACGTGACTCCACCTTGATGGGATGCCTGGGTAGGCAGGTACCCTCCTGGGAGAGCTGTTCTCTCACCCTTTCTTGTCCAAAGCAGCCACGTCATTTACTCTCATGCCAAAAATGAACAGGTTCTCTTCCCCGGCTTCCTCTGCCATTTCCACGTTGGCCCCATCCATGGTCCCGATAGTTAGGGCCCCATTCAGCATGAACTTCATATTGCCTGTCCCTGAGGCTTCGGTGCCTGCAGTAGAAATCTGCTCCGACAGATCGGTGGCTGGAATGACTGCACAGGCAGGCGTGTTAAAATGAGTGATTCTGTCCCTCTAGATCTGCATATATTGTAGCCGAGCACTTATCTAGCTGGCCTGTTTTGATTACTGAAGTAGTACTTGTCATCAAGATAAACATTCACTCTTCTTTTTGTCCATTTCTGATGTGCTATCTTGGTGGTTATGGCCACAGTGCTAAATAACTATATGCTTATACTACTCTCTCTTGTTTTATAAACTTTAAAGAGCATCAACTGCCTTTGTTATAAAAGTTGACACTACATTTCTCTTCTCCTCTTTCTTCCTTCCAGTTTTTGTTATAGTTTGATTTTTAGTTCTTCCACTTCTAACTATGAAATTAAATATATTGAAAATTCTCTTTCTTGATTTTTAAAATTCAGAGTCTTTCCTGGCTCTTCTTTTGCAGTCTGAGGGGACTGAATTGTCTATGTTCCTTGCACTTTCACTGCAGGGAAACTAGCCGCATGCAGTTGAAGTGTGTCTCGGAATAGACACCAAGCCTCTGACCTTTCAGCCTGATTTACACACAAATTAGTGCTGCTTGCAGCCTCCCACCCTCTTCCCTTTGACTACAAAGGTCAGGACAAATTCTCTGCTTTACTCTGACAGCTCGCTTGTGGATTACATAAATCTTCATTTGCATCCATAGGAATCTAGCTCTTTTTCCTTCATGCAGACAGTTCTTAAACAGTAACATCAGAGGACCCAAAAACACCTCAAAGAGAGAAAGGTCCCTTTTTGATTTGGGAAACAGGTGAATACACAGTTGGCATTGGCACAGGGATGGGGCTCTGTGAGCATGGGATGAAAATAAGCAAAGGTCACAATGGTAGAGAAAGGGACGATGGCTTCTTGCCAGTCTGGCTGTCCCCACGTGGGAACTCCATGCTTGATCTCAGAGTGCCCATCTGAGGCACATCTAAGCCTTGTGCTCCGGAAGCCTGACTTCATCCTCATTTCCTGTTGCCACATGAACAAATGACAGCTCTTACTTCCACAGAGTGACCAGAGGAATATCTGGGGACTAGGGAATTGGTGTTCTATTGCAAAACTGGGGCTGGGAGCTGAAGACCTTTTTTTTCTTTTGTAGAGCACAGTCTGTACCAAAACCTCAGAGCCACTCTCCAGTCTCACTCTCTTAGAGGAAAATGTGCTGGCAAATGTAATCTGTGATATTGACTCTGGGGACAGCAATCTCATTGTCAGCTGGGTCACCCTAAAAGCTCTTAGCTGAGGTCCTTATGCTGCCCAGCAGTGACACCTTCTATCCCAAGTTACTGGCTCCCTGAGTTCAGCCGTCCCATTTTTCCATATTGTGTAATCCCTCCCTAGAATTTGACCTGGCCGCATGTGGTTTGTGGTGAGAGCACTACCTCTTTCAGCAAGAGACACTCTGTAGTTCTCCAAGAAGATGACTTTCAACTTGTTTCCAACCATGGGGTCATTATTCACCACATCCGCCACTGAAGTGATCAGCTTTATGATCAGTTTGGCCATGTGATATCCTGGGGCAGCCTTGGGGAAGAGTGTCAAACACAATGACAGAATGTAGGCATGATGAAGCAGAAAACTGGCAAGAGATTAGAGCCCCCAAGTCCCCACTGAATAGACTCAACTTACTTTACCACCAATTATAACTGTTCTGGGCACAAATAACTTCTTAGGGTCTTTCTTAATACCTAAAAAAGATGGAGAAGTGGATGGAACAGAGGATGGCTGATGCCTGGGGTGGCGAGATCTGCACCCAGAGTGCTGCTTCCACCTCCAGGGGGCGTTGGTGGCTACAGGGCTGACTCACGGTTGTACATTGTGATCACATGCAGGCAGTTCAAAAGCTGTCGCTTATACTCGTGGATCCTCTTCACATGCACGTCAAACATGGATGATGGGTTGATCTTCACTTTGTACTCCTTCTCCAGAAACTGAGAAAACTTCAGCTTGTTCTCCTGTTGAGACAGGGCACGGGGCCAGAGCTCTTTTGACTTAGAAGCATTGGGTGGTCTGTTTTTAAAAAGTGGAGCATAAACCCTCAATGAAAGTGCTGCGGAAAGGATCCACACAGAGAAGCCTCACCTGCTTCACGTTGGAAATTTCCCGGAGGAAGACATCATCACCCAGGAAGCTGTGTAACTTTGTCAGCTGGCTCAAGTCTTTCACGTAGTCTTCCCCAATTTTCTTTTAGTTTAAAGGAAGAGGTAATTTTAATCAGGGATGGCAATCAAGCCCAAATGATCAGTTTTTGTCACTCTGTGGCAAGTGCTTGTGCTCACCTACAACAGGATAGCTCACCTACCACACAGTACACAGAATGGCTTTATTCACAGAAGAGGCTAGAATCGCTATGGGGGAAGAACACTTTGCTGTTATCTTAAATGTAGTTTCAGTGGTAGTAAGTGTTAAAAACAGGACATCTACGTAAAGAAGGTGACAAAGAATCCAGGTTCCACTAGTTATTTATCTGACCTTTGTTATCCTCTTTACTAAATAGGGTTACCATGTTCCATTTATGTGTCTTATGAGTACTGTTAGTCAGGACCAGGTATATAATTTGTGGGACCGCTTGATCAAATACTAAAAATTTCATGGTGGCTACATCAGAGAATTAAATCAAGCACAGAGCCTTGTGGGGCTGCACAAGTCACATGCTGATGAAGCTGACCCTGCTGCAGATAGGATCTGCAAATTGTAAGTGCATTCATATGCCTCCTGCATTCCAGTCAGGCTTCCCTGCCTCTCCGCCCTTCTGAGTTACCTCTGCTATTAACTCTGCAAGCCCAGGGTTGCAGAGTAAGAGCCAGCGCCTTGGAGTGATCCCATTGGTTTTATTCTGAAACTTGTCTGGTTCTAGCTCACTGAAGTCCTTGAATCTGGAGATAGAAGAGACACACCACTGAATTTGGCTGAAACGGCAGGTTCCTACATGAATTAAGTTCAGAGTTACATTCAAGAAGCCAAGTGTAGGTTTAGAAACATTAAATAAAGGTGGAAGGAGGGGCTGACAGCAGCTACAGCTGTCCTTCTAAATAGAAATCCATTTGCAATTCAAAGTAGTTACAAGAAAAATTCCAAATGTAATCACCTCCATATGATTTCCTGGCACTGACATATGTACCAGACTTTTCAGCAGAATAGTTTTTTTTTGCTCCTAAGTCTAGAATTAAGATGGTTCAGAGAGAAAGGCTTTTTCTTTTTCAAGAGAAGCGTACTTTGTATAGAAGAAAATACTTTTAAATATTTTGATGGGACCTTGCCTCATCTCCAAAGCAACCCTGTGTATACCAGCACCATCCCGTAATGGAGCAATGCTAGACCCACAACCACAGAAAGGAAAGCTCACACTTGGGTCTTCACAATGTCTGAGTGGATTTTAGCCACGCCATTCACAGCATGGGAGCCCACAATGCAAAGATGAGCCATGTTGATCCTTTTGCCTCCTTCCTCTTCTACCAGAGACATCCTTCTCAGACGGTCGACATCTTTAGGAAACAAGGCCACGATTTTCTAGCCAAAGGATGAGAAAGAACTTACTGGTAACTTTCAAAGTTTAAAGCAACACTGGGATAATGCTGTTCACTTTCCAAGCAGAATCTTTGATGGAGTGAATATAAAACTTCCCCCCACCCCCACGGAGAGGTTGGGTTAGCCTTAGGGAGATGCCATCTTCTATTGTAGTATTTTCAAAAAGGTGTCTAACATAGTCCCACCCGACTTGGATACTTTTGATGTATCAATGATTGAAAGACGGTTGGGCCTCAAGTTTGGTAAGAGGGAACATCGTGGCCACCCTTAACATCTCAAAATCGCATTCTCAAAAGGAGTAGAATCTCTCAAAATGACTTACATCTAAATGCTTCTGATTTATCTCATAAATAATTTGCAAATGTCGAGGAAGCAACTTCTCCACCAGCTCTACAGGCCAGCGCTCCAGGGCTTCTGGGAGCACTGTGTGGTTGGTGTAAGCGAAGGTCTTCTGGGTAATTTCCCACGCCTGAGGGAAAGGGAAGGCTTGGCTGCTTTCCTCTGCAAGAAAAGCTGCCCTGCAGGTGCACATTCCTGGCACTGACATATGTACCCCACAGGGCCAAACATTTCCTCAGTTCCCCCGGTCCACAGCAGGACAGGTCTATCTGCTTGTATATAGTCAGACACACTTGATTCCATCAGGTCCCTGAATGGTCCACAGAGGGGAATGTGGTTTTTCTTTTCCTTTCTTTCTTTCTTTTTTTTTTTTTGGAAAAAAAGGTAGCTCCTTGAAAGACTAACTGATAAAACTTAAGACAGCATGCCGAAAAGTCTCCTCTACTATCCTAACATGTCTTTTGTTTATTAAATAAACAAAATTTGAGGAATAAAAACTTAAGGAATATTGTGAGATGGTACAAAGTATGTTTAAAATGTTGACTCTCAAAGCAATGGAATGCTTTCAATTAGCTGTATTCTGAGGTTACAGAGCTTAATATAAAATCCTTTTAGAGACAAAAATGGTAAGCACAGTATAAGCCTTAATACAGCTAGTGAGCTGAATCCCATTAGGAATGTGTTTATTTCTTAGCCTTACTCCTTGTAAAGCAGTAAAGACAGAGAAATGTCAGCACCAGGGTAAATTTTACCTTTAACTGTTGGCAGTTAGCTACAGTAACTTATCAAAAAAACGCGCACACTAAAGGAGCTTTTGGCAAAATCTCTCAAGCACAGATATTTTGGTTAATTAAAAGAAAAAGAAGCCAAACGATCCAGACCTTGGGCCAGGGCAATTTTTCAATATCCACAAAAATCCTCAGCAGCTCAGGGATGGCGAGTGCGGGGTGAGTGTCATTCAGCTGGATGGCAACCTGTGTGGGGAGAAGATGTCGATGTGAAGGTCTAGCTTCTTTGGCCGCATACAAAGACCGAACAACATGCTACTTTCTTTGGAACATTTTAGTCTTTTATATCTACTCAACATTTTTAGACCTGATAGAGGAGTAAATCTGATTGGAAGTCCTCGTCCCCTCAGTTGTCCCCACCTGTGTTCACCGATTGAACACTTGCCTGATCTGGAAAGGCATCAAACGCAGTTTTGGCATTATCGGTGGAGCCAAACTTGGATGATTTGAAACGTCGGATGATATCTTGCAAGGTAGCAGCCACCACAAAGTACTCCTGCTTCAATCTTAGCTCCTTCCCTTCAAAAAACTTCAAACAAGAGACTGAGTGAGAGTGGCTCACACTGTTAGATGTGGCCAAAACTTAAAGTTTTCTCCTGCCCAGAAAACTTTAAGGCTAAAACACACTGGGCTTCTGGTGGAAGATGGCAGGCTGGTCGCCAAGCATTAGCCTTTGCTCTTTTCTGAAACTCCATCTAAATGACAGTAAAGAGATTTTAAAAAGGCATACTGATAAAGGATGAAGGGAATGGGAGAGAAGACAATAGCAACAACTGTTTAGAATGTGAAAAGACAGATGGATGAGTGATAATTGAGCCAGAAGATCCAGGAAAGCTGAATACTGATCTGATAGTGGAGAAGAGCTCCAAAGCAACTCAACTAGACACTGAAGCCCCCAAAGGATCAAGAAATGGCAGCACCAGTGCCTTTGGAAGTAGAGGTGAAGATGGGGCAAAAGGTTAGTTGAGAGTCTTTCTGAGATGCAGTTGGCCTTGGACCTCATCCCAGTTCCCTCAGCTGAGCCATTTCCTTTCCCAACTGGTAAAACAGGGGTCTCTAGACTGGAAGGCAGCAGGTACAGGTTAAGGTGGGGTACTACCTTAGACTGAAAATGGAGAAAAAGGGGTTAAAGTAAAAGTTAATAGTACTGAATATGTTGAGACTCTCAGTCTTTTCTTAACCAGATTTCAGAACATGACCAGCCAACATTAATTCCACCAGGAAAGACGCTGCAAGAGTCTTCTCTGGGGAATTTGAGCAGTCCAAGAGGGAGACCCAAAGACAATGACATGAGGTGCTACCCCAGGACATGGCTCCACAAGATCACAATAGAGGGAAACCCAAATAGATAAACCCCACTCAAGTACAGAGCTACCCCAAAGCTTGTGGGTACCTCTCTTAAATTTTAGTGGGCAGCTAAGGATCACTAGACATTTAAGAAAACCTTGTAAAAGAAAGAGATCAACATAAACAAACAAAAGCCAACTTAGAGGAAATAGAGATTAGAAAAAAGAATATTACAAGAATACTATCAATATCCTCAGATTAGAGAAAATATTGTATTCAAGAAGTAAGATTAAGATACTTTAAGGAAATATATAGAGAAAAAAAGATTACTTGGAAATTAAAACATGATATACAAAATGAAAAACCCAATAGAAAGATTGGAAGAGAAATTTGTGATCACCCAGAAAGTTGAGCAAGAAGACAAAGAGATGAGATAAACATTAAGAAAAAATGGTAAGAAAACTAAAGGACTAGTTGAAGATGTTCAATAATTCCAGACCATTTCTAAGAGAACTGTTGTCCTGTGTTCCCAGAATGAAAGGATACCCAGGCCTGATGGGGGAAAATAGACTCACAGCAAAGCACCCCGCACCCCATTTAGTGCACTCGGATGTAGGTGGCTAAGGGAGGGATACAGGGAGCGGGTGAGAGAAGTGGAGGGAGTGGGGTGTAGAGTGATAGAAACAGACAGGGAGCTTCCAAAAGGGAAAAAGCAAAAGATCAAGAATTAGAATTGCATTGTACTTCTTAGCCACACTGAAAACTAGAAGACAACGAAAAGAATCTGTTCTGCATCCAGGCAAACTATCAATGTGAGGGAAAATGAAGACATTTTGCAATATGCAAGGTCTCAAAAAAATCAACCTTACATACATCCTTTCCCAGGAAGACCTTGGAGCATTTGCGCTGCCAGAACAAGAGAGTAAACAAACAAAAAGAAAGACATGAAATCCAGGAAACAAATGACCTCAGAAAGTAAATGAGCACAGGGGTTCTCAGAATAATGGGGAAGAAGATCCCCAAATGACAGTGGAAGAGGCAATGAGAAGAAATTAAGAGGCTTTTCAAAAAGACCCAGTTAACAGAATACCTAATGTGTTTGAATTTATCAAGAGGAAATTTCTACAGTTGAGGTAGAGTGTAGGATAAATTAGGGCAAAGTACTCAGAAACTTAAGCAAACAAAATAATTACTAACTCCAGAAAAATCATAAACTTTTTAAGAAAAAATAATCATTATATGATGACACATATATGCACACATCAGCATCTTGAAGCATTTACATAGTCAGAATAATTTAAACACTGATTCAGGAGCTACTGAAAATTATGCTGTAATTATGTTAAGAGAATAGGGACAGGAAATATGTGTTTGTGTGGTAGAGGTGGGAGTGTATGTGAAGGAGTGAGCTATATTTTCATCTTCAATAGTGGAGTGTCAACAAGCAATTGTAAAAGCAGGAAAACTGAGAAGTAATAACAGCATGTTATTAGAAATATGGAGGTAAGAATCCAGAAAATTAAGAGCAAAGGGATGTAGCTGCTTCTGGGAAGTGGGAAATGGAGACTGTGTTATTATATAAGCCTCATAGAACTGTTTTTCTCTTTAAACTACGTGCATGTATAATTTTGATAAAAATTTAAAAACCAAATTAAAAATTAAAAGTCATTAATAGGAACTGTTTTGATTGATATCATCAATGGGAATTTATATGTGGAATTTGGAATTTTTTTTACTTTCTTTTGGTATTTTTTATGTTGTTTACATTTTTTTTTTCTAATGGTATGTAGCATGGTAAAATTATAATGAAATCATTATTCTAAAAAAAGCATTATGAATCCATCTAAAATGCATTTAAACATTGATTGATTAGGGAATTTTTAATGTCCCAGAAATAAAATGATTAATTAAATAATCACTGACCTCAAGAAGTTCAAACTAGTGGGGAAAGAGAGATGTGTAAAAAAGGCTTTAAATAAAATGCAATGTGTTTTTTTTGAAAATTAATGTTATTAGTTATTAATAACGTTAATGTTATTTATGTTAATTAATAACATTAACGTTATTAATGTTAATTAATGTTAAGTATATATACAGTATTTTGGGAATCTGAATACTCACGTAATTCTTTATCTGAGCCTTGAAAAATGAGTAGGAATTTGTCAAATGAGCACAGAGTGCCAGAGTATTCTCTGCAGGCAGAAGAAGCTTGGGCAAGACATTCAGGTAAAAAGAATAGGGCAAACAGTTCTGCACTTCTGGGGCCTCATTGCCAGGGCCAGATCATGGAGGATGCGTCAGACAACTCATGCCCATGTTAATAAAGAACTGAGGAAGCACATCTAAGATTCTGTGTTTCTCTTACATGTGATCAGAAGCCTTTAAAGAGCTTCAAGCAAGAAAAAATGCCTAAGTATAGTTGCAGAGGGAGGATAGTTGCAAAATTCTTGGAAGATAGACTAATGTCTGGACTAGGGCTATGGCTAAATTGGGGAGAAGGAAAGAGTTTGTTCTTGTAATTATAGTACAACAGTGATTTATCAACTTGTACTTAAAAATAAGCATGATCCCGAGAGCTATCTTTTACCCAAAGAATTCAGTCGACTTTGTTATCATGCTAACTTCACATATGCTATCAGTAGCTGCAGATGATTATTTCCAGGTAAAGTTAGGTTTGGTCCTTACTGAAGATAGGAAGATGAAGTTCAAGCCCCTTCCAATTAAATAGTCCTGCAGGCTGGGTTTGGCTATGCATTATGGCCCCAGACTTAGAAGGATTCTTACTTTAACTGACCATGAAATAGAATAATCTTTTGCTTTTGGGTTAGAGATTTCTCTGAAATTAATAAAGTCACAATGTTTCTCCCACAGGAAAGAATAACATATAGCATTTTACCCATATAGAAGTCAGAGCTAAATATATTTAAACCAGCAAAGAATCTACAGCAGTCATCTGAGATCCATTTCCAAGTGTTTTTATTTTTAGCTAAACTATTCGTAGTATAAAATTAGGAAAAATCACCTATAAGAGTAAGTATAAAGAGATGAGTAAGTGGCATAAGAAACAAGTGTTTGCTCCTGGGTCCACTCTGAGGTTCATGGCCCCACCTCACCTAGGGACAGAGGGCTGGAAAAGCCCTGTCACTAAGAGGAAGAGGCCAGGCAGGAAACCTCCAGGGACTCCTACTGTGGATGAAATTTCTGTTTGGAAAGGAAGTAGTGCCTTACCTCATCTTTTATATCCAAGTTTGTTTTGAAATACAAAGAACTGGTACACAGACCTTACTAATTAGTCATGGGGTCACTAATCAAGGGCAAAATACCAATTCTGATTTCATGAATTACACAAATTTGTTTTCCTTACTTGGGCGGGAGGGGAAATCTAGACAATTCCAGAAGAGATGTGGAGATTATTGTGCGATGAAAAAAATTAAAGCTGTGCTTTATAAGGCTTCTGAACAGGTGCCTCTGAAATAAGCTGCTTCTGTTTCCACTGAGACAACAAGCATGAGCACTCACGTTATCATTGGGATAGAGGACCCGAGAGATGTTCTCGGCCAGATTTCGGTCCAGCACAGCCTGAATGTAGTCTCCGACGTTAACTGAGGGAATGTTAGAAAAATGAATAAATAGAAAGGCCAGTCACTGTTATCAGAGTCCCTTGATCTCACCTAATGCTTGCTATACAGCATGTGGGATTCCTAAAATTCCTAAAAATCCAAAAGGATTTCAACAAACTTTCATGCTCTGATTCACAAGAAAGTCTAAGAAGGCCAGATGGAAGGACTGCTTTAAAAATGTCCTCCATACTTGCTCCATAAATTGGCTCTGCTTAGTCACTGAAGAGTTCAGATCAGAAACTCAAGGCCTTTTTTTCAAGCTCAATTTGGTTCTAACTAGTGATCAGAAAGAAACTATTGATGTCGTACTTCCCAAGACTCTTGTTTTGTGTCATCTTTGTTGAACAGAGTACTAATTTGCATCTGAGATAAAAAAGATTAAGCATACACACAAAGAAACAAAAGTCCATGCTGTACTCACAGTCTTGGAGATTAAAGTCCCTGGGGGCCCGAGCAGACCAGAGGCGCATGGTGTTGACGGTGTTATTCATATACCCAGGCACTGGGGTGTCATATGGCAGGGCCAGGACCACCTGTGGGATTAAATCAAAGCAGCTGCTTACTATTTCCCATGTGCGATGATGTAGGTTGAACAATGGGCTGGGAGGTGGCAAGGGGAATTCTGTACCTGTCTCTGCTACCGACTCAAATTGTGTGATGCCTAAACCAAGACAAGAGTCCCAGGACTGGGGTGATGGGTATAAAAAGCCATTGTGTATTTTCCTCCCACTGGAAATAATCTGATAGCTGGAATCATCTAGACAGATGGTCTACTGTATCATTTTCATGTTGACTTCTTTATGTTCCCTGCCTGGATCTGGATGCAGATCTTTTATGTTTCAGATCTAGTCATTGCTCTAAGAATAAAATATGATGTAAAAACAAAACGAAAAATGTGAATCTGTACCCATTAAAAACAGTAATCAGCATAAATTTAGTGTAAGTTATTCAATGATCTGATTATAAATATGGTAAAAATCAATGGAACAGAAAATTTGTGAAGATAGATTACATATGATGTTTAAAATGCTATGCTAGATTTTTCAGCGTTGCATGAAGAAGAGTTATTTTAGTGATCTGACAAATTAGCTGATAATTAGCAGAGATGGGTCTAAGAAGTGAGCTTTGGAAAAACTAGCTCAATCTTTGTGACAGTCATTGAAACAGAGAACAGGAAGATGAACTGTGTTTCACGTGAATTTAAAATTTATGTGGGAAAAGACTCATTTCTATTCCCTGCCTCATCAGAGTCAAGTTCTAAGGAAGATAATTGACAGGTTAATTGAATAGGAGGATGCTAGAGATCATTTAGTGTAACCTACTCGTTTCAAAATTGAAGAGAATGAGGCTGAGAGTGAAGTGACTTGTTCAAGGTCACAGTCAGTGTTAGGGTTGAAATCTAAACACAAATCTCTTTAATTGAGTCTCCTGAATTATGAATGAATGAAGCATTAAAGCTTATATCAATCAATCACACATATTCAGTCATGCTTTCATGAACTCCGTGACCTTGAAGTAATAAACCACTCTCTTTGAATATCTTTCACTAGGAAATATGGGTCTCTGGAGATTTTTAAAGCAAGTTGTGATCAATCGGGAAAAGTTGTTTACAGAGTGGGTTGAGCTGGGTTCAAACCCTTTGTCCTCCTGACCCTTAAAGCATAACTAAGAAGGCGGGGGGCACATGGCTCAGAGGTCCCTTTAGAGAACTTCAGGCAGAACTGCTATATCTGAACTCCAGCCAAGGCCATGCTTTCTCTGGGATGCTTCTATTGTGAAGCATGAGAGCTGGGACTCATCTCATGAGTAATCTTTAATCTTGGACTCCGTCAGCCTGGTCGTTTGCTCAGAACTACACTACTATCTGAGGCTCTTTCCGAGAATCCTCCTTCTTTCCTCTTTCCTCTTCACAGGTGTCACACCTGCATTGCAGTCTGAAAGACATCCTTCTGCTCCCTCTCCCTTTATCTTGGCATTTCTCCAATATATAACTTACACTTCTAATTCTCTCTGGGGTCTGCTTCCCAGAGGAACTGAACTGACACAAGAATAAACTGAATTGCTCAATCTACTAGAAGTTGCCCAGAGCATCCATACACCACATCTGACCTCATGCTTTCTGATGTTACCAGTTACAAATCTGGCGCGTTGCATAAATCCATAAAGTTCTGCACTGCCTGGGTCACTCACCTTATAGTACATCAGCCCCATAACCTTGCCTTGTGAGCACAGGAAAACATACTCTCCTTAACTGAATTTCTGGTTTTATAATGAAAATGTCTAGAGGTACTCTGTAAATACAAGGGAGATCAACAGTGGGAACTACAGTGCAAACAGAATACTTCCAGGGTTGACTGTGCAAAACTGTATACATTTAAACAGATCAGAAGTTACTGAAAATTTTAGACATCAAATCTATAACAGGTACTTGCTATTCATACAAATATATGTATGAATTATTTGGGCATATTAACAATTGATTTGTTTGCAGCTCTCCTGATCATATTTATAACCACTTGTGACTTAGATTGTTGCCTGTATAACCAAAATAAAAAAGACAGAAAGAGACTTATCTTTGAATTACAGTATGTGGTATTCCTAAAATTCCTAAAAATTTATTCCTTATACCATTTTACTATAATGACCTATTTTAGCTTCTAATCTGTTATTTCATATGCTGAATAAATTCTTGTTTAGATAGGAAAAACCTTTTTAAAAAGTCTTATTTTTTCTGAACTGTGACTAGTCTACATGGATTAGCAAACTAGAACATCAGTTTAAAAAGTCAGCTATAACATGGGTCTAGGCTCTTCTAAGACAAAATGAATCATTTATTCATGGAGAATAATCTACAGACCAACTGAATTTAGCATTACAATACTGAATTCCACTCCCGATTTTGATGTTAAGAACAACATTTCCTTGATGTTTACCATTTTCTTTAAGATTTTAAAGAATGGCCAGTGACACATCTTTTCCAACCTGAGGCCACATTTATTAAACAAATATCTCAGATGGAGCCTTCGATGATTGGACATGGCAGTCCAGTAGTTAACAGAGGTTATTTATCTATCAGGAAGTATGAAGACAGCAAAACACAAACCACCTCTGGGCGTGCTGAAAATGAATTGTTCAGAGACAGGGCAGCACTCAAATCTAGTGGCAGAATAAATCTAGTGACCATGAAGTAAGTATACTTGGATTGATTGACACTAGCATTATTTCTCTAGGAGTGATTTGGCACAAAATAAGAGTACATTTCGCAATATTTTGCATTATTTTTCTTTGCTCTGCAATAACTATGAGCTTTGGAAATTCTTCAAATAAATACTTCATTTTTAAAATACTTTTTAGAAGTTACAAGTAAATGTACATGTGGTGGTGGAGTGAGGAAAAACATTTAAATTTATTCAATCTCGGTATCAACAACTTTATAGAAGTTGGAGAGCTAAACATTCTGGGATTACAGAACTGATTAATCTCTGGTAAAGCCGATTGCAAAATGCCCTGGTAAGTCACTGACCCTGGGAGTCACTTCTCTCTTGGCATCAGCATACTTGTCTCCAAAATGAGTGAGTTGCACTAAGAGGAATTACACATTTATTTATAAAAATGTACTCTATTTTTCAATACACAACATATTACACTCGATATCATGTACACATTACACTCTATGCTTTGTCTTCACTGTGCCGTACTATGGAAAATACTCAGCATGAGGACACTCTGAATACCTGGGTGTCGACCCACTTGGTCCCAGTCTTGCTGTGCTCTACTTTTCCATAGAAGTGCACGGGCAGCATGAACTCAGGGCGGGCTTTCTCCCAGGGGTTTCCATACCTGAGCCAATCATCTGCCTCTTCCACCTGCAAAAAGAATATGCCTTAGAATTTGTTTTTCAGGAGATCTGGACCTAGTCCTTTAATGAAATTGAATTAAAAATATCTTTAACTGAATCAATTTGAGAATATTGTTTTGGCGAGATAGTGTTTGTTCTGTCAATCTCAATTCACCGTTCTTATTGTCTTACAGCCTAAATCAACAACAACAATACTTGCTAATACTGCTCTAATGTTTTATATTTATTATTACATTTAATCCTCAGTAATCCTATAGGAGGAAACTATGATTCCCATTTTATTTATTTATTTTTAAAATTTTAAATTTTTCAATGAGTTGATATACAATATTATATTAATTTTAGGTATACAACATAGTGATTAGACATATAACTTATGAAGTGATCACCTCAATAAGTCAAGTATCCATCTGACATCATACACAGTTATCACAATATTACTGACTATATTCCTTATGCTGTACTTTACATCCCCATGACTGTTTTTATATATGATTCTCCTTTTAAAGATGAGAAAATTGTAATTTGCTCAAAGTTGCACAGATAGTGAATGGTACAACTGAGATTTGACCGTAGGTCTGTGTGTTCTAGAGCCTGTGTCTTAACATCTCTGAATACAATTGTCTAGCTGGAGTGAAAGAGAGAAGCCCTCCAGGGCTATTTACAGTTAGATATCTGGACCTGATAAAGCCCACATGAAGATTTCAGTCAAGACTCTTGTGCCTACAATGCACAGACTGGTTAAGAAATGCTACTCAAAGAAAGCTACCTTAATAAACCTTATTTCAGTATAGGTACAGAAGACTATCACATTTTGTTGTCGTTCTTTAATCCGTATATAATTTTGATCTGTGATGATTATTAATTATGGTTCTTTTTGAAAATAACATAGGCAGAGGTAAGAAATTTAAAAAATTTTGTTCATATTGACAATTTTAATATTTTATAGTTTGCATTTAGGGTATACTAAACATCAAATGAATTTTGGTTTGCAATAAACAAACAAGAGCAGCAAGAATAACAGAAAAAACATTTGGGGGAATATATTTTTATTGTAAATATATCAGTGAAATCTTTAAAAAATATAAATTAAAAAAAATGGAATTGTGTTCTGACAAGAAGGGAGAGGTAAGATTTTTTAGTATAAAGTACCCTTGTCAATGAAACAATATACTATGGTTATTTTACCTAGTTGATTCCTCACTTGCTCCTCTGAGAAAACTCGGCTTTAATTTAAGATATTGCTTATGAATTAGGACACACTGTACTGGATGCCTCAGAACACCTAAATATAAGTTCAGTGCTTGTCCCAGGCACAGTGTGGAGAGAGAAACAAACACAGCTAATGTTTTTTGAGATATTAGACAAGACATTAATGTCAATAGCCAGATAAGCAAATATAGATTCATTTATTCAAACATTGACCATAACTTTATATCAAGAAAGCCAGTAAGCCACCCATTAATATTAACTACCAGCATAATGATGAATGAAATGGGAACTCAGAAAACAACATCTTTAGGTAGAAAATCTGGGAGTTAGAGAACTGCTAGAGGCAGGAGGGTGTATCAGAAGCAGGATGAAGCCTAAGGGGAGGCTGGAGCAGATCTCAGTTAATCAGCAAATTGCATCTTGTTAAAATGTAGATTCTCGGTCCTGGGAGAGGTCTGAAATTCTGCATTTTAACAAATTCCCAGGGGCTACATGGTGCAGCCAGGAGCTACATGGTGATACAAAGTCAGTAAATGTAATTCAGAATTTAACTTCCACTACCCCAGTCATAAAAAGAACAACAAATTTAATTAAAATTTAACAAGGAAACAACTGAATTTTATCAGCCGATAAGAAACTAAGTTAGAGTCTACTAGCACGTGTTAATAACTAGAAACTCCAGGACAAATAAAAGAGGATATCCACAAAGGATGAAAACATCCTCATTTACAAAACACTCTATGCTGCCCTTAGTCAAGGGCAGGTTTAGGGTTTTCAAAATCTGGCCAGTGTGAACACTTCCTGTAACAGGAAAGGATTGTAAGGCCCGTTTGTCTCATTTCATCACTGGACTGTTGTAAAACACACCTAAAGGTAATATAGGAAACAGGAAGATGCTAAGGCAGGAAGAGTTTTCCTTTTAAAAGTTATAGGAGAATGGACAACATATTTTCTGCTGAGAAATGCAGCAGGATCACACTGTTCTGCCCTCCAGCAGCTTGAGATGCTCCTAGGAGAGAGAATGGGCTCTGGGCTTCCTGCCGCCCGCCCACTTCCAGCTTCCTACAGAAGTCAGAGGCTGCCCTCACTTTTATGAAGGTACACTGTTAAGTGACAAGGGACTAGTCAGCTGATTACTCTTAATGCCATCCAAAGTTGGTCTGATTTTTCCTTGCCAAATAATGGCTGATTTTAATGTCACGGGGTTAACGAGCTCTGTAGGAGAACCAAATGTCAAGCTACCTTTTCTTAATTTTTTAGTCTCTTCCTGATTCAGCAAAGAATCAGTTAATAACTCCCTCAATTTTACAAACCTTGTTTTTAAGGTAAATTGGAAAACAGATATTTCAAAACCACAAGCTGGTCTCAGTAGATCAGAGGAGAAAGAGAGAACTATCCCCTCCCACCCCTGCTAAATCCACAGAAGCTGTAGGACGGTGATAAACCTTCTGTACCTTGCTTTCTTCCAATGAATCAACAAAGTGGTCTATAAATTTAGATTTCCATGTAGCCACTGATCCCCACACTAACGTGCTGAGCCATATGAAGGGCCGGGGCAAGATGAGAGAAGAGCTTTCATTTACATTCAAGTGGGCTGTTGGATCTGAACATCCTGGATGAAAGAGAGCTGAGACAAAGCCAGTGTGGCCCTGTGGAGTGAGGAGCAGTGTGCCAGTCTAGGTGAGGGGCGGCAGCCTGGACTTGGCATCTCCCTAGAGGAATTATGCAATGCAATCTGTATTCCAGCCAGCATGGAAGCAGAGGTCATCTTAGGGGGCTCTGTCAATCACTGAATTCTAAGTAATGCTTTTCCCCTCAATTGTGGGACATGAGCAAACACCAGGAATAGTCAACAAAATTTGCTTTCTGATGGTACAAATAATTGAAAAATATTTCTGGGAACACCAAGTATTCAACAGTAGTAACTAGAAGATTGCTGAGTAATGGGAACTATGCATGATTAGTTATAGCAGGGTTGGCACAGGTTCTAAGAGAAAGAAAGGTCCAGTAGGCACTGTTTGGTTCAGCTCCAAAATACCTACTCTGAGCACCTTTCTATGCAGAATGTGGGCATGTGATCGTCAAACTTTAATGGGAGGTTGTTGCAATCATCTTTCCCTTTCTTCCTCCCAGTGGCCAGTTATTTTCAGAGGACTATTACTGATAAGGTTTCAATCAATGATCCCCATTAGAGTTCAAGGTAAGTCAAGAATTTTACCAATGAAATTATTTTCCTTAGGGGGTGGGGTTTCAAAATGAACACATTATTACGTGTTCATTCTTCTCAATTCCTTGAGAAGAAATTTCAAAAATTAAAAGTCTGTCAACCTTTAAAAATCTTCCCAGCTTGTACAATTTTCCTCAGCCTTCTCCGTACCTGCCTTTGAAAGAGCAAGGACATATCTGATGTGAGTGGGGGCATGACTGTACCCTGAAGAGGCGTGCTGCTTTCTGGGGAGATACTTTTCGTTTTTTATAGAAATGGTTTCTTTTTTATGGTATGGTGTATTTTATGCTTGTTCTTTAAAATCCCATCCCAGCAAACAATGAATGTGGCAAGTAAAACTATGTGGCAAGTAAAATGTACTTCTGATTCAATTTCAAGTCATAATGAAAGTGATGATAGCTAGGGAGGCTAGCTTTGGAGACTAGCAAAAGCCATTTGGTCTCTCCTTTATCTTTAAGAACGCTGGATAATATATGCTTTCTTGGTATGATAGGAGAGAAAGGTATGGTTTCTTGGGATAAACAGCATTTAAGAGTAGCAAAGATAGTATGTATGGTTAATAGTGACCTTTTGTAAAATTTTGAGGAAAATGAACTTGAAAAAAATCTTTTTGAGATTGATTGCTGAATTTCTTCCAAATCTGTCACACAACAGTAGTTAAAATTAAGAAATGAAATCCTTAAACATTCTGGGGTATAATGGCCACTACGCAGGACACTTTCAAAGATTAAGAATGGGTACCATGTATTGCTTGGTCAGGTTGTGTCAAAATGCTGGTCATACCAGAAATGCCTGCCAAGCTAAGCTTCTCGCCATGTAATTCTCGATTACTTTGTTGGGGAAAGGGAATCGATTATTTTGTTTTCATAGTTTTTTATGATTATAAAATACATGTTTTTTATGGAATATGAAACATGTAAAAGTGTAAACAGAAGACAGTAAAAGCAACCTGTAATCCTATCTCCCAGAGATAATTACTAGTGCAGCTTTGATGTATTTCGTTTATATCACTTATATGAGTCTATACTTCCTTTTTTTGACTAACATTTCTCATTTTATTAAAATTAATAAAAATATAATGTTAATGGCTACTTTAATATTTTATCATATAATGCCATAATTTATTAAATTATCTATTTTTTAGGCAAAATTAACATTTTGAGTGCCTATTTGTGTGTCGAACATTTTACATATTTTCATAATAATTCTATGAAGCTGGTATCTCCATTTTTCAGATGAGAAAACTGAGCCTCAGAGAAGTTAGGTAACTGAATTGAGGCGATGTACTTCGTAAGGGTAATGAGTCACAATCAGGCCTCAAATTAGAAATTAAATCTCAAATTAGGGCCCAAATGTTTTTTTCTACAGAATGCTACCATCTAATTTATTTAGGAGTAGCTAAAGATACATTGGCCCTTAGCAAAATTTGGAAGTTCATCTTTCAATATGTTTTCAATATTCTGAGACTTTTTCCTTGGTGCGTTTTCTCATCATAGCAAATCTTTAAGTTCCTTCCTTCCTCAGACCAGAGAGTGTCCAAATATCAAGGGAGGGGAAAGAGTATAGCAGTCACACTAAGCTTAATGTCCCTCCTCTCCCCTGGGATTAGCTCCAACCTAGGTACCCCCACCATCCAACCCCTGAGCATGCTGCCCTCAGAAGGACTCTTGGAAGTGAGGTGGGGCTTAGGGAACTCAGGTTTTCTGGAAAGCGAATCCAATATCTTTTTGTCAATGCTGTATGTGGGACAAAGGTAGGGAGAAAGTGTAAATCTCAGTTAGCATGAGGGAAAACTGTCCACAGTAGGTCTTACTGTAGACTCAGAGTTCCTAAACATAACAGAAACAAATGCTTAAGAGCTGATTTGGCTACAGAAAACTAGAATCATTTGTATAGACTGATTACTATTTGTACAAATATATAAAGACTATAATGATACATATTAAATATATGCCAGATTTATTTGATATAATAGCTAACAAGATTGCCTTCTTTCATCTTATTAAAAAATTAGAACACTGAACTTACGTATCTTGTAAGATAGGCATGTTAAGGAGGGCGAGACTGAGTGTATTAAAGAATACTGAACATGGCCTGGAAATCTGGAGATAAACCCATGTTTGCCAGCAGTGTGATCTGAGGTAACTCCATTTCTTAAGAGCCTCAGTTTTCTCATCTATAAAACAGCAACATGTTTCCTACCATGAAGGGTTATTGGGGGAAATCATGAATTAAAAGATGTGCTTCTCCATTTTGCATACTGCATCACACATTATAGGTGGCCCACATTCGGACAGTCAGTGATAAATATTTTCAGAGCACCCTCAAGAGTCAGGCACTGCATAAGATGCTGTGGATTGGTGGTGAATGATACTGGCAGGCTCTCTGCTCTCAGGGAACTTATATCTCAAAGAGGGAAGACTGACAGTATTCGCTGATATCAACCAAATGCAAGAGAAATTAGTGGAGCGCTATGTTAAATATCTGTAAATCATAAATCATTCAGAACACTATGAAGGAGAAGTATTTTAATGACAAAACTTAAAAAAGATGGCTCGCATACCTGCCATCCATCTCGGATCTTCTGATTAAAGATTCCATATTCATATCGGATGCCATATCCATAGGCTGCAAGTCCCAGGGTTGCCATGGAATCCAAGAAGCAGGCTAAATTAACCAAAACATAGGCAAAAAGCAGAGTCATTAAGATTAGTCAAAATTTCAAGTCTTTCTTTAAAAGACATGGCAGCTACAGATCATTTTTCTATGAGAAACCACATTTGTATTTTAAAGCACAGAGACTACTGCATAGTGGATATTAATTTTTTAAATAACATTTTTTAAATTATAAAAAGAATACTATAGGAAAGTTAGAAAATAGAAAAATGTGTAAAGAAGAAAACAAACATCATTTATTACCTCATCATCTGGAAATAACCACTGTATACATGTTGGCATTTCATTTGAGAACAGATAAGGAAGCTGGCCTGCATTAGATATGTCCATTACTGTGTCTGTCACTCACACTGCCTTTTCTAAGAAAAGCTGTCTCCATGGCTCCCTACTTGAAAAGACAGCCCCAGGACAGTATAATTTACATGTCACCACCTGACTAGCTGGACATCAGTGGCAGACTCTCTCCAGCTAATGAAATTCCAATGTTATTCAGATAGTAGGTGGGCATATGCTTCAGGAAGGCTGAACTAGAAGTGAATCTTGCTTGACCAGTTGAAGCCTCTACACAAATCATAGTAATTCTGTTTCCTTCACCAGTTACTGGCTTTGGCATGGATATGCAATGATGTTCAATACAATGAGAGGTACTAGAAGTCTGCTGGGTGCAGTGACTTCCTTGCTGCTGCCATCTTTTTCCCATGAGGGGAATGCCAAAAGAGTCACAGAGACCCAGAGTCCCGACAGAACTGTGCTGCTGAACAAACTAATCTTGGAATGGCCCAACCTCTGAACTGCTTGTACTGTGATAACATGTCCTTGTTGGTTGAACCATTTTTTGCTAGGTTTTCTGTTACTTAGAGCCACGAGCATTAATAACAGAGTACCTAATCCAGAATGTCCAACCAACAGGCCAGGTAGGAATCTATCCTGTGGCCTGAGGCAACTGAGGGGTTACACTAATCAGACTGCCTGCTCAGGAATTTGAACTGAGAAATACACAGAGGATAATGAAATGTACAGTAGGATCTAAAGCTGAAAAGAACATTAAAAATTGTAGATCAAAGAGAAGGGGACGGAGTTAGGTTCATGGTGGAGCCCTAAAATAGAGAGACCCACAAAGGCCAATGGCCAATCCTTTAAGTTATTGCAACATCACAACGGTTTTCTAGTCCCTGTGTCACGTGGCCCGGCTCTGTTCTAGTTCCTATTCTCTTGGAGCTGTGGCTATTCATCTTTTCCTGGGTCCTGATCAAATTATCCGTAGAGCCTAACCAGAATGGGGTCCCAACATTTTCAGTCAGGTAAGAGATGAGGTCATCTAATGAGAATTACTCAGGCTCATTCGCCACTTCACTCTTTGACCGTATCAGCCAACTCAAAGAGCAAGATCATTAAGGTCAGGCAGAGTCAGGTTAATCCAGCCAACAAATATTGAAGGTCTGGGGCTTTACATAAAGGAAGGCAGGCTGGTTGTCATTTTTAGATGTGCATGCCATTGGCTCTGCTGTTCTTGCTACAATCCCATGGAAAGCCTATTAAACAGCCCAGTGATTGACTTCATAAGGTAGCAATTATCCCAAAGGAAGTATTTTCTATTACTAATGGCAATGTTAAAGCGCACTGCAGCGAATACAGTAAGGATTAAATAATACAAAACACATGGAAATAGATTTCTAGTAACTTGACAGTGTGTGTAAAATTAAGAGACTTTGGAATCGTTTCTAAAAGAGAAGAAATAGATATTTATTTTTCATAGAGTACAACCTGATACATACATGTATGGTGGCACATTTTTATTATTAAATTTAAATTTCGCAAGTAATACATTAATATATCTTCCTTATAAAAAGAAAATGTTATAGACAGAACTAGCATTCCCCCTGATCTCCACCCCTAATTCTGCACTCTTCTCTAGGGAAGATCATGGGGGCAGTTTAGTATTTCAAATTCCAGACTTTTTTCTATTAATTTACATATATGTACATGTATATACTAACAGAAGATATTAATTTTTAAAAAACATAAAGGGTAGCATGTTGTATGACTTTTAATGCAAATTGCCCACCACCCCATTGGAATTACATATAGATCAATTCTATTCTTTTTGGTTGCTGCATATTATTCTGACATGAATGTTTCACTACTTGTTTACCTATTCTCCTATTGATGAACATTAGGGTATTTCAATATTTTGCTTTTACGAATAACACTAACTTTTTTTTCACATGCCTCCTTGTGTACATATTTGAGTGTTTCTTCAGGAAGTAGAATTGCTTGGTCATAGGAATGCATATGTTTAACTTAATGGAGTTGATATTATATTTTTAATATCTTCCTCTATATTTGTTGAAAAATCATTTCCTGAATTCCTCTATATTTGTTGAAAAATCATTTCCTGAATAAAGCAAAACTCAAATTGCATCTATACAAATAAAAGAATATTAACTAAATCATATCAATAATATAACAAGTATATTATAACCTACTAGTCAATCAAAAAGCAAACTGTCATGTGCACAAAACCACACAATGGTTAAACAGCTTAGGTCCTATCATACAAGTAGGTGAATTGAACAGCTGTGAACAAATAACCGTGAAGGGGCCACTTTGGAAACCCTTAAGTGCACAGGAAGGATCTAGTTAACTTTAGGGTTTTAAGCAATGTCTTCAAGGGTTTTAAGCAATGTCTCTTTTGTTCAAGTTCCCTTCTCTGTTGTTTATCTAGAACTGATTAAACCACAGTGCAAACTCAAAAACAAATATTCCTGTAACCAAGTCATACCTTGCACTTCTCCTAGGAAGCCTGTTTGGTTCTTAGCATGGTCATGCACGACATTTGAGAAAGGCATCAATGGCTAGACACTATAACACACTAACCATGTCACTTACCAGCAAGCCTCCCAAGACCACCGTTGCCAAGCCCAGCATCTTCTTCCATTTCCTCTAACTCCTCTATATCCAATCCAAGCTGGGGATGAAAGGAAAACAACACTGGATATGGATACAACTATAGGCCATTTCAGAGAGAATAGTCATTTCTTAAAGCCCTGGATCAGGCATCCAGGTTTACATGTTTACTCAATCCTGTCAGCTCCCTTGTAACTTATTCTGGCACAGTTTGCAGATGCAAACTGTATGAGATGGCATAGCAGCAGCTTGGAGAAAAGTGTGGGCTCTAAAAGTCCAATACTGACTATTACTTCTCAGCTATATAATCCTCAGCAAGCTATGAAATCTCTCTAGGCTTCACTTCCCTTATTTAAAACATGAGGACAACAGTATGTATCTCATGTAGGGTTGTTGTGAATTAAATGAGATTATATAAACAAACCATTTAAAATTTTTCCTGGGCAAATATTCCTCAATAAATATTACTTACTATTATTTCTTAAAATTACTTTTGTGCACTGATGGAGTAAAACCTCAGAAATAGTCTAGTTCCAAGCTGACACTAATTGGGCTGAAGGATTTTAAAAATTATCCAAACATATGAGGTCAGATTTTCCAGGATGGAGTAAAGTTCATCTTTTCATGACCAAACATATTTACTCAGTAGGGTCAACTGTTGTTAACCCAAAACCAGTTAGTGAGTCACCTGCCCATGAGACCAGGGGCCAGAGAATAATCAGGAAAATCTCAGACTTATGGTCTAGCTGGATGGGGCTAAAATCTAATTCCCTTTGGGGTGGAAAAGAGGCTGTGGGAGGCCAAGGGGCATTTGTAAACTTGGGGATGGATGCAACTGGTTGCCAGCCAGCTCCCTGCCCCAAAGCGTTGCGATTTGCACAGCCAGAGGCCACTAGCACCACTGTGGACTCAGTCAGAATGCTGCAGCCCTGGAGATCAACCTTTTAGACTGCTCATCCTACAATGTGGAAACTTATGACCAGATAAATTAAGTAACCTGTCCTATGTTGACAAGACAATAATCTAGCCCATGCTTGGCTAATGATGGTCTGTTGTGAAATGACTGCATTCTTATCTGAAAGTGCAGCAGTCCATATAATTAGGTATTATTTAGAATGGAAATATAATTTATACATTTGAAAACATATGCATAAGATGAAAACATGTATAAGATATGCTTGAAATTGATGCCCCAGTTTCCATGGCCACCTATTTGGATCCCTACCCTTATACAAAGAGTTGCTTTCTCACGCAAGTTTGATAACTAAATCTTCTAGGAGTTCAAAAATGGATTTGCTTCTGTTCATTGTTGAAGGGGTTTCAAATTTGTTCCCTGGTATGACTAGAGTTTACTGGGGTCCTTATGCAAATTAACTGCTAATGTTAACCCATTCAGGATTTTTTAAATTCTAAAAATATAAGGTTAATGCAGAACATAAATCTTGAGCAAGTAGACATGGGTCACTTTATCCCACCTGGTTATATGCTAGTCCAAGGGAGGTATATTATTTTCAACTGATATCAGGGGAAGACAAGAAAAGGGAAATGGAGGGGAGCTACGACGAATCTTTCATAGGAAACACTCTACCTAATCCATGTGAAGACAAACAGTCTTTAGTGACAAGTAACTGACCACATGAGGGGATAATCTCATATCAAGGAAAAGGAGCAGTCTGAATGGTCTCTTATTTAGAATGTGTCTTTGCAAATATCCATTCCTTTCAACTACATCAAAAAGGTTAAAGACTATTTTTTTTTGGTGTGGACATCCCTGAAGTTCAGGGGAGAAACAGCTGACTATGTTCATAAAAACAAATGAGCATATTAATTTTATGGCCTGAGTCTTCTCATTTAAGGAGGAAATATATTTTTATCTCGTTAAGCAATAGAGAAGGTATGATGATAGAATTTTAGGAGTTTGTTATTTTCATATATTGCCTTGAATAACAGCCAAACTCTGATCACTTTTTAAAAGTAGATAGGATCCCAAAGCAAACTTGTGATTCTGATAGCAAGGATTCAAGCATTTATAAAAGGCTTGTTCAGATGCTAATTTCTAAAATGCAATTTGCTGGGGAATGCTGTTAGAAACTTTGATTGTAAAAAGAAAATTCTCATTAGGCAAAAGTAGTTCTCTAACTTTGTTTTTCTTAAACCGGAGATCACCAGCAGTTTATATTCTAATATTTAACAGTTTGTGATAGCCATGTCTATAGAAGCAAATTTTCTTTTCTTTCTTTCTTTTTTGGTGCTATATCCCCAAGGTTCCTGGATTGAACTTGAAACTTAAGGGGAGAGAATAAGAGAAATACAGAGACAATGTACCTGGTAAATGGCCTCATCACAGGCATTTTGCAGGCCAAGGTTGATCATGGTGTTCTGTAATGTTCGGCCCATGTAAAATTCCAAAGAAAGGTAATAAACTCTCTGAAACAAAGAAAAGAAAGGTCATGTTAATTCCATGAGGCCAACTTTACTTGTCAACATACAAGGTCATCAATGAGAAACACACAGGCAGGACTACTTTGATACAGGTTCAAATGAAACTCCTATATATGTATGAAAGGCTAAATAAAAGCATACTAATAACTGGTTTAGGGAAAATCTTTTTATATTCTATTTTTGGCAAAGTAGTTCAATGTCTTTTACTGCCAGAGAGAAAAAAAGTAAACTCATTAAACAAGGTTCAATGTTTTCTGTGTCTTCTTCCTTCTTGTTTATGAACCTCCTGAATTAAGCATATGTTTCAGACAAACAGAAGTCAGATTGCCATAGCTCATAATTCATTTGGAAGGTATTTATAGGATGAGAGTCAGGTGGGGTTGTCTGTGACCATCTCAAGTCATCTAAGAAACACAAAGATTAACTCCTTCAAAGTACACTTAATGGCTAGAAACAGTCAAATCCTCCTTGACATTACCATAAACAATATTATAATGAATTAGTTTAGAATTATATTATTCTAGAAAGTCTATGAACTAGTAACAACAAAAGACTACCTTGAGTTTATTGATGTTTGTTCTTGATGAAATGAGAAATTCCTCTATCAACTTAGAAACTGGCTTTCACATAGTAAATAAAAGCCAGCTAAATACAGTCATAGTTGAAAGGTACAAAGGTCATACTTGCCTAAAACTTTAAAATACGAGTGCAGTTTATCGTTTTTTAAAAGAAGGGGTCAGTGAGTAACTTCATCATCTCCTTTTACAATATTTTTCTCTCCATATCAGTTCCCTTTTTCTTTTCCACTGAACAGAAAACAAAAATCTATAAATGCATCAATATAAAGTAACCTCAAATTTTAGGGACTCTCCCATTTCTGAGTGAAAAGAACTCAAAAGTATTTGGTCAACCTGAAAATATAATTCAATATAGCAAATGCCCATTATAATATTTAATTCATTAGTTATATAATATTTAAAATATTATATGAAAATGTTAATTTAGAAATTTCACTTTTCCCTACTTTCCTTTTATGAAACACTGAAATCGTCTTCACATGGATAGTCAACATCCATATTTCATGAGTCATCTAATACTATTTTCCAGAGCACATCAATATTTTTATCCAAGTTGTTTGAATGTCTAGAATGCTGCTATTAGGGCCCTCATCAGCCTACTGGATGCCTTTGTGTGAGTTGAGAAAAGGTATCTTTTCTGTTCAGAAGTAGGCCAAAGAAGTGCATGGTACCACTCACTTCCATGGCTGGTGCCCTAGTACATGAGGCTACCTAGTCACAGGAAAGAGTATGATCTCAAGCTACAAATATCCATTTCCATAACATCAGGCAGTTTTCTTCACTTTTCCCTGAGTGTATTTTTAGGATCTCTATAATATAATCATTCTGTATTGCTTTTTACTTTTTAGTGATCTATAAAAAGATTGCTTATAAATATAGTAAACATATATTCCATACTTGCAATTGTGAAGTCATACTCCTTGGAATAATGGCTATATCTGTTAAATTTCTTGGTTTCCCTTTTAATTATTCCAAATTAGCATGAACTTAAGACATTTTAAGATATTTCAAGGACTTCCTGAAAAATGTTGCTGCTTAAACTAATTTACAGAGCACCTTATTATACGACAGACTTTAAAAAGATGTGTATTTAAGATGATTTCCTATTTTCTCATAAATAATTTTTGGGGGGACCTCACTTTATATTTGGGGATATATAAGACCTCAAAAAGTAGATCTCCCCTATTCTCTGTGACAGAGAATAAATGTTTAGTGGGCTCTAAACATGTATCATATACTTCTGGTAGTAAAATATTTGAGCATCTATGCTATACTTTAAAAATTATATGCAAAAAATAAATAAAAATTATATGCATGCACTATTACTAATAACCTATATGTATTTTAGAAAAAGTAGACATTTTCAAAAAGCATACAAAGATAAAATAAAGATAAAAAATAACCAATATTTAAAAAATAAGTTTAATTTTATTTATAGCATTAACTAGAGGACTTGGGTTCTTCTGGGAAGACATATGGAACAAGTGGCAACAAAACTGAGATCTGCAGGACTGGCAAGAATTGAGCATAGAGACACAGACAGGAAGGGCCTTCCAAGCGAAGGGTACAGTGCATGGACGAGGGAAAACAGAGCATGGATGAGGATAGCACATTGGCTTGGTAAGAGAGCAAAGTAAGTCCAGGAAGGTAATGGGAGATAAGATGGGGAGTACAGGTTCACCTGGACTGAAACGGGCCTTAAATGCTTAAAGACTGTGGCAGGCAGTTTGAGCCAATGATATCTGAGCAGAGGGTAAGTAAGATGTGTTGCTTAAAGCTTAATTGGACTACAAAGTATAGAATGAGATGGAATTACAACTTCAAATACCTTCAGGAGCTAGGCAGAGAAAATACTTGTGTAATGGAGGTCACTTAAAACAATGAATACTGGGCTAAGAACTGGAGTATACAAGTCCTGCCTGCCCAAAGGCAGTGAAAACTGAACTACCTAAAGACGTCTTGTTGGTCAGACAAAACATGTCTGCTAGCCATATTTAGCTGAACACTGCCAGTTTTATCACTTCTGGGAAGCAAGGTAACCACTTAGAAGTCTAATTCATAGACCAGTAGCCAGGGTCTCAATTAGGCAGGGAACTGAAACTGCAGGAGAGAAATTTCAACGGAACCTGCAGAAATCAACAGAATTTGGCAACCTGTAGAATGTGGACTACAGAAGAAAGTCAAAAGTGAGACTAAAGTTCTGTGACTGGGTGACTGTCACGATGGCACTTCCATTAAAATAAGAAACAGAAGATGGGGCAGGACTGAGAGGGACAATGATTTCAGTTTGAAGAAACAGGAAGAGATCTAGGTATGTTCACCAAGAACTTAGAAAAATGTAGAAACAGAGTTTGAAAAAGAATTCAGATTAGAGATCCATATTTGGGATTCATATGCAGTTACTAGAGAGCAGAGGAGGTGGGAAAGGAGCTTGGACACACTAACTGCCTCTACTCCATGCTCTATGAGGGCAGGGACCTCCTGTTTAGGTGAAGGACTGTCACAGAGTAGATACTTTATTAACATGTGTGGAATGAATCTTGTTCACTGTTGCATCCCCAGTGTATCATTATCAGAATAACTGGTATATACCTGCACACAAGTAGGGACAGAGAGCCCAGTGAAGAAATTAGCCAAAGAACAAGGAAAACTGTAAAGTACCAGAAGGGCCACAGAGAAACATACAAGGCAAGTGTGTTCTATGGTACTTGGTGATAAATGCTATGAAGGTACGTGTGGGGGGTGGGGGTGGAGGGGGGTGGCTGGAGATAGGGGTTCTTAAATATGACTCATCTCACTCTCCAGCTTAAAGATTTAATAATTTTTAATGCAAAGGACAATCCCCTCTGTGCAAATAAAAAATATACAGTAAATATATGTAGACACAAAGTGTTTTTTCTAAGGATATATTTTAGCAGTTGCTACCTGAGGTAGAGGCCTAGGCTTCTGGCGTGAGGAAGAGTTACTTGTTATTTGAAAACTTTGCCTCTTAGTACAAAAATTTACTTTCTTTTCCTCAGAGGTTCCTTGGGCACTGGGATTATGGACCATTCTTTTCTTTTTCATGTTTTACATATTTTAAAAAATTCCTAATGTATTTCTCACTGCCTGTTTCACCCTTCCCAATATGCCTCCAACCAGCTTTTCCAGTTTTCTCTCCCAACGCAGATTCAGACCCACTTCATTGCAGCAGCAACAGGTACTCTCTCACCTTCACTCTACACAACACAACCTCTCTCCTCGCCATGTCCTCAACTCTCCAAATCCTGCCTTCCCAGATTGGCCAGAAGCTCTGTCCGCCTAAAAGCTTCCCAAGGAACCCTCCACCCAGCTCGCGCGCAGTGGATAGGGATGACCTGTGAACAGCCTTCCTCAGCAGCTCCCAGGGTAAATCTTGAGTCCAGCGCATGCCCTGGCCCACCGCCTGCATCCCGCAGGAATCAAGAAGTCCAGGAACGCTACACCCCACTCACTGGAACTGGGGGAAGGGGCGGGCAGAGTTCTATCCTTGGGGTCACACTCAGGCAGTCCCTACGAGGACTCCTGGGGCACGGGGACAACCCCTAATCCAGTCTTCCAAAGGCTCTAAGGGCTGTGAGGCACCTTCTTCCAACTCCTCTTTTCTGCCCGCCTCGCCCCTTCAGTGCCTACTACCATTTGGCGAACTCTATATACGTGTCTCTCCTGCCTAAATATTAAGCTTCTCCAAGGCAAGACTTTTGTCCATTTTGTTCAGGGTGGACTGCCTGAGGGCCTAGAACTGGGGTGGCGGGGTGAGGGGGATATTAGAACTGGTCTTGGAATACAGACAAGAGAGCCCAATACTTCTCGATAAAATGTTGAAAGTAAATGGTCTAAAAAGAGTTTGTGAGATAAGTGGACAGGTGAGGGAGGCCTGAGCGTTTGCGGTACCCAGGAGCGGACAGTAAAGTGGTTTGGATGGGGCTGGTTGGCTTCGTGAATGGGTGTTGATGCCGCATTGTCTCTGCCCTCCCCACCCCCCACGGCCCAGACACGTCTCCCTGGACTTCGGAGGGCGCTTCCTCGCTAGGGGGAGGAGGGGTCACCCACGACGCGCGGCTGCTGGAGGAGCCCCCTCCCGGCCCCGCCTGGCCCGGACCGGTACCTTGGGGCACTTCTCGTAGTAATACTGCTGCGTGCGGATCCAACGCCCCACCAGGTGGTCGCGCACCGTGTGCGCCAGCGCGAAGTAGTAGTCGCGCGGGGTAGCCACATTGCGGTCCTTGACCAGCGTGAAGTGCAGGTGCCGGTTGAAGCCCTTCTTCAGCTCGGCCACGTTCTCCACGCCCACGATGCCGCGGATGCTGATCTGCCGCCGCTTCTCCTGGTCAGTCAGGGGCTTGGCCATGGCGGCGGCGGGAGGCGCAGCGGGCAGGACGTGCAGCCCGTGGGTGCGGCAGCAAGGCAGGGCGGAGACAGCCTTGCGGCGCTCGGCCTCGCAACTTTTGAGTCGGAGGGAAGTTCAGTCCGCCCCTGGGTGAGGCGTTGCTCTTGCTCCTGGCCGCCCGCCGGGGCGACAGAGGGCGGACCTGCCCTCTGCCCGCCCCCTGGGGCCGCGGGGTGGGCGCACGCCGGACCCCAGCTGGCAAGTGTTAGCGCCCGGCGCGCCCGGACTGGGCGGGACCGGGGGGCGGGACTGGGGGGCGGTACTGAGGCGGGGCGGGGAGGGGCGGGGCCCAGGGCCCTGGCCCATCCCTCTCGGAGGTTGAAGGAGGAACCTTCCGCAGGTCACGTAGCCACCAAGAGGCTCACTTCGGGTTGTGCGGCGCCTGGGAGTTCACCATTTGTCCTGCCTCCCCGCTCTAGGCTTTTGGATACCAGAGGATGCCTGTGTGTGAAAGCACGCTGCTGGCAAACTTTGGTGTACAGATGTTTGTTCGCTATGTCCTTATTATTTCTCACTGGGAATAGGTTACTATGAGCATCGCGAGGGAATCTTGAAGGGTCATGTTTCTTACTTCAGTTGTCCCACCTCCCTTGTCAGTTCTTGGCATTGCCCTGTTTTGGATCCCAGACCTCAGAAAGTAGTTCCCGGGCGTCCCCTTCCCTTTCCTTTCGTTTTTGAGGACTCAGAGAGTCGGGTTTCTTGACTTCTCACACACGCGCTCGCCCTGTCCAAGGTTGGTCAGAGTCAAGAAGTCCTGAGCTGGACCTTCCCGCGGACTAGGAGGGAGAGACTGTTACCTTGAATTACTTTTTAACAGTAGCGGGGCAGAGTAGGCAGGAGAGAGAAAAAGGGAGGGAGGGAGGGAGGGAGAAGGGGAGAGAGAGAGGGAGAGAGGATTCACAGAGCCAGTAGCCTCGTTTACAGGAAACAAAGCAGTCTGTGTTAATTTGTAGTTCAGGCTGATGATCTTTTCAGAGTTCACCTCCAGCTTTAGTGGTATTTATTTATACGTGTTGTTTTTTTCCCCTCAGACCTTGGCAAAGGCAGACACATGGTATTTTAGGATGTCAGAGGCTTTTTCTTTTTCAATAAGAGGTAGTATTAATCTTATTATTTTAGAAACAGTCCATTGCCAGAATTGAAGTTTTTTTTTTTTTTAATCTTACTAGAACTGATGAATAGATTTTACTTTTAATAGTAAACCGAAGCTGATTATTTTGAGTTGATGCATTGGTGGGGATGGGATTATTTGACTCAGGCTAAATGTAGCCCTCACCATAAAAATGCAAGTTCAGATCTCATAGGTCTGGTAAAATATTCAATCCCTTGTCCTCCCAGCTTCAGGGGTTTAGGTCCTAGGCCTTTGGGGACAGAGCTGAGATTGATGGGCCTCATGCAATATCTGCAATACCGATGACTTACATAAAAAAAAAATTTATAGGAGACATGGAGATGCAGGTGTGGCTATCTAGATGAGGCCAGACATACCCTGAATTAAGAGTGAGAGTGGAATAGCATCAAAATGATTGATCTTAAAAATAACTAGGTCTATATGGTAATGTTTAAGGGCGGGGGACTGAAAGAGATGTTCCTTTGACAAATTAGATAATAAAAAATGTGTTTTTAAAAATCAGCTTTGAATCCCCCTTGGATGGTCACATTAGCCAGTTTTTGGTTATTCACATGTTGATGTGAAATAGCTCAATCAGCTTTAACAGCTGCAAGAATGAATAGGGTGGAGCAGTGGAATGAGGGGACATTAAGCCTGAGTAGATCTTACTCCCAGGAAGATCTCTGAGCAGCAAAAGGCAAAATAATGTCTGGGCACTTGGATGGGCAGTAAGGTATTAGAGGGTGCAAAGGGAGAGATGGAAGACCCCAAAGGCAAATTTATTGTTTCTTTGTTTTGCTTAAGACAGTTTCAAATAGGTGGATCCTAGCCCTGTTATCTACTTAGATGTAGTACTAAATTCTTGTTGGAAACCCATGATAATGAGAAGCTAATAAACACACTATTTACTTGGTTCAGTATCCGGTCAGTGATCCGGCACCACCGAGCTGAACATCTCTTGAAGGGGAAAAACTGAACTACAGAACGTCCAAACTATATAGAATGTGGGGAGGGCCCATCCAACCTCATGTTAAAGAGAACATGATGGTACCAGGTGATTTGGGTACTCTACAAATCCAGTCTTAAATGATAATAAATCATATGGTCAGATGGTCAGAAAGTTGGTCTCTTTTACTTCTCTATTAGTCTTTCTTTCTGTAAGGTTTTTGGTGTTAGCCTGTCTTTAACAGTCATTAATCTGTACAAAAAGCAGGCTCAGACTCTAAACTCTTTTCAGGTTTTAGCATCTAACTAGAATTTAATCACATTGTCTTCCATTTACGGTAAATGATACTTTTCCAGTTAGCATTCTGAAATAAAATTTGCTTTTTAAATGTTGAATTAAAGTGAATTTACTTAAAGAAAAACAATGTAGTTTGGGTGGCACATGGGTTGGCCAAAAAGTATAACCGAAGTTTGGGAAACAGTCTCCCAGATCTTGTTGACATCTAATATCTGCTTGTTCTGTACTGGTCTAGGTCACTGAGGCCTATAGAGGTTAAGTTACTTGACCAAGATTATCTTTAAAAAATTTACTTTCACTTCTCCCTGACCAGAAACACCAAAAACTGTGGTTTCCTGGAAAAGTATGAGATAATTTGCTCACATCTATTTACACCAGCCTTACCAACAATGATCTGTGTTGTTCCTGTTTCACATCTGCTTCTTCCCTGGGACTGCTGTGGTGAAACTGTACTTATGAATAGCTGAACAAGCTGTCCAGACCTCACAGGACAAGTATAAGTTGCCCACTGTTGGAAAAGAACCTTGGGAAAGTGTATTAGTCCAGGTCTTCAGAGAAGCAGATGCTAAGATAGGACTAAACATGCCGGAATCTTATTATGATAAATTCCTGTGGGAGAGAAAATGGGGAAGAAGCCAGGTTAGCCTGGGAGAGTGTCCAAATGTGATGCAAGTCTGACCTCCAATGAAGGAGAGAGGGAGGGAAGAATGGGAGGGAGCAGCCCAGAATGCCCTGCAGTCCCAGGAAGATCCCCCAAGGCCACTGGGCAGCTCCCGAACCAGAGTCAGCAGTCACAGTAGCCCCCATGCTCTTAGTCATTGGTGGGAGCAACCCCTGGGAGGTGTTGCTTTTGCACAGACACAGCAAAGGTATCTGGGGCCCTTGTTCAGTTTTGCTCTCTGCAGCTGGAGTTCTGTGAGGCCCATTCTAGTGGCCACCTCAGAAAGATTTTAGATAAAGAAACATAGGTTAACAGCCACTATGTTTCAAAGTAGGGCTTATTGTGTTAGCATGCTACTTAGAAATTCATCGGGGCAACTAGCACTTTCCAAGGGCTTTGGCTAGGCTCTTACTGTGCATTCTTTCATTTAATCCTCTCACCAACTCTCTAAGGCAAGTTCTATTTTTCCTCCCATTTTACTGATGAAGAAACCAAGGCTTAGAGACATTTAGTAGCTTGCTCAAGAGCACTTAACAAGTAAGTGGCTAAAGAGGTTTTAAAATCTTTGCATATTGTTTTTCCCTCCTCTGAAACAGGGTTTGGGATCTGTTAAGTAAACCTGAATTCTATCTGCACCTCATCTGATCTACTTACCCTGTCCACTAGGTTTGTTTTGTACTGTTCTCTGGCCTTTGAACTACTCCTACTCAGTTCCAAAATCGAAGGAAGTGCCAGAGGTCCAAAGTGACCCCCTCAAAAGGTCATTTGCTCTCTGGAGTTGGGCAGAGTGAAACACAAGCCAAGCTTTCTGCTGGAAGAATGCATTTAAGTACATTCCATTCAGTATATTTAATGTACAAATCTGTCAACCAAGGTTACTACCTAGGTACTGCTGTTTTAAATATTTAGTGAGATGACTGGAATGCTAACTGGATTTTTTTATATAATTGAATACCTTTAGAACTTTTGACAGCATTGCTGACCTCACTGCCATCTCTATAATTGGCTATGACTGTGACCATTCACTTGGTACCTGAATATATTTGGCTTGTCTTGGAGCAAACAGGGTTTTCCTGGCATTTTCAGGTCCTGTCATATTGGATTTGCTCATTAATACAGTAGTTTGGCTTGTTAGGTGTGGTCCAGTGGGAGTTCCTGAGAAGCTAGAAATATTTAACAATCCATCTTCTCCCTTACAAATCACTTACAATTTTAATATGTCTATCACGGAATATGCTGAGACTGGAGAATCTCTTAGTGCCTCAATTCGATGCCTGCGTAGTTAGGATAATGCTCTCTGTTCTATTCACTCCACAAGATCACTAAGCTCAAGAAAGGTATGAGTGGATAAGTGCTAGGAAATGTTAAAAGCATTATTAAGATGTCAACTTTTGAGTTGAGATTATATTTTGAAATATTAGCCAATGTTTGACTTTTCTCCTGGTAGGTAGTTTACGTTTTCCCTATCTACCTTGAGAAGCCACTCTAGCACTTGTGCTTATAATCTCTGGGGAAGGATGTGAGCCTAGGTTAACGTTTGGGAGACACACTAAGAGTGTGGGCCAAGGGCCTGAGAAGATGATACAGTAGGTGCAGTGGGAGTAGAGACAGCCGTGGCCTGCTTCTATGGGGAGACAGTGGAAACACCAGGTAGCCCAAGTATCTGAGAACAGCCTAGGACTTTGCTCTGCATCCTGGGAAGATCCAGGAAATAGCAGGACCCCAGGGAGGAAGCAACTGCTTAGAGGCTCTCAGCAGTTAGGATTAGACATGTTCACGAAGACTCCCCATCTCCAGGGAGGCAAAGGGCAGCCCTTGGCTGAAGAGTGGGTGACTCAGAGAATACCCAAGGGAAGAGATATTAAGGCCTAGGGCTTCCCACCCCCACCTCTGCCAGTTGTGCCTTGGTCCTCAGCTGAATGGACCAATTGGCTGAGATCACAGTTTTCCCCTTCCTGGAAAAATGAAGGTTCAAATTAGAAATTAAGCTGATTGTGTACACACACACACACACACACACACATACATACACACGTATATGTGTGTGTGTGTGTATGTATAGATAGGTTGATAGATAGATGCATAGATAAAATAAAGCATTTCTTGCACACCTGAGTTTATACATCATTTGTATTTGCTTTGCCTTGTGATATTGTTACCCATGCAGCAAGACTTAAGTTTTAAAGAAAACTTTCAATTTGTTACGGAAATGAATGAGGATACTAATTCTGAGAAAATTTTGCAAAGAGATATGAACAAATGCTGACAGAAAAGGGAAGCGAGAAATGTGCTAAGTATAGTTTCAGCAGATGATCATGATGCAACATGCACTAGAGGCAGCCTCCCTGTCACCTTATCTCCTCAGGGCCTTTGTCATGCAAACCCTTAGTTGGGCCCACGTTTTGACTTGCACTTTGTGCTCCATTGATTAATTGTGGGATTTATCATATAAAACATATAGCTCTCACACAAATATTATTGGTTTATAGAATTTTGTTCTCTTAATGGGTAAACCTAAGGAATCACTAACACCAGTTTCTCAAATGCCAACTACTTTGACTTCTCTGAGCTGTTTAATTACCCATATTTAAAGCTCTAAAGTGAAATGTTAGATGCTGAGGGGTAACATTTATTAGCTTAAAAATATATAATGCAGAGAAAATAGCTTCCATTTCACTTAGTATTTTCAAGGATGGAGCCTGGGATTCTGGATGATTTTTTGAAAGCTGATCTTACTCACACATGTGGGGCTACTGTTTTGTATTTCTTGTTGTCTTAGATGGATTATAGTTCATTACATAGTTTTGCATAGCATAACCTATATGTTTTTCACATTCAATGTTTTAATTTATCGATTTATTAGGAAAATATTTGTTTTGGTTAAGCACCTACTATGGGGCCAGCATTGTGCTGGGCGCTTGGAATACATGTGCAAACCAAATTGACTATAGAGTAGCCAGACACATTATTTCCCTAGTATCCTGTTTTCTGGGAACTTTCTCCCTCTCTTTATCTGCCTCCTCATCCCCTTGTACTTAAGTATAAGTCCATACACTTATTGTGAGAGTCATCATTTTCTAACTGAACTAGGTTTTACAACCGTGACGAAAGAAGGACTGGGAAGTATTGGCCAACTTGGAAAGTCATTGATACTATCATTCAAGAGGATGGAGGAGGAAACAGAACTTACGGGAAGAAAGAGAGACACCTGTAATCATTTGGCTTCAAGACAAATACAAAATGCTCTTTCCTTCCTGTGGACTTATATAGCACTTAAGGTGTGAGCTAATTGCTTTTTTCTCTCGCATGTTTTGCCTTGTATTTTCATTTGAGTAGGGTGCCTCAACCTAGTTTAAAAGTTCTTGGTAAGGCAGAGAGCATGGCCCATAATTTTTGTACCATTAACAGAGAGCACCATGTCTTCTATACAGTGGGAGCTCATTCAGTGATGTTTTGTTGACATTTCCAGTTTAAGGTGAAAATATGAAGTTCATTCAAAACTGTCATACATTTTTGAGGAAGATTCAGTGTGAGAGCTGCAGAGACAGGCTTAGACCAGCAGGTGGGGGAGTTTGCCACGTGAACGCCACATCTCAATCTATCGAGTAATTCAACAAAGGACATCATTGTAATTTCAATGACTGCTTTTTTTCTCTTTCTTTGCTCCAGATATTTATCCACCAAAACATCCTGGGAAAATTACCTACATTCTGAAGATGATAAATCAAAATTGATTATTCTCATCATTCTAGTTGGAGCATAAAGTAGATGCTACTTTCTCCCTTTTAAAATCTTAATGTGAAAGAAAAATCTTAGATGTAAATATATTGAAATCTAAATAAATAATTTGTTCTGATATAGAACACTGAAGAAATCTTAAAAATGAAAAAAGCATGGAATCTTAACACTCTCAGGCTTGATTTGTAACACACTCAAAGCTGGGCGTGCTGGTGGCTTGAGCTTCCCAGTCAACCACGTGAGTTTACAGTGCAGATTAGTGGGATTTCGGTATTGCTTTATCTGGGATCTATCATAGGTTTTTAAGCCTGTCAGGGCATATCTGTGAACTGGTGAGACAGGCCTGAGTGAAGTCAGTGTGCCCAGGGGTGGTTGGAGTCATCCGGGAAAGAAGTCAGGCCAGGCCCGTTGCCGGGGTTTGGGTAAATATGGGCCTGTCTAGCAAGCCATGGGTGGCTGGTGGAGGCTGAAATGTTTCCTGGGTGAGAACTCACCCTAAGGGTGGAAGGAGTGTGGTGATTAGCTTGAGCTAGGAAGAAGCTTTAATTGTCAGAGGGAAAGAGGAAGTCTGATTGGGGCATTGTAGCAGTTTCTTAATTCTGTTCTCTGGTCTAGCTCCCTAAAGCGTATGTTCCATTGGAGAAAGGGGACTGTCAGTAAAAACTGAAAGAATCTTCTTACTAAGCTTTATAAAAATACTCAGATCCCAGAAACACTGTTTTACTTCCCAACATGAAGAGACGAGTTATCCTCTTGTACTTCATTCCTGGACAGCTTAGAGGAGGGTTTGGAGGAAGTGCTGTGCTCAGTGGGCTGAGGTGTTGCCAGCAGGATTGGGAGGATGTGGAGACACCTTCTGGAGACTCCCAGAAATACAGGAGTTGGTGCCTATGGGTTGGAGGTGTGGTAACGCAGGCAAGTGGGAGCAAGACCGGTGACATTTGTGTCGGAGTTAATGAGATGCCCTCTGACTCAAAGTCTCTTAAAAACTGAAGAAATAGGCATTACCTATATACTCTTAGGGTCTTAGATTTATTGAACACTTACTAAAAGAACCTTAATAACTATGCCTGCCTTTTGATGTATAAGCTCTTTGAAAACTCCCTTTTTTGGGTAATATTTTTATAGCCGTAAAACATACTTAGAGATAGGTGTATAAGTCTTAAGTTTGTATAGCAATGACATTTTGCAGATGGATAACTTATATAAACTCTACCCAGACTGAGCTACAGAACATTGTAAGCAGTTGGAAGCCTCTCTTGAGCCCCCTTCTATCCTCAAGGTAACCACTACCCTGATTTCCAAAATTGCAAATTACTTTTGGCTGTTTAAATCTGGTATAAATGGAATCATATAGCACAACTCTATTTCGCCTGACTTCTTTTACTCAACATTATGTCTGTAAGATTCATTTATGTTCTTGCCAAACACCCTGTGTTTTCATTGTTGTATCATATTCCATTTTATGAATGCAGCACTATTTTATTCTCGATAAATCCTGGGCATTTTGGTTTACTCTCCAATCCTCAAATCACTTAGTCTCCAGCATAGAGGCACTTCTCACTTAAGATTGGTACTAATTTATATAAGTTAAGGAAGCGTCTTAAAAGACTTGGCAGGGAAGGTGGTAATAGAAGAGAAATATCTCACAACACAGGAAATATCTTGAAATCAGATATCAGACATCATTGTGCCTGAAGATTGTTAGGCAAACAGTGTCAGAGGACATTTCTTAGTGGCTGTTTCTTTCCTTAGGTCCTATTCTACTTTCTGGTTCCTGGAGACCATTCTTATGGAGTGGCTTTTCCACCTCTTTGTTACCGTGAAACCCCCAGCTGAAATCTCTGGGTTGCTAGGAGAAAAAGAAAGTCCCTTAAAATGAACAAACAAAAAACAAACTCTGCCTATGACCAAACTCTGTCTACCCAAAAACTAAATACTCACATTGTTGCACAGAACAATTTAGCTCCATGTTCTCTCAGTCATTCTTGCTGGGCTGGGCTGGGGCTTTCCTTTTACACGATCAGAGGTTCTTTTAAAGCATTTTAACAACAGCAACAAAAAAAGGGTGGAGGAGATAAAAACGGTTTTCCCCCAAAGCAGTTGTCTACAGTGTTCTCAGTGCAGCCATGGCTGCAGTTTTAAAAATTCTTACTTTCTAGGCACCCTGCATTTAACTCTCTCTTGTTCTGTTTCACTGAGAAAGATAATTTTTGTCTTCAGAATATTACCAAAACACCCTGAGCATGGCTGGCCTCTGAAGATCTTTCTTCCTCAGCCCTCATGTGCCAGTGTCTTCTCCATGGCAAAGCATCCCCTCTGTCTACAGCTGTGGCGTATGCTGAGAGGCATGGTCCCGAATAGACATCAAAGAGGAGGTGGCTGCCCTCTTGGCTACAGCAGGGCATTCCCTGGGTGTTATTTTGTGCAGGTCTTGCATTTCTGACTGCGGTGCTGATAGTGAGGTGACTCAAGCTTCTTGCTCTTTCCTTTCCAGCTGACCATGTTGCTCTCTCCCAGAGGGTGGAGTCTGTTTATTTCAACAAGTTCTCTTTGCATCTTGGCTGCAGTTATGTTTTGCAGGCTAGCCTTTTTTCTTTCTTTATTTCTTTCTGGCTTAAAACAATAAGCATTTATTTTTCCCACGTGGGTCTGCAGGTCGGCTATAACTTGGCTGGACTCTAGGGTCTGGGTCACCCTCACATGTTGCTCATCCTCTTTTTTTTATTTGTAATTTTTAAAATTAGAAAAGAATTTTAAATTTATTTTTCAATTACAGTTGACTAGTCCAGCCTTCTTTATGTTGACATTGGTCTAGATTCTTTTTAGGCGCTGTCTAATGGTGGATAGGATTTCTAATACTGTTGAAATGTTTGTATTTTAAGAAACTTATATGGATATTTTAGTGGGACATTGTAAGAAACTATATTAGAGATTTTCACCCTGATATAGCAATTATCCGGAAATTGAAGACTGAGAGTTTCGATTAAGGAGGTGAATGGAAAAGACATTGAGTTGAGTATGGCTCCTGAGGCTTGGGGTAAGTTATAGCTGTTAGAAGCTTTCAGTACTTTGGATACTGTATTCTGGGTGAGAAGTGAAGGGAAAAAGGAAAGTGAGAGAATGTCAAAGAGACACCTTGTTTACTTTGGAATTTTGGAACTTGGAGTTGATTTTATTATCTATCTTCTAGGATGGTAGATGGGAAATAAAGCCTAGAGAAGAGAGCCTCTATCCACCAGCTTGGTGATCCTCCAAGAGGGCGAAGGTCAAGGGCCAGATTGCAAGGAGGCCAGGTATCAGAATTTCTCCAGGTCCTGGACATAAACCTTTAAATTTTTAAAAACATTTTATTGTGGTAAGAACACTTAACATGAGATCCACTCTCCTGACAAAATTTTAAGTGCACAATACAGTAGTATTGTTAACTACAAGTACAATGTTGTACAGCAGTGATATCTAGAACTTATTCATCTTGCTTAATTGAAACTTTATGCCTGTTTATTAGCAACTCCCCATTTCCCCCTCCCCAGTCTCTGGCAATCATCATTCCACTCTTCGATTCTATGTGTTTTAGTACTCTCATGTTCATTATAGCATTATTCACAATACCCACGCTGTGGAAATAACCTCAATGTCCATCTGTGAATGAATGGATAAAGAAAATACAGTCTATACATACAAAGGAATATTACTCAGCTTTGAAAAAGAAGTAAATTCTGTAATTTGCGACAACATGGATGACCCTTGGGGATATATTCTAAGTGAAATAAGCCAGTCACACTAGGGCAAATACAGCATGATTCTACTTACATGAGGTATCTAAAATAGTCAAATACATGAACATAAACCATTTAAATGTAGGAAATGGGAGAAGGCCTATTTTCTCTACTCCCAGATCATTGTCCACTCCCAGTTGATAATGTCACCTTCGTGCCCCTCTAACGAATCGATGTAGCTGAGAAGCTTGACCAATATCAGGAGTTAAAGGTTTGTGCTTGGTAGTTGTGACTGGTTTGCTTACATGTATATGGAACAGCTTATAGGGAACAGTTGACACATGAAATAATATTGAAGAAGATATGGTCCCTCTCCTTAAAGAACTCATATTCACATAAAGGACTTATCTAGTAAAACTTAAAACTTGAAAAATTTTAAATCTATTCTTGAGGATCCACAAAACACACGTAATTTAAAAAATGGAGCTTTAATTTGTTACGCCAGATCTCCAATGGACAACTTCGTGTGTAAAGGGGGAAGCTGAGCAGCCCACTGAGTGTGTGGATTGGTGCTACTTTGCTATTTGGAGACTAAAGCAGAATCATTAGGCGTGAAGGCCCCAGAGCTGACACGTGGAGATTCAAATCCTAGCTCTGTCACTTACCAGCTATGTATCCTTAGGCAAATTATACAAACCTTATTTGCTTTAATTTTCTAATTTTTAAAGTGGGGGGATAATAATAATGCTAACCTCAGGGCTGTATAGATTGAACGAGTTAATAAATACGAAGTAACAGCAGCCATTATTATTATTTCTTGCCCTAAGAAACACTAGTGAACTATACTGAAGGAATGTTAGTCTTTTAGTGTTATTCAAGCCCAAAACCCTTTGTAAATCTTTTCTATCCCTCCATGTCCACACTGAAAACATTCTAGAAATGTGTGTTTAATCATATACCAACCATTCTCTTTTGCTAAAATTGACAATCAGGAAGAATCCCAGGGAGGTTCTGTGTCAGGTATTTTACTTATTTTCTAACTTAACTCTCACAATCACACTATCCTGTAAGTATCAATACCTCTGGTTTGTGATGAACTAAGGCTATTTGAGGTTAAATTAACTTGTCTAAGCTCATATCAAATAAGTGGTTGACCTTGGCTGGGAACCTGGTTTTTGTGACTCGGAAAGTCCACGTTGAGACATTTTCAGATCAGCAATATCCAAAGAATGAATTTTTTTCCTTATTAACTTTGAAGATCTTTACGCCATGAGAAAAACGTTCCTAGTTCAGTTTTGGGTAGAGTAGAGGCAGCAATTTCTTTTGCTCATTGCTTGAAAAGATGTATTAGGTAATATTGGCTGTGGCCCAGTTTTGACTCAGTTGCGGAAGCTCTGCTGTGTTTTGAGCTATACCAGTTGTGAATGTTTGGTATTCTGAGACATAAAATCAATATGGAAGAGAATTTCTCTCTTCACTGTTTATTCTCCGCCGAGATTGAAATTGAGCATTTTTACTTCCTGCCATTTCTAAAACATTTGTTTTTGTAAAACAAAGAACACATCCCAGAAATTAAAGGCACAGACTTAAACAGCACTTATTCATTCAAAGCATGACATTTTGCTCATTTTGCTGCCAGCACCCATCTAAGTCATGATGTCCTGCCCTCCCTCAGCTGAAAGGCAGACACAGGACTCAAGCAAAATCGGACTCTGTCTCTCTGGAATCAAATCTGGGGCAGAGACAAAAGATGAGAAGGAGCTTTTGTGTGGCCTCGAGGGGCTTGGAGAAGACGAATTGTTCATCGGTTCCTGCTTCCTTGATACCCAGAACTGCCCTGGTTCCCATCTTTCTGAGCTACCTCATACCATTTTCATACCTTCCTTCTGTGCCTTTGGGTCAGCCAGAGTCAGGTTTGGGTTTTTTATAACCAAAGACTCCTAACCAGTGTACCTGGTCTGCAGGGGCCCTCGTGATCTAGCCTCCTGCCAGCCTCATCTGGCCCATTCTCCTCCCTCTCTCTCTCCCTGCAAAAGGTTAGCTGCACTGACTCTCTATAGTACTTTGTTCCTGCTTCCAGGCCTTTACCCTTGGCTCTTCAGCCCAAACGTCACCTCCTCAGAGAGGTAATTGAGGTAACTGCCGACCACCCCAAACCATTCTATCTCATTAGCCTGTTCGATTTCTGGTTTGGTATTCATCACTATTTAAAATTACCTTGAGCTTTATTTATTATTTGCTTTTCTCTATTAGAATATCAGCTGTAAGAAAGTAGAGACCTTGTCTATTTTATTCACTGATACCCCTAGTAATTAAAACTGTTTAGCACCTAATAGATGCGCATTAAATATTTATCGAGTGAATGAGTGTTTTGTATGTGGTACACCCTTTGTGTAGCAACTACGATGTCCTGTAACTAAGTGGTTAAGAGCATAAGCCCTGAGTGAGGTTGTCTGGGCTCAAATCGTGGCTCTAACACTTGCCTGCTGTGTTATTTAACCTCTTTGTGCTTTAAATCTCTCACTTTTATAATGGTAATAGTAAAAATGCATAAATCAGTTGAGGATTAAGTAAGATGATTCATGTAAAGCCCTTTGTAGATTGCATGGAAAACAATAAGATTTCATATATGGCTCTTAATATTATTTGAGTATTTCTCAATTGTCAAAAGCTTTTGTCAGGTATTGTAAGATGCAGAACTGACTTAATATTGGCTCTTTTGAAAAAAAAAAACCAAGTCAAATACAATATTAAATGTACACAACTTTAAAAAACTTAATTTATACTAATGTACATTTATCCCCACAAATACATTCTACTTTCCTATTCAGATCAACAATCACGATTAGGGTCTAAAATGCTTGTGTACCTGCCTGATTTCAAATTATACAAAGCAATAATAATCAAAACAGCATGGTATTGGCAGAAAAACAGACACAGACCAATGGAACAGAATTGAGAGCCCAGAAATAAACCCCTGTATAATTGGGCAAATAAGTTTTGGCAAAGGAGCCAAAAGCATACAATGGAGGAGAGAAAGCCTCTTCAGTAAATGGTGCTGGGAAAATAGGAAAGCTACATGCAAAAGAATGAAACTAGACTGCAATCTGTCACCATATATCAAAATTAACTCAAAATGGATCAAAGACCTAAATATAAGACCTGAAACAATAAATTGCATAGAAGAAAATACACTAAACTCATGGACCTTGGACTTAGAGAGGATTTTATGAATTTGACCTCAAAGGCAAGGGAAGTAAAAGCAAAAATAAAGGAACTATATCAAACTAAAAAGTTTCTGCACAGCAACAGAAACCACCAACAAAACAAAGAGACAACCAATTGAATTGGATGAGATATTTGCAAACAACAACTTTGATATGGAGCTAATATCCAAAATATACAAAGAACTCATACAACTCAATAACAAAAAAAATAAACAATCCAATTAAAAAGTGAGCTGAAGACCTAAACAGACACTTCTCCCGATAAGACATACAAATGGCCAACAGACATATGAAAAGATGCTCAACTTCACTAGCTATTAGGGAGATGGAAATCAAAACCACAATGAGATACCATCTCACACCTGTTAGACTGTTTATCATCAACAGGATAAGTAATAACAAATGTTGGAAAGGTTGTGAGGAAAAGGAACCCTTGTACACTGCTGGTGAGAATGTAAATTGGTACAGCTACTATGGAAAACGGTATGGACGTTCCTCAAAAAATTAAGAATAGAATTATCATATGGCCCAACAATCCCTCTTCTGGGCATCTACCTCCAAAATTTGAGAACATTTATCTGTAAAGATATATGTGCCTTGTTGTTCATGGCAGCATTATTCATGGTGGCCAAGACACAGAAACAGCTGAAGTTCCCTTTTGGTAGATGATTGGATAAAGAACATGTGGTGTATATATATATAAAATGGAATATTACTCAGCCATAAGAAAAGATGAAATACTGCCATTTGTGACACCATGGATGGATCTCGAGATTATCATGCTTAGCGAAATAAATCAGACAGAAAAAGTTGAGAACCATATGATTTCACTCATATGTGGGATATACAACTAAAAGCAACAAATGAACAAGACATGCAAACAGAGACTCATGGACACAGACAGCAGTTTAGTGATTACCAGAGGGAAAGTGGGGACAGGGGAGGTAGATAAGGGTAAAAGGGGTCAAATATAAGGCGATGAAGGGAGATTTAACTTTGAGTGGTGAGCATACAATATACAAATGATGTATTATTGAATTGTACATTTGAAACCTATATAATTTTATTAACCAATGTCACTCCAATAAATTTAATTTAAAAAGTGCCGTGTATTAAGTATGGCCATAAACAGTTTCATGTGGCATAATGGTGATGCCTGCTCATGATCTGGACCTTGTTAGCAGACCTAACAAGGAATAATTTAAACACATATCGAAGAACACTAGGTTGTGTGCATTTTTTTTCGTTTTTGTTTTCTGTTTGCATTTCCTTTTTGGCCACGTTGTATTGTTGCTATTAATTGTTATAAATATAGGTAAAGAGGTTTTCTGGGCATTAGCTGGAAGCTTTTGACAAATTTGGACATCTGAGTGGTGGTTCTTGACACATTGGTCAGTCCCAACAATTAAAAATCCATGATCTGTTCTCAAAATTTTGGTAATTTTTATTTTCTTCAATCATATTATCCAGTGTATGATTATTAATTTTGTGCACATACAATATATTTTTTCTTTTCTATTTTGCATTATAGTGGAATCTTTTAAAAGATCTTTTAAGTGACAATTATGATGTGAATTTAAATTTACCAACTACCACTCCAAATAACTCCACAGAAGTAACAGACTGAAGAACTAATGCTCCCCAACCCCTGCATCCTATTAATTTCCCAAATGTACAGGCAGTAACAACCATCTGAGTACATGCCACCCACTCATTCCTTACCTCTGCATTCTCAACTCTGGCTGCAGGTTGGAGTCAGCTGGGGAACTTAAAAAATCCCACATTCTCAGGCTGTGTCTCAGACTAATTAAGTTAGTAGCCTGGTATCAATATTTTTAAAGTTCTCCAGGTGATTTCAATGTGCAGTGGAGGTTGAGAACCATCATTTCATTAGTAGTTGATGAGTTTCTTTTGACACATGTATGATGTATCTTCATTGCAGAGATATTGAAGCGTGAAAAACAAAAATCAAAAAGTAACTCTTGCATCTGAGAAATAAGAAAATAAGGTATTATTGTTATGGTTATTATTAATCTAGCCCCAGGAAGATTCAGAACTTGAAAAATATCATATTGAGTCAGATTCATTTTGCGGAAGAACGATGTTTCTTAGTTGTCTTCTTTTACTGCATCTTTGAAAGGTTCCACTAGTAATATGCCCCAGGGGTTATTAACTTTTCTTCAGTTACTCCCAAACACCTGCAAGAGGCTTAAGGATGAAGCTTCTTAAAGAAAAGAAGCAGGTGTGAAATACATCTGAATATCTTGTTACTGAGTCTGCCCCTGTGTACTTTTCTCTCTTGTTTCCTTGGGCCCCTAATTTGACATCCCCATTGCCTGTGGACTGGCCATCAGTGCTTCATATGATCCACTGAGATTCTCCCTCTATCCATCCCCAAGGCATGGAGAACAGATGCTCAGATTTTCTTAACATCAAGTATGCCCTTAGCTTGATGGGCAACTAGCTTACACATAGTGTATGTATTATAGGTGGTAACTGCATTACATCTTAATTCTTGGTCTTAGTTGAAATCTTGAGGACATGGAATTTAGTAGTGACATGAAGTTTTGTCTGATCTTCAGAAGTTTCTAAGATTGACTAATTTCTTTCTGATAGATATTTGTAATATTTTATGAGGGTATATCAGGACTGAGTACAACACTATACCTAGATAGTTAAGGTTTGCATATTCTGCAATGCCTCTGGTATTGCCAACTATGAAACCCACCCCTTGAGAAGCTGCGATTAACCCTCAACTGCTCATCATTTTAAGCCTGCCCAACTGATAAGACTGGAGACTTATTTCTTCACATCTGATAGCCACACAGCCCACCAGGCAATTAGGAAAATATATTGAGTGGTCTTCTCACAGATCACATGTGGAAATAGGAATTACAGAAGGAACCATTAGGGTCCTCATTTACCTCAGATGACTATTTCGTTATAAACTCATTAACTACAGGGTTGAAAACACAGTTCGGAAACAGAATGCACAGTAATTCATATTTAACACCTCAATCATTTCTTAAAAGTAATTTGTTAAATGTCAGCATAACAATAAATCAATATATTCAATAAATCTATAGTATTAGAAGTGGGTTTAGACAGAATAAAAATGGTCCTAGTTAATTAAAGAAGAAAACGGCGATGATATATAGGCAGAGATAACAAAGTAGGGTTTACAATATAAACTATAAGTTGGACAGGAGTTTTAGAAAACTGATAAGCCAATAGCATAAAGTAATTTACAGACTTCAGCTTCCCTGAGAAAGATCAGATGAATATTTGCGTTCTCTTCTGGTATGTTAAAATTTTAAATATTTTATGTTTAACATCTTGACATCTGGAAAGTGATATGATTAAGAATATAGTTTGCTTTCCAAATAGTTAACCAATTTTCAAACATTTTTCAACATTTTTGAGTAATTTTATTTCCTCTTTCGTGAGTCTCTGTTCAACATCTATTGAAATCTCTATTTCTGAGTTATCTTGTAGCTGATTTTAGTAATACTACACCATTTTGATTATTGTGGCTTTGCAATAGATTTTCATGTGTCATATAAGTCAACTTATTGTTTTTTCTCAGAATTTCCTTGCCTATATTCTTCCATTAATTTTTTCAGAAGGATTTAATAAACATTTTGTCAATCCCCCCCAAAATAGGTATTGTCTACCAAGAAGATGACAGAATCATTATGGACACTGAGATGGGATCTCAGTAATAAAAAAGGGAGGGGATGGACCTGTGGCATCATTAACAGATTGCACAAAAACGGATAATACCTAACACTTCATATCGCTCATTATGGGTCAGTTCTGTTCCGAGTATTTTACATATATTATTTGATTTAATCCTCAAAACAATGTTATTTTTATCTCCACTTTAGAGTTGTGGAAACTGTGGGTGAATTTTCATTGCTTGCTCCAGGGCACACAGTTGGCACACCTTGAAGCCAGGACCAGAATTCATTCACTGTCAGATACTGTGCTCTCAGCCACTCTACTATTACTCTCAGTGTTGTGTGACAATGCGGAGTGTACAGGCTACTTAATAATTAATACTTACATTTAACATGTCTTTCGTCTCTATTGCACAAAGCACTTCTACATGCTTTATATCACTGTGTCCCTTTCTTTGTGCAGAACATGTGCAAATGCATATTGAACATATTGTCCTCATTAGAGAATTTTAGCCAGCGTTGAGAACCATTGATTTATATTTTTATGAAGTGTCTCTCATCGAGGTGATTTCTTGTGATTATACGCATTAAAAATCATGGCCAACTCAAAAGATGGTTTGATTGTCAGTTGTTATTAGGTAACTGAAATTTAATGTGCAACCATGCTTATTGATGAAATTATCTTTTTATCTTCATTAATTTTAGAGAATTTTAGAAAAAATATTGGAGGAAAAAAGCAAGACTATCAACCAAAATATTAATCCTTTTAGACTTCATGGTGAATGTTTATTTTTGCCTGGTGGGAGAAGGAAAAAAGATGTGAACAAGATTTACAACCACTGGGGGTCTTAAGAAGTATTTTGAATTGCTTCCTTAATGGTAGCCAGGTTTTGACTCTCTCTACCATGACAGCCCTCAAGAAAGGGCAGGTGAAAGTCCATGACAGGAAGGCTTAGAAGGAAGTGTAGATGAGATCTTCACCATTCAGGAAGAGTGAGCAAGCCAAAGCCCTTCTACTGATTGAGGGAAGGTGGGAAGGGAAAGAAAAGGTAGGGTCGAGAGGTCAGCAATTCTGCCTTGAGCTTAGCCACAGATCACAGGTAAGGTAAAATAGGTACAGACTCCTAGGTACAGTGTGAGGGAGGCTGTAAGGAGAGTCCTGGTCATGTCCAACATGACCTTTTTAAAGTAGACAATTCAGTGATTTTTAGTATATTCACTAGGTCATGCAATCATCACCATTATTTAATTCTGTTATAGCTAATTCTGTACCTGCAAGTTTTCTCCATGGTTGTGGCAAAGTGGAGCAGAAAATAAATTCAAAGGATCAGACTGATGTTTCTGTGTGTTTAATTAGGTGTTTCCATTGTTTGCTTTTATTCAGTACCCCAAATTCTGTGTGTATCCAAAAAGCTGGTTCTTCAGACAAAGACAAGAGTTAGGTAGCTTCAGTTATGCGTGACGTCAGACCCAAGTTTCCCTAAACACCAGTCTTGGTGGAAGTAGCTGGTATATATATTTGAAGAGTATATACAGGTGTCTTTAGCATGCTCATATAAATGATATGGTAGTGTGATCCAAGAACTTCTTTGTTTAATTACTACAGTTCCCCTGATTCGTAAGCAGAGGTCTTGATTCAATAGTAAGCCTTCCTTTCTTACCAGTGAGTTGAATAGATGGGCAAAAGATTAATGTATGCATTAGAGGCAGAAAAAAGAATCTCATTTCCAGAAAACGGGATGATTTCTTGTAAATAACTTAATCACTTCTATGAGGAAATAGCAGGGATCAGAAGTTCCATGAACCTTAGTACCATGAAAAGAATAAAAAATGGCTAAAGTGTTCCATTAGGGAGTGAACAGAAGAGGAAAAAACAAACAAACAAACAAACAAACAAAAAACCAGAAGAAAGATGGGACCAATAGAGAAAGAAGAAAAAAGCATCAGGATAGGGAGTGAGGGAAATGAGCAGAAACCTGAAGAGATGCAGAGCAGCAGCTGCTACCAACCCTCCAATGTTTCACTTTGAGATTATAACTTCGAACGTGGATGTTTTTCTTTTAATCAAAATCAAAGGCAGTTTATTTTAAAAGACTATTCACAGTGTAAAGGAGATCAGTAATGTTGTAATTATTTAAAAACAATCGTATGGGTTAGCTATACAAATGTACAAAACATAATTGTATTATTTAGCCAATATGAACATTCAAAGAAATGTTGAAGGAACCAGGTTGAAACAGTCAGTGATATCATATTTTGTGGTACAAGTTTGTGGTGTCTTGAGGAGCAGGTTTGTTAAAGTAAATCCTCAATGTTTGGAGGCAGACTCCAAAAGCACCCAACCTACAAATGTTTCATGCTAAGTTAAGACTGAGGAGTTAAGTACCACCAGGAGACAGTTCCAGTGCTCTGGAGGATATCTGGTGAAGAATTCATGCTTTCCAGAGCTCTAGGGGATATCTGTATTTCCAATTACACTTTACTAAAGAAATACTGCTCTGACAAAGGTAAATTGTCATCCCAAACAGGCAAAAAAGTCTAAAGAAATTCTAAAGAGACATATGATGTTCTCTCATAAAAACTATTTATTAGCACACCAGAAATATCATTTTCTTTTCTAGTACAGTAGCTGTAAGCATCTCTATTTGTAATTCTGTGTAAACTACATGTTACAAGTCACTAGAAATCTAATTAGCAGGATGAATTTAATAAAGAACAGGAGTAACTATGAGTCTACAGCAGCCCAGCCATCGAGTCTCATTGGAGAGTAAATCAAATATCAACCTAGTGTTGCCCCGCAACAGAGTTCTTCTACAGTCGAGAAAAACCAAGATGAACATCAACAGGATAGCACCCATTCAATAAATTAGGTACACGTAACTAGAAAATAATCTAAATCAAGTAAGCACAAAAGTAAATAATTAGCTATTTACATATATCACTTTTTGCCCAAACTTTCATTTGTTAGCTTTCCCATCCTACATCTTCCCTTCTATTTGTAATTCTTGGTTTTTTTTTTTTCCTAGTGAATTTCTTGGCTCGCTGGCAAATATTTAGATAACTAATCAGAACTTCTTTTCAGATCCTACATTTTCTAAAATTTCGTGTCAAACTAAAGAAACTGAAGGGTAACTCATGTAAGTCTATCTCTATAGAGAGAAGTAATAAACATTATTATTCTCTTCTCAGTCTTAGCAATGACATACAGTTCCATTTTCCCCCCAACATTATTTGAAGTACTCCAGAAGGTTAGTTTGTAAATGGCAGCTGAGTAGATGGATTTCTCATTTGTAACAGGCACAGAGAGTATACATGGAGACAGGTGTGTTTATCCTGAGAATGTGAATGCTGTGGACTGCAACTTAAGATCCCCCGTTACTGACGATGGGTCCTCTTCCTTCTGGCCACTATCTTTTTTTTCACATTTATTTTTAAGGCTTGGTATCATGGCAGCATTAACAAATAAGAATGCTGACATCATTTCTACCAAAGAAGGGCTCTGTGATGGATGGAAGCAGGTACCAGAATTAAAACAGCACGGTTGAAAAGGCATCGAGTTGGTATGTTTCTGGTGCTATGGCCAGAATACGTGGATTTTTAGCATCATTCTACGAGATTTAAAAGATCTTGCCAATGAGCCTCTTTGCCCCGTGTTTATTTCCTTTCTAGTTACAACAATTTGTAATTATTTTATTTTTGTTTGTTCTCCCAGAATATAAGCTCCAGGAGGGCAGAAACCACACCTGCTGTATTCACCGCTGTTTCTCCAGTATCTAGAACAGTGCCTGCTCCATAGTAGGCTCTTAGTTAAAAACTTGGATTAAGTAAGTGAACCAAATTGTTAAGTCCCCTGGTCTGCCTATGTCTAGAGATTTTCCAGTTTCACTGAGTGACCAGAGTTCCTGGTCCGCCCTAATGATCCTACCCACTGTGAACTTTTGGGGTAGCTGTATAGCTGATACTTTTGTGCTTTGATGGATAGTTAAAACTTTTCAATGCTACATCCACTCTGCCCGCCTCCCAAAGATTAGTTATGCAGAGTTATTAACACTGCATGGGAGGTAACAGGGCAAGAACATTCTAGGAGGTAAACTGCAAGCTCCAAATTCAGCTCATTCTTTCCTTCCTCTCCCTACAACCTCTTTGACAGGAAGCTCAAGAAAAAAGCTATCAGGAGAATTTCCTCTTGACCGTGCCATTTCAGTAAGTCACCAATAACATGATCAGAAAAGAACAAAATATAACTCACTCACATAAAAAATTAAGTTAAATATAAGTAAAATCTGGAAATAGTGGCATGGTGGGCTGTCTAGGTCTTCTGTTGGTTGGAATTGCTGAACTTGAAAGCAAACACAGGCATTACAGCAGTAGAGAGGTTGGATGAAAAAGGAGTGGAGCTGTGGGGTGTAAAGACTGTAGAGGACCAGCTGTGGGTGTAAAGACTGTAGAGGACCAGCTTTTCTCTCCTCCTTCTTCCTCTCCTTCCAGCTCTCTGGTGTCTCTCCACTCTCTGGCTGAGCTCCTTGCTGTTGCTCTTCAGGTGGAGGTCAGACTAGGCAGCTGGCGCCTCCACCGCATGTCCTTAGGCAATTGATGCTCTGCTGGAGTAGAAGTCAGGGACTGGGAGCCCGGTGTGAAGTGTGACCTGGGGGGAGAGACTGTGAGTCCTGGAGGCACCCTAGAAAACGCCCCCTGCATCCTCCTCCCCAGGTCACAGTGGGTATGTTCCTACTTTAAAAGGGGGTCTGCTCACTTTAACATCTATCTATTCTAGAAGACATTAAAGGGAAGTCTAGTAGAATTCAGCCTGTGCTAAGAACCTGGCCACCATGGTGGGCTCCCAAATCCCGGAGATAATATAGTTCTTATCCACCTGCCTTTTTTAAGATTCTGGAGGAGACTGTATTCCTTATGACTGTAGACTCAGGCATTGATCTGCAGGTAGCAAAGCCTATTGGCCATATCGTAGTGATCGCTGCCAAATCCATAGTTAGAGAAGAGATGAGCAGACAACCTTTCCTTTATTACTTGTCCACTCATTATTCCAATTAGGATAAACCTTTCATTTTGAGATTGCATAGATGATTGCCAGCTATGAAGAAACATGGGCACTTATCCTATTTCACTGATTTGTCTGACCTCAGTGGACAAGGCTGGAACCGTGAAATCACTGTCATCTCTCCCTTTCTTCCCCAGCCCATCTTTATCTAAAGATACTCAGAACAATTGAAAATGTGGAAAACTTTGAATGAGCATTTTCTAAGATTCACTTCTAGAGTAATTTATGGTTTTCTTTCCTTCAATGTGAGGGCTAAACCTGATAGACTAGATTTCAGCCTCCCAGAAAACCCCAACTAGTTGCAGGAAGAGAGGAGAGCAGAAGTCACTGGGTTGATTACTGTACATACTGATTCTCAAGCCTTAACTAACTTAATTGCTGAATGAGGTTCACAGCTGACGGTGCAAGTTCCCGCTCAAGAGAAAAATGAAAGTAGTGGCTGGCAGGGCACACCCTTCCCCACATGGCTCTGATCTTCTTTCCCACTGCCCCCCACCGCCATGGCTCAGCCTTTTGGTCCTTCCGTGCCCATGTAAGGCCCCTCATGGCTTAGAAGCTTTGCCCTGGCTGTTTCTTCTGCCTGGAAAGTTCCACACAGCTCACTTCCTCACCGCCTTCAAGGCTCAGCTCACCGGTGACTACAATAAGGCCCACCCACACTGACCACCCAGTGCCCTCCCAACCCCAGCATTCTTGATGCCCATATCCTCCTCCTGGTCCTTCCTTTATTGCACTATTGCCTTCTAACACACTATATAATTAAAGTGGCAATTGTGCTTCTTATTTGCTGTCTGTCTCGTACAACCAGAATATGAGCTCTTTGAGGGCGAGATTTTTACCTGTTTTGCTTTTGCTGATAAACAACAATACTTATAACAGTGGCTTACATATTAAAGGCACTCAATAGATAATTGTTGAATGAATGGATAAGAAGAACCTGTTGTTTTCTATTCACAGTAAATCATAAGTAACTAACTTTCAGGCAGGAACTGTGTTTTCCATCCCTGTAGAACCAAATAAGAGTGCAGAGAAGACGCTCAAAATTTCTGATACTTCAGTCCTACACCTCCAGCCCGTCTGCCCTGCCCCGCCCCTTCAGGCACTCATGGAACTTTGCACAAGTCTTTTGTTTTTATGCCAGCTGGTTTAAGAGTTCCATTTCTACTAGAGATAGAATCGGGGCTCAGAGGGACGATCGTTAGCGAACCATGAATATGACTCCAATTTCCCACTTGCTGTTAACTAGACTGTGACCAAGTAAGTATAAGGAAGGGGCTCAGGCTGGTTTGGAATCATGTCAGTTGTCAACGTTGACCCCTCTCCCGCCTCCTATCCTGCATGTCTAACATGGTTGGCTTCCCTTTTCCAGGGATGGATTTATTTACCTGCCAGGAGCAGCCTCTGAGGCCCAGCCAGCAGAAACCTCTTCAGGGGCACGGCGCTTACCTGCACATTCCTGTTCAGGCTGACTGCCGGGAAGAACAGGCCCTCCACATTTTCGAACGCTATGGGCCCTTGCTGCTCATCGTTGATAAAAAATGTCAAAGTTTTTCTATTTAAGTCGAGGAGGACCCCTATTGTGGCCCCTTTTGTGATCCCTCCCTCAGTTCTGTGGGAAAAGAAAACAATTAGGTTTCACTTGTCTGTCGTCCTTCTAGAAGCTTCCCTTTTGTATGGTTAAACCAGTGTTTCTCAACCTGTTTAAAAGCATCATCCCCCAATCCCAGGAGCCTTTTAAAACATATTTTTTCCTAATCTCTCCTCCTCACAGAAAATTTTAATACCACAGATATACTCTGTATCTGTTTATGTGCTGTATGTATATCTGTTCTTTATATATAAGAAAGGTAAGATTTTTTTTTTTTTTTTTTGCTCACTCTCCAAAACAAATTTCACTCCCTTGGGGGAAGTGTCAGCCCGAGTTGAGAATATATAGGTTCAACCACGCTGCTGTGCTATTGCTGAGAGGGAATTCATTCATACAGAGTCTCTACCACTGAGACACAGCTCAGAAAACAAAACATTACAGACCAGGAAATGGGCTGTCAGAGTTCTGTCCATAGTTATGTCATACCCCTCACCCAAAAGGTGTGAATTAAATATCATTTAATACAAAATGATTTAACTTAAAAATCAAAATAAATAAGCACTTCAGCTGAACCTAAAACACATGCATGAAAAATCGGATTTGGGGGTTTATGCTACCCATTAAATAGAGACACTCATTCCAGAAAGATGGTAGTTTTTGACATATTGAGTTTGAATTGGGAAATTGAAGGCTCTCTATAAAATGACATCATTGAAGAAGAGGATTCTCCTTTATAAAGTAATTATGCTGTAGGAGATGGAGTGATTTTTAAAGAACCTACATTCAAATGTCATTTTACAATGAATTATGCCTTATGCTTTAGTTGATGGTTTCACAAAAGCTATTAAGCATGATAACCAGATTTGTCTTTTTTCTCCTCTTCGTGATCTAGTAATATTGAATTTCATCCTCATCTCAGCAGAGCGCAGAAATTTAAGAGTGTTGTTCTGTTCCCCTGGCGTGCAGAATACAGACTGTACATAGCTGTTAAAAAATAGGTTTATAAATTACATCTTGTTAATTCACAGCTTCAATGACAGCACAAGTGACATGCAGTTTGCATGCAAGCAGACACGTTCAGATTTAAGAATGTGTTTCTTTTCATAGTGTGACAGTTTTGTTATTATCCACTCCATCACTCCAAAATAAAGAAGCTAAAAGGGAAAAGATACATGGTACATTGGTGATGGCATCGGAGATCTAGTGACGGAGGGTTCCCCAAAAATGTAAATCACTGAAGATAATGGCTTATCTACATCTAGTAGGATTGATATCAGGCTTAAATGGTGTGTGTGTTCACTTAGAGTGATAGTGAATAATACACACCAAAATGGAAGTATATAAAAAATATCCAAGGGAATGGAAAGTGGAGGACCTAGGAGTCCTAATGGCTGGAGAAGGGGCAGCGATGAGCATATAGAAAAAGCTGAGACAGTTGAATTCACTATTTTACCACTGCCTGACTCACTTTCCTTTGATTTGGCTGAATAAAACTGAATTTTTTTCAGAGACACCGATGAGAATGTACCCTAAGGAAATCTTCGAGAATAAGAAGGACCAGTGTCCATGAAAGACACTTATCTATCTAAGAAGTTTGTGAAAAATACATTTGAGGTAGAAAACCAAATGAAAAAAGGAAGTCTAAGGAAAATATTACAGTATGGGTTAAATTACAATTGCCTATATTTTGGTGTTAGAGAAAAACCTAAGGAGATTACTGTTCTCTTTCCCCAGTCAACTGAATCCATACAATCATAAGACAGCTCTTCAAGTACGAAGCTATCCAAATTGGTGCCTATAAGATTTAGTCTATTAAATGGCTTCTATTCTGAGCAGTGGTATTGATAATAATCACCATAATAATAACAATGGCTTCTATTTTTAGGTGCCTCTGCTGTGAGGCATTTTTGCATATCCCATTTAATCTTGTGAATACTCCTGCATAGAAAAATATTATTATCCTAATTTGGTGGATTCGAAAATCCAGGTTTAGGAAAACTCAATAACTTGTCCAAAAGTGCTTTTCTGATGAGTTATAGGACTGGATTTTAAATCCTGGAATGTTTTCCTATAATAGATACACATGGCGATTCTTAGTTTCCAGCCATGGGTGGAATATAGCAATGAATAGCCTAGGAAAGTGCTCACGTCTCTGTCATTATGCAAAACAAACAAACAACAAACAAACAAAACAAAAAACCAAACAAAACAAAAAAACAAAGCAATAACCCCCCTGCAAATAAAAAAACCCCAACCAAATAAACAAACAAAAAAACCCCTACTAAGATGGACTCAGTTAAGACTAGTAGACATCTGTGCTACTAAGTGAAGACCGCCTGCCTGACTTCCTTAATGTTGTCTATTTGATAGGTCTTTAAACTTGGGCTCTCATTTTTGACCAGAAGCCAACTTGAAGAAGGCTCGGTTTGGGGGCTGCAGGGTACCTGTTGGTGTGCGAGTTGTTGTGCATGAACCAGCTCCGGTTATTGTCCACGTACATTGCCCAAGCTTTGTCGTCCTTTCCTAACATCACATCCTTCATCACATCCATGCGAGCCACGCCAAAAGCAGGGTCGGGGTGGTTGTCATAGCGATCCACAGTTAATTCCCAGTAGTGGACACCCTTGGAGAAGCCGGTCTTCCCCAGCACCACCCGGTCATCATAGCTACTGCAGGTCACAGTCAGGTTGTCATTGGAGAAGATGATGTCAGAGTGTGCCGAGCCAGGGTCAAAAGCAAACCAGGCCACTGGGAACAAGAGAAGGGAGTGGGTTACTAAGACGGACCCAATGAACTCAACACCATAAGAGGCTCCTGGGTGGGGGAGGAGTGTTGTGTCCTGTTTTCATGCTGCCATGCAGGAAGGAGGTGTCGAGGGCCAGAAGGGGCTGTGAGTGTACAGACAGGGGCCACGTCCTGGGAGTTGGTACTCTCTGCGCCCAGAAGCAGATGGAGGGCACACGACCGATTCAGCAGGGGTTACCTGGCTCAGACTGCACTCCCAACCAGAGGATCCGGGAGTGAAGTGGCATCGATTTTGGAAAGTGCAAGTCCCTTCACCCGGTGACTGGCAGAACAGTACACCAGAGACATAAAGGAAGAGGGATATGCTTAAGATGCTTGTGTAACTCTGGGGAGAGGAGGCTAGGATCTAGAGTCCTAGATGGAGGAGGGATAAAACACACGTGAAACCAGAAAATGTCCCTCAGCAGGATGCTAAAATCTAGTCGTTGTGAAAATGTCCTCACTGTTAGTGAAAGCTCAAAAGCCATAAAGCTATCGGCAACATAAACGAATTTTCACGAGTGATCGTTGACTTGGACATAAGACAGGTTGCTTCGTAACTTGAAAATACAGTTTCTATGTTACTCCTAACACTAACATGTAAAATATTTTGCTAGCACAGTCAGTATTTTGGACATTAGGTGTAGAGAGAATAATGTCTTTGTATACATTGTTATGCCCCGAATTCTAAATGCTGCCTACAAATAACACGCTCTGGAAAGATGTCACTGCCGATTTATTGAAACTGTGAGTCACCTCATGTGCATATAGGCCTTTGCTATTTGTAACAGAATAAGGTTATTCCATACCTGCCAACAGCTTTTTAATGTCAACTGTTGTCATTCCAAGTGAAAGGCATGGGAGAGAGAAATGGGAAGCAAAATTGACATTGATAAGAAAACAGCTCTTTTGATAGGCTAATATCAAAAAACGAGTTTAATTTAAAACACTACAAACACTACAACAGATAGTCTGACTGTACCTTCACCACATTTAGCGCTCATAAAGAGTGCTTTGCATTGACATATAAGAAAACTGGGAGGAAAGTAATCTTGAGGTATAAAATTTAAAAATACAGGTATCTCTTTGATTTTTCTAAGTATTCGAGAAGTTGTTATAATGAGATTTGAATGACAATTAGACAATTTTATTGACATAAAATAAGCTACTTCCATTTTATTTTGTGAAGGAAATTAGTGAGCATACCAATCACATAAGTAAAAGATAACAATTACAATAGGTATACTTGCCTAATTGAGAGTAAGGTGCAGATTGTGTCTCAAAATTGCATCCTATAAAGAGATACTACACATCAAAGCTATGAAACAACAACCGGGTTGATAAAAATTATTTGTATACACTTAAAAGCACCAGCTGAACAGAGTCACCAGAGGCCTGATTCATGAAAAACCAAAGCCCTTCCTATGTTAGTTTACTTTGCTGGGTAAAAATTGTTTCTCTGCCTTTTGAAATGAAAAGTATATCTTTTTTTCCATTATCAAATCCTCCTCCAATTGAGTCTAATCTGTACAGCTTAAATTTCCATCATCTTCCAAGTTCAATCTTTTCCACTAAAGTTTCCACGTCAAGAAGGCTTACTGTTTAAAAATAGAAAAATTCATCCAACTGAAATGGAGAAAACACTGGGTCTTGATAAAACTCCATTCTATATCACTATTCCATGAACTTCTAACTCGAGTTATGCCAAAAGGCCTTTGTTGTGACTTGGGCCCAAGTTAAATGATCCATATTTAGCTAAATGTGAATGTAATACATATGACAATAAATACAGATAATAATTATTAATAATGACATGAAGTAAATGTAGTAAAAACAAAAATTACCTCATCTTCTTAGATTTACTACATCAATCCTTCTCATCTAAGAGAGGGGAGGTGGGATGGTAGATGGTGGGGTAGAGAGTGGTCCCAGAGATATATTAGAATCACCTGTGGAACTTTTTCAACCACTCTCCCCGCTGCCTTAAGATCTGGATACCCCTATCTACCCCATGAAAAGTTGCATTCGGGTGGAAGAAGCAGTCTTGTCTTAAAATGTTCAAAGGTGTGTAAACTATCGTTTCAAGTGGTGTCAGGGACTGATCTAGAAAATGTGTGTTTGTTGAGCTAACTAGCGTATTCCCTGGAAAAGATCGTTCAATTTTTTTCAACTCGGTAAGGCCCTTACATGCTAATTTCCAAAACAATTAAAGGATAATACACCGAATTAAAAGAATTTCAGAAGAATTAAAAAAGCAATTTAAAAAGGACTAATGATTGAGTCAAAAAACAAAATTTAAAGATTATGATCTTACTTTCGGCTACTCACATATAAAAGAATCATTTTCTCCCAAATCCATGGCTGAATTTTATGTTTAGTTTCCATCATCGCTTCAATTCCTGTTCTTGAGCTAGAGCTTAGCGAGTACAGAAGTTTTAAAATGGAATGAGTTTTAAAACTGGATCTCATATCCACCTTTGGAAATAAATTTGTAGAATCTGAATAGGGCTTTTAAAATTTTTAAATGAATCATGCCTTGTGCAAGTCTTTTTCAAAACATATTTTCTGAAATCTTTTTACATTCCTTTAAACACACCATCATACATTCAAGATTCAACGATACAACTATAACAGTGCTGTCAAATGCAGCCATCAAATATCCCCAAACCCACATTTCATTTTATTCTTGAGACAATATACGTTACAAAGACTATTACAATATTTCAGTACATTAGACACAAGTGAAAAGGATTCCATAACAAAGCGTGTTTAAAAGCCAGTAGTGCACAGAAAAACAATAAGAAACATAAAAGCACAAAGAAAAATGTCATTTTAAAGAGAGCTTGAAGTCCCTGCATCCTTTTTGCACTGCCATGCTGTGGCCTTCTTCATTCCAGGATGTGGGATGAGCAAAAAAAAAACCAAAATAAAAAACGAAAGAAACCTTTGGAAATGTGAAATGTGCATCACGTGTATCCATGATTACAATATAGTCCTGAAGAGATCAAGTAGGTTTGCATTGTAGGTATTTAAAGATTCTATTTGCTAGACAGTTCACTGCATGGTAACACAAGTCTAGCTTCCCTGAAATCAGCCTAATGCCCTGTCACAACCCATTTGGCTGTGGAAAACTTTGGGGAGGCCAGACTTTTCTATGATGCCGATCTTTGGGCCTTAGGCTAGTTAAAGATTTCTAATTCAGCTAGTGGTGGTCTTGCCCCTTTGCTTGGGGAAAAACAGCCGTGAGCCAGACTGTCCTACCAGTGAGCACAGGCTTTGGCAGGAAAAAACTCATTTTCTGCTCCCTAGTTTTTCTGCTTTGTGTGATGCATTCTGTTGGTGGGTTTTGACTTTTATTTTTTCAATAAAGATCTCTTGAGTCTATGTTTAATCAGACCACTCCAGGCTGGATGCACTGATCCAGTTTCCCAGCCACAGCTGGTTTCCTGGATACAGCAGGGTTGCAAACCTCCAAACTAAGGCTTCCAATTAGCCAGCGCCTGTGCCATGCTATGCCACTGCATGTAATGACAGAACAGGCTATCCATGGTGGTTCAAGCTTGTGCAAAAAGAACAACTTCACTCATCACTTTCCAATGCCATTACACATTGACCACAACTCGATGGTGGGTCCTCACACCACACAAACAAGAATGCCACAAAGCTCCGTCATCCAATGCCCCTCATACCAGAAGCAGGCCACAGACACAGAGACCAGCTCATCGCCCTCTCCACACACATGAATGGCAAGAACAAAACAGGTATTTCAGAGATGCCCTCAAGGCACAGAGATCAAGAAGAAAGGTCAGAGGAGCTCAGCTCACCCGGTGCATTGAGAGACTGTAAGGAGGAATGCAAGCTCAGCTGGTGGGGTGAGGATCGGAAATCAAAGTAGGATCTCCCGGGGAAGCTGGGTTGTAGATTAAGGGTGGAGGAGAAAGGACTCATTCTACGGAGCGGCATTCTTTCCGAAGGCACTGGAAAAGGGGGTGTCTGTTCTTCTGAATCTGTGTCTAAACGTAAGATCAATGCAAACTGGAGATCAGAAATCTGCCACTTGCCTGTGCACAGTCTCCCAAGACCTGCCTCACCGATGCATCTGTACAAAGCCTCATCCAGCCCACAGGTGACACAGGCATTTGCTAATCCAAAGTGGCTTGGGTCTGGGAGGGAATTCTCGGCAGGTCAGAACCCAAGACCAGAGGACACTTTGAATGTCGCAGACAGTTGTTTCCATTTCCTCCCAATTTTTCGTAGTAGGGAAGGTATTCTGGAATGTTTCCTTTTAATTAAATATCTTTGGAGTTGAATTTGGAAACTTTAGAGGGAAATTTTACCCATCGATGACCAAGAGGAGATTAACACTTCACTTCCTTCGGCTGCCTGGGAAGTTACTAACCTGTCCAACAATGGCCTCTCAAAGGGTGTCGTCTATTTAGGAGATGATGATTTTTACCAATCCTGCACTGTTCCTTCCATATTTTTCCTTTTCTCCCTTAATATATTTCCCATTTCTAAATGGATAAGATGATTTTTCTATACCAGCGCACTCAAGACTTGCTCTTCGAATAGGAGAGGAAGAGAGGGCTGAGCAAGTAATCAGGGAAGGAGCACTTCTTCTATTTCTGAATTATGATCAGGCCCTAGGGACGCCACTTGAACATCTCTGGTTCTCTAATAATTAACCACCATGGGCAGCAGTGAGGGACGTTGACAGCAAAAAAAAAAAAAAAAGAAAAAGTGTTTTCAGATATTCAGGTCTGGCATGAAGATCACTATTATACCAGAATAACAATTTATCAATTGCTTGATCCAGTTTTAGAAAGGCCTGTGAGGTCGTTTCTCTAAATTACGAAAATTACTCCTTTCTCTTTTGTCAGTCAGTAACTGGTTCTTTGCAGTAGCGTGGCCTGATCAGAGATAGATGTTTTACTATTTGAGGCCTTCTCAGAACTCAGTTTGATAGTCATAATTTAGGAAATACAGATGGCATGTCCAAAACCTCCAAGGAACTTTCTTTTCATTGGAAAAAAAATCACGTTGGTGGCCAGAGGGTGTTTCTGGGAATATTTTTCTGGTTTGAGTCTGTTAGCATGCCTCTCTGTGTTGAATCCACACTTTATCCTTTGAAAATGCTATTATGGGCATATTCAAGCAAAAAAACCTGGAGTGCATGTGTGTGGAACGTGATCCTACTTGAAAAGCTCAGAACAAGGGCATTGTCGAATTTTAAATTTAATATGCAAGAGTTTGCCTCATTTTCATTTCTGAACTTAGAATATTAAAGTTGGCGTTTCAGGCTTTAGACTTATTGTTGGGGGATTTTTTTTTTTTTTAAAGAAAAGTATAAAGCAGATCTTAGAGAAAGGGAATTGCGATTTATGGAGTTAATCCACGTAAATTGCTATTTATGGTCCCAATAATACACGTAAATTTTCTTCTGCCTCAACTTTGCATAGTTTGGATGACTTGACATATGTGGTCATTTCTTTGTTCATAAACAGTAAATCAGAAATAATTCCCATTATAACTGTCTCAAGGGGAAATTAGTCTTTTAGTTTAATGGAAAAATCTAAAATACAACAGTATAGCAACACAAACTGACATGAGCTTCTTTTAGGGAGAAAAGGCATTTATGGTGATATTTATGTCAATAAAAGATTTTTTTATTAACAAAAATTGGCTCAGAAATGTACTTTTTCACCAGGTGGTAATACTCAATTAATTATATTGAAAATACTTGCTGTTTTAAAAATTAAGAGAAAGGACATATATAGTAAAATAACTTTCAGAGTATACTGAAACCCCAAGTAATCATCTGAAAACCGGTGAAGAGATGTGTACTGATTCCAGACCTTGGGGAGCACATACGAGCCCATTAGGGGTTGTACTTACCTTTTCTATTGTCAGCACCAGGAAGAACTTAAAGTCGGTAATGATACCACTTTGCGGGGTGGGGCTGAGGGTAGCTATGCTTATTCATGGGGCTAGTAACTTGCCACTAAAACAGTTACTGCTTTTTCTATCCTTTTATGTGGCTCCATTGTGGATTGATGACCCAGTTTTCCTTGAGTCGTCTCACTCTTGAACTATGCCCTCTATTCGGGCGAGATTATTTAATATCCACATTATCTAACCATTCCATCTCTGTCTTTGAGTTTTTCCCACCTATGGCTTCCCATACCCTACCAGCTGGGCTCTTACCCCATTTTCTCTAATCAGCTCCAAAAAAAAAATTTCCTACCTTGTCATGAAAACTTTCCAAATGAACTGCAAAAGAGAGAGCATGCCTGCTTGATCCCGGCCAGACTAGACAAAGAGTGCCTTTTATGCTCACCCTCATGGCACATAGTGCAAATGTTTGGTCAGTTGCCTATGGGTCATTTATGCCATCTGATATTATTTGAGATTGCAGGAGTCTTAGAAGACACTTAACTCAATAACATCTAAGGAGCAATCATCAAGTTTCTCTTTGAAATCTCCTGGATTGAGGAACTCAGAGTTTACAGTTATTTCTTATATTGGTCTAGATATAGCTCTTTGGGAGCTCAACTCATCAGCCGGGGCCACACAGAACGGATTGCTATTTCTTATATTTGAGGGCAGTCACCGATCCCCTTTGAATCTTCTCTTTTCTGAGATAAATAGAATCTATTTCCACCCTTTCTTCTATGGTATGGATTTCGAATCTTTACTTTTGTTATGCCCCTCTGGACATGTTCATAGATATGAACAAAAGATAAGACAATACCAGAAACGTTACTGCCACTCCCTGGTTTTGCCAAATGACACAGGCTCACACTGAGCATACACACAGCTACCCAAGTGTGTATCTGTGTTGTACTTATGGGATGCAGGATGTACATCCCGCTTCCACCCCTCTAAAGTACAACTGTTGACATCTGGAGAAGGCTTCTCAGCCATTAATAGTCTATTAGTCAAGATAAACAGGAATGAGGTTATTATTTTCTTCAGAATACACGATATGAAGCTATGTTTCAGTTCATAGCTAATATCCAGGATGATTATCATTAGTTTTTAATGTATAGATCATTAGAGAAAGACAAGTACCTCCTTAAAAGATTTTAAATTTCTTGTCATATTTCATCATGTGCAGTGATCCTGTTTGTTGAAGAGCTTGCTAAGTAAAAACACTTTAGCAGGAAAGAGCAACGCAAAACAGCATGCTGGCTGAATGCTGGTGTGGCCACTCTAGACATATCTGTAGCTCTGGGATGGGAACTGTCTTCATAATGGGGAGGGGTCAAGACACACTTTCCATCAACTCTGTCAATAACTTTTTGCCCTTGTCTGGGCTGCTTTCCTCTCCCACCGGGGATTGCTGGATTCTGGAGTCGGGGCCTCTGTTTGAAAGAAGCAATCAAGAATTATCAAAGGAAAAGATCGGCTGGGGGATCTCACTTACTATTTACTGACTTTGGGGTTTGAGGAGAAAAAAGAATATCTAGGTGGTGTACTTTGGTTTGGCTTACTGTATACTTCTTTTGTTTGTTCGCTAGCTAACATTTATTGAACACCTACCACGTGCCAGACATTATATGACAACTGAGCTGCTGAGAAACACGTTCATAAGAGAGTTGATCATAAGAAAAATAATTTAGAGAAAACTTGTGTCTTACTGACTTATTTTTACACTCCTGGGAGTAGAAGTTTTTTTGACCGATTCCAACGTGCACAGAGTACTGAATAGTTCTATGAATGTTGTCGAGTATTTTGGAAATGTAAAGTATGGTCTTTGAGGTGTTATTTTTGAGTTCAAAGAGGAAAAGCAAAGCGACGGGGGCTCCTTATGACAGTGTACACTAATCCAGCTTCCTTTGTGCCCTGGCGAAGTCTTGGTTGCCTTCCTGTCTGGTATTGAACAGCTTCACAACTTAAGCAGCCCTTGGGCACTGGTCCAACAAGATGGTTGTATTTCCAAGCATAGTAAAGCAAGATATGTCACTAAGGGCTGCACGTGCAGCAGTAAAGATGAGTTTCAGTTTAATTACAAACCAGCTGTAAAGGAATTTCCTTTTGTTGGGAAGATTTTAAAAGAGACAAAGAAATGAATGAAGGGGGCTCAGTTTCCTTCGGTGATCTAATAAGCATCTAAAGTCACAATTATGTCCGACTGGTACATAATTTACAGTGAAAGGTGGTATTTTAAGCTTTCTTAAATGTGGCATTAATTGCGGTTGAGAAGTAAGAAACAAATGTTTTGAAAACCTCCTTTCAAAAGAAGAAATGAAACAGCCTCTTACCACCCCTGGGACAGTTGCATATTCTGTCACAATGTCCTCCACTCCAATTTAGAATACCATGGCATTATTTATAAGGAACTGTTATCAGAAGAGCTGAAAATTCCTATATTTCAAATAGATACAGGAGATTCCAAAGGACTAAACTGCTCCCCAGAGTGTCAATTGCAAAGCGCATCCCCCAGAACTAAAAATAGGGTCTGGATCCAATTCGGTCCTATGGAAGAATTCAGGAAGTTCTCTGGGTTATTATGCATGTTGTCAAAATTAAAAGGAACAAAGTCTCTCTTTTTTCTGGGCTCTGAGAATTACCATCATGCCTTTCACCTTGGAATTTAAAAAAATCTACCCAAATTTGTTCAGGTACAATTTACCTCCTTTGAAGGATTTTTGTCCTGGAAATGCGTATTTTTTCTAACTAAGTTATTTTTGGGGAGGGTGTGATTCTCTGGATCAGGAAAAGCAAAGTTAGAGGCATAGGAGAAATATCTCCAGTGGACCATATACTCTTTCTGATCTGATTCCCTATCAACTATTTCCTATTAGTGTTGAATTTTCTGTGTCATGGCAGATCTCCAAGACCCACTAAAACCCTTGGAGGAGGCAGGAGGTATCTACATCTGTTCATAGTAGCTTTTTCTGAAATAGTTAACAGTTTTCAGCAGTAATTTTGGAGAAGCAGCAAAAGAAAACCAGGGAGTACAATTGTAAATAACTTAAAGATCATTTGCTGTAAGTCTATAGTATTAGGGACCAAAAAAACCCAATAAACAGAAAAACAAACTCTGCAGTCCTGAGAGGTTAAGGGACATATCTGATCTCACTGCTAGCTGTGGTGGGGCTGGATAGAAACCTTGGCAGGATCGATTCCTGGTGCATAAAATTTTGGGGGTGACAAGGCCATCACTGCTCTTTTGTGCCTTGGAAATGTACAAAAGGTAAAGTGCATGCTACAGGCCACAGGGCACATTTTAGTGTGGTCTCAGGGGTGACCAAGTTTTGTGTAGGTGACCTAATATTATTCTCCAAACCCTGTTCTATAATGAAGATGAATCTTTCTTCTCTACATAGAGCAGTTCCATGGACTGTGCTAGTCAAGGATTGAAAGGCAAACGCATCACTCTCCCCTTTGGGATTTTGGCCACAGGAAGAGGGCGAGTTGAGGCATCCCCTGTTGTTTTCTCTGAGATCAGATGAGGTTCTTTTTCCCCCCACAAGGTTACAGCTTCTCTGGGGGCGAGTCTCAGTACATCAGGGTTTAAGAGTATAGTACTTATGCTGGTCTCAAATCACCATGAAATATCTGCAGAGATTTTGGATAGATGCATCTGGGGCCATTCTAGGGCTATACTCTGTCTGCACCAGTTAATATTCTCTGGGTTATTTCCTTTGATGTGTAGGTGGAGCTATCACATTGGAAGGGGTAATGTGAGAGTCTAATGGGTAGAAAGAAGGTATTTTAATCTTTATGAATAACGCCTTCTCTGCCCCCTTTTAGAAAGCAATTTCTAAGATGTAACTTCAGGAATCCCAACCCTTTTATTGTCATTAGATAAACAGTCCTGGAAAGTGCTGGGGAGATGGCGCTTGTGGACAGTCAAAGAGGATATGTGGGAGCATGCTTTTTTCAGTGCTCTGAGCACCTCTTTGCTGGGAACGCTGGAATTTGCAGCCTTATTTAAAGTCGGATTTGCTAATTATCACTAGACCTTCTCCCTGATTTTCCTCACAGTTGAGATCTGAAGGGCTGAGAGCTTTTGTGAATAAATAGCTCTGTGGTTTCAAACCAAACAAGAGCTCCGAGTCCCAGACCTCATTTGGCATGGTCTTTCAAGGACTTTGAAGATGTGGCTCCAACATTCCTTTTCCTACCCAGGTGGCAATCCGTCACTGCCAGCCAGGAGCACTCACTGGTACCAAATGGGGAGAAGGGGCTCTTTAGGTGAGCACTCATGCAAGGGTAGAAGTGGGGAGCTAGACGAAGTGCAGACACATGAAAAAAGGACAGGACCTGAGGAGGAGCTTAGGTATTATGCTGGAAATGACAGCTACTCCCACACCTCCTTTTTTAAAGCAGAATGTAATTCTATTCAACAAAACTCTAACATGACTTTTTCGAAGTGCTAAATTTCTATATCTGGCTGGGGTTTCTGGATAACCTCATGAGGCAGCTACACACTACTGCTTCATTTTGACAAGATGTTTCAGACACCTAGCAGACAGACTTAGGGTAGTTTTCCCTCTTCCCTTCCTTTTGGTTGAGTGCAAATCGCACTGTTCTAATATCGGCACCAAAGTGCACTGCACTGGGCGTTGGAGGATGAAAGGCCTGGTCTGACACGTTACTTAACCTCTCAGAGGCTCAGTTTTCCCATATGTAGAGTGGGATGATAATGATTAATAATAATAATAATAATAATAATAATAATAATAATAATAATGATAACATAATACTTTCCTCATAGAGTGTGGGAGGCGGAATAATAGCTTGCCCAAAAATGTCCACATCATCACTCCTAGAATCTGTGACTATGTCCCCTTACAGGGCAAAAGGGCCTTTGCAGATGTGATTAAGTTAAGGATCTTCATTTGGGAAGATTATCTTAACTATCGAGGTGGGCCCAAGGTAATGACCTGCGTCCTTATAAAAGGGAAACAGGAGGGTCAGAGTCAGAGATTGGAAGATGCTATGCTTCTGGCTTTGAAGATGGAGCCATGAGCCATGGTGGCTTCCAGAAGCTGGAAAAGAAAAGAGGTTGGATCCTTCCTTAGAACCGCCTGAAGGAGTACAGCCCTGCTGACACCTCAATTTAAACCCTTTTAGGATTCTGACCTCGAGCACTGTAAAGTGATAAATTTGTGTTATTTAAGCTGCTAAGCTTGTGGTAACTTGTTAAAGCAGCAATGAGAAACTAATACATAGGGTAAATCTGGTGTGTTGCAGCAACAGAACAGAAAGGGGTTTAGACGTGAACAATGTGTACAGTGGTATAGTCTAAAGTCTTTATAGCTGTCATTTTTCATGGACTATTTTAGTGGAAAATGAAGAAAGTTAGAAGCTTGACGCAAAATGGATTAGGGTTTATTATCATAGTTTTTTGGCTTATTTCATATTGTGATTCCATAAAGCCTTAGATATGCCTAAAAGCCTCATTACCAAGGGTTCCAGATAATATACTGACTTTTAAATGTGTTAGGTGGAAAATTTACTAAAATGCATTATATACTTTCTAGCTTTCTTAATCAGAACATATGTCACAGAATGTTCTCTTTTGATTTTTTTTTTTAGTCTGTTCAGTTTTTCCAGTTACCTTCCCTGCTCAATGCTGCCAATACCCTCAACTCACTTCTGTACAAAATCCTTCTTCTCTCTTCTAATGTGATGCATTTAGTCTGCTGTGCTCTTTGCTCTTTGCGAGCTCAGTGGAACTGTGGGTAAACTGAGCTAAGTGAGACCAAGGGCTCTGCTGTGAGGACAGCACAGGAGCTTCTATGCCTGAACACTGTCTTTTTTTTTCTTCTTCCAATCAGAGATCATTGTGGTTTACTTCTTAATTATAAGAAGACTATCTAGATTGTAGGGTAGATATTGTTGTTCTAGAGAGGTGAAATGGTACCATAGTTTTTAGGCGCTTGGAGTCAGGTGCCATGAAGTTCAGGAAGGAGGAGTAAAGTCCATACGCTCTAGAGCCGGCGGGACCATGCTTTATGCATCTCTGAGTTCCTTTTCATATTTAGATCAAGGCCAATTTTGAATTTTTTGCCTTGCAAACAGTTATTCCCTGTTTGGATCTCTCTCTCCCTCCGCCCCCTCTGGGAAGTCTTCCTTCTTTAGTTTATGGTCATTTTGCATGCACCATGTTATAACATTTCATGTAGCTCTTAAATATGAAACAACCAGAATATTATTCCTATCAAAATATAAATTAAAAAACCCCTTTTAGGAACATTTTTACTTTCAGAAGAGGCAGCTTACAAGACAAAATTAAACCCTAAATAGTAGAATTAAAGTGATAAAAAATGGTTCATATATTTCTGGTGTAAAATCTATCTGAAAAGCAATTTAAAAATGTTCATACTCCTTGGTCCAGTAATTCCATTTCTAAAAATTTGTCCAAGGAAAATGATCTTTTTTACACAAAGATTTGTGCTAAAGAGTATTTATTGCATAAAGAGTGCAACCCTCCATGTTCTAAATCCCTGCAGGCTTGGTGAGCAGAGCTCCATGTCTGCTGAGAAGGCTGTGGGAAGCAATTCCCTGGCTCTGAGAGCTGAGGCAGGTGAGAAAGAGACCTTCTCTTTTCAGCCAGTTAACAGTCTTTGTGAGTTATGTGATCCCAGGAATATTACCTTTGGTCTATTCCATTTTCGCTCCAGATTAAAGAAAAAGAGAAGGCATAGTCTGTTTAGATGGGCAGAGGGAAAATAGAGAAAAATAAACAGAAAAAATTTCCTATCTTGTTCTCAGCCTTGTCTATTTTTTTAAGGAGTAGTCTCCCAGACACAGAATGAGCCTAGAACTCCAAGTATTAAGAAGGTCTTGTTACATAACATTTTTAATGGGTACTCTTTTGCAGATATAATGGCTATTAAATGAGTTGCTTTAAAGATATATACAACCAGGGTTATATGCCCTATTTAAAAATTCCATTAAAATTCTTAATTGCTTACCATTATTTTTTTTCTTGTCAGTGTAATTTGGTTAAGACCTTATTCTGGCCTTATTCACATGGCTGTCTGGGGTACATCTCCAAGAATTTTGCTTTCAGGGAACTATCCAAACCTGAACTCATATAACAATGCATTTTCCTTTCCTTTTTTCTTTTACTAACACATTCTTTATCATTTCCATTGAATTAAATTATTTTTCATTGTTTTCCTGACCGATTCCCCTATATAAATTAAGTCTTTCTGCTGGTCCCCTTTCCTTTTATTCACAGTGTTTATCATAATTTATAAGCTTGTAACTATATTCATGTGTCTATTACTTTAAGGCCTGTCTTCCTTCCTAGGCTGCCAGCTCCATGATGGCAGGGGTGTTGTCTGCTCCACACTCTATACCCACAGCCTAGTACGCAGTTGGCACTTTCAAACACTGACCAACAAATTTGCTTTTGAAAAAAACAATCAGAATTCATAACAATGTGTACATTTGATCTCCTCTGTATAACATTACCTTTTGGTCAGCAGAAGGTTTTGTGATAATTTGAAGAGTATAATTGATAAGCGATTTAAAACTTCAGACTAAATGCATGTAAATATGAGTTAGACTTACTATCACATATGAAATCAGACCCTTCTGTGATACAAATTTTTGTTTTGAACTGTGGAAAGGAGTTAACTCTTGCTAAGAAGGATGCAAAAGATTTTGTTACAGTAGAAAGCCACAATCAACCACACATCACCCCCAAGAGCAGGAAAAAAAAAATCTTGAAAGTAAACCTTTCAAAAAACTGTAGGAAATGATTAATAGAGTATAAGTTCAGTGAATACATCAAAACTCCATTAATGGCATTTTTATCATTGAGTTCTAAACAACAACAAAAAGGATATATAATTTTTTAAATTTTATAGGCTTTCTCTACTGTTACAGATTGATTGAAAATTTTTTTTTATTAAAAAATAAGCTATTCATTACATTCTTTCTTGCTCACTCTTTGAATGAATTAGAATGAGGGAGAAACAAATAGAACAAACCAAAGTTATGGAGAAAGTATGTGTGTGAACTTTATTTCATCATGAGAAAATCACTTCTGTGCAGTAACAGAGAATGCTGATATCTACACGATGATAGGGTTTTCTTTGTATTTAGATACATACCTTATATTTGTACACAATATATAAAAATTATGGAGGAAATTAATTTCTACAGTACAGTTTCTTTGTTGGAAGAGGACTCGTTTCGTTAGTTTCTCTTAGAAAACGACCCCCAGTTCTGTGACTGTGGTATCAAGGATCGCAGCTCCAATTCTGTAATTTATTAGACACCATAATCTTATGAACATTAAGTGAAAGCTAGAGACTACATCCTCCTGCAGGATGAAAGGAGAGACATAAGTGCTCAGGCTGCTATGCTAATAACTGATTTTTGCAGAATAGTATGATTTCCATGATGTATCATGAATAGAAATAGTCTTCCCGTAAATCTGATGACATATTAGCAACACTGCTGCAAATGGTCTCGCTGCACTAATGGCATGCACCTCACTCTTCAATCAAACCTCCTTTACACACATGGGAGATGAGGCCATCACCATGAAGAGCCTTCTGCATTGCATTTAGGAAAAACTCTGGGAGGGTGTTAGTGTTTAGCATGGTACTTTGGGAAATGAGGCAACTGCTTTGAAGCTGATCGGTCATCCCAGAAAGAAGGTGCTGAAACGATCATTCCAGGAGAGGCTCTCGCTATCACATACTTGTAACCCGAGTGGGAATGGGCCATGTGGGCATTTTCCCTTCAACAAATCCTGCTCTTTGAATGGCCTTCCTCACAGACTTAGGACTGCTCCCCACACATGGTTTTCATGGCCAGGGGCCTATCAACCTTGCTGTGGGATTTGAAGTTGTGCTTGTTTGTAACCATGTGAACCATTTTAGGGGTGACTGGCACATGCTGAGGTTTGTGGGAAGTGGGGGGAAAAAAAAAACACCACCACAGTTCTTTTAGCTAATGCCTTGAATTTGACCAAAATCAACATAATTAGTTCTGCAGAGGGAAGTTATGGAGAATGCCGGTGGGGTGGGGTAACTTCTATGATTAAAATGACACCCAGAAGGTCTGAAATGCTTTGGCATTGACCACAAATATCTCTTCATAGGTTTAATTTCATATATTGCAATTGCTTTTAAAATGAAAATGTTGAAAGCCTCAGCGGTTATATCTGGCCATCAAATGCAAGCCCTTCTTCTGAGATGGATGGCTTGCCTTTGATGACCAAAATATTTACAATATAGCCAAGAAGCAAACATTCTCTAGAGAGTGACCTCATTTGGTGACCTTAGACAGCCTAACCGAGCCTAGAGGGCCTGGAAAAGGTGAAAATGGCGAGGTAATGCGAAGTTGCCGGTCTCTTCCTTCTGGTGCCCACAGGAAGCCTCAGTCCTGGTGCCGCCGGCCTGGGCTTTGGGTGTGAAAGGAAGCCGTCCACGCTGGTTAAGCCAGGAGTGGCCGACAGGCCCACTCTGAATGGCTCTAGCACCCGATACCCATCGGAAACATGGTCAGCGAGACAAATCCACAGCTGGAAAGAACCTCGCCCCACCCTCAGGATCTAGCAAGCACTACAAAGCAATTGAGAATCATCTGGGCAAAAGTGGCAAATGATGTGTATCGTGGAGAATGGGAGCCTGCCCTAGAGCCTAAATACATTGGTCTCACACACCGGGGGACATTCAGGCCTTCATTTTTCAGCTTCTTCAATTGCAGCTTATTTAGAACGTTATCAAAGGAAGCCGGCGGCCCAAGCCATTTGCACTGCCGCTGTGGACTCTTTGGTTTGATCGCATCCACATACCACGGGCTCGCTAGCGGCGGGAGAGGAACAGCGGCTCTGCGCCAGAACGCAGGGCAAGTCACGGAAACACTTCAGAATGTGGGCAGTGGTGGGGTTACCTCCCGCTCGCCAGCCGTTTTAGACGCCGCGCAGCTCTCGCTCTGAGGGGTACTGCTGAAGGGCCTTACCCTCGGACGTTTGGAGGACCAGGGTCTTGCTGTACTGGCTGACTCCTGTTTTGTTGAAGGCCTTGACACGCGCGTTGTACGTGCTGTTGAAGTGAAGACCATCCACGGTGCACATTGTCTCCTTTCCAACATACACTTCCTGAGGGTCAAGAAATTAACAGGCCACCATTTAACGGGAATCTTTGTGAGGGGTCAGGAAGGTGGGGTTGCCCAGTGGTTAGGAGCATATGCTTTGGCATGGGCCTAATCTGGATTTGAATCCTGTAGATACTGGGCCATTTAATTGACCCCGTTTAGTCTCAGTTTCCTCATTTGTAAAATGGGGACAGTAATATCCACCTTATGAGGTTGGTGTGAGGATTATATAGGGTCATATGTGCAAACCGACTAGCTTAGTGCCTTGTATTTAGCATGGGCCTGGCAGCTTAATGAATGGTCGTTATTAGTAGCAGGGCTAAAAAATTAAAATTGGGTGTTATAGTTAGCATTTTACTTATTACTATTATTATTATTAATATGGCATTTATACAGTGCATAATAACTATTAAGCTCTTTATCCATCTATGTGATTGGTAAAAAACAGGTTTGAAAACATGAGGGTGGTCTCTATGCTGTATTTGTAACACCACTAACAGCTTCAGGAACTATCACAAAGACTGCACTCAAAGCCATGGGAGCATAGGTTTTCATCACAGTACAGAAAGAAGGGGGAGGAAACAGGGAAGGGAGGAAGAATGACATTTCAAAGCCTTAAAATAAATCCTAGCATAATCCATCTTTAGCATAGGTTAGGCATATGCCTCCCTCTTTAGCTATATACTTTGTAGCATTATGCTGATGTAATGAGTAAAAATAATTTGCATTCAAAGCATGGCCTTAAAGTGACAACTCTCCAGTTGGATACTAAGAAGATCAGAGTCTGAGATGGCAGCATGCTAAGAATTCTATATGAATTATCTAATTGACTCTTAATGATACCTAAGGTACATATAATTGTCATCCCCATTTTACAGATGAGGACCTGAAGGCTCGAAGAGTTGAGAAATGGGCACGGTCACTCAGCTAAGTGGTAGAGTTTGGACTTGAGTGCGGGCATTCTGACTCCAGAGCTCTCAATACTGCATGTACTTTCTCTTAAAAAGGGTAGGGCAATTTCTATTCAGAGACTCCTTTGTCCATCTTTGATGGTACAAGGAGAAAGCAGGTCCCAGTTGAAAGGCAGGTGGGCCCTGCTGGGATGGCCTGTCCCTGGGAGAGGTGGGATAGCTGGGCCTGAGATTCCATAGTGGGTCCTCTGAGGTGGTCACTGGTTTTGGTTCACAAGCCGTAGGATCTCTGCTTACCCGGAATTGACCACCATTGCCATCATCCAGCTCCAGAATGTATCCTTCAGCGGGCACGGTGGACAGAGGTGGCTGTTTCCAGGACAGCGTAGCGCTGTTGTTGTGGGTGCAACACTCCTCCAGCTGTAGGATGGGGGTTGCTGGGACTGGAGAGGAAGCTAAACAGAAATTAGTGTAACCCTGGCTTCTGTGAAGTTGCAAACATTTCAGCATCTTGGACTGATAAACATGCGGCTAGACTAGGTAGCTAGCCTGATGTGCATGGGGGACCCGAAGAGAATCCCTCCCAGTCTCCTGGAGTGGGGCTGGTTCCTGAGCTACTGGGCTGCCTTTCTCCAAGCCCTTGGTGTCATTTCCTGCCTTTAATTGGAGGGGAGACAAGTGCTCTGTTATCACCCCCTTGGGCATCAAAGACATCATCCCTAAGGGAAATGTTTTACATGGGGGATAGATTTCTAGTCCAGCCCACTAAAGCCTATTTCATCCAAAACACAGATGATAAATTTATCATAAAATTTAGTATAAGCCTTAAACTCCAAGTTTATAAACTTGGAACTGCCTATTCTGAGAAACAGCTCTGAAATCACCTTGTTGCTAAGGTCCTATTTTTTTTTCTATTATTTTTTTAAAATTTATTTTATTTTATTTTTTACTAGTGATTCTACTCTAGGCCTATGTACATAAGTAGCTATAACAATGGATTTTAAAAAATTGGTACCAAGTGACACAAACAATGATTTCTCCATTTTGAAACTTCTGAGGAACTTGACATTCTTTCAAGGTAGCTGTACCTTGAAAATAGCACTAGCTCAAGTTCATTCTTTCTGTAGGTATAGAATAGTCAACTGTGAGCCTAGAGAGTAGTATGGGAGCAGATGGGGCCTGGCAGGGAGTTAAGGTGTCCTCGTGACCTTGCGAGAATCTGTCACGTCACTAGTCACAACATCTCCCTGTCCCCATTTCGTGCCAAGAGTCTTCTGTATTACTTAAAACTGCAGATTAATTAAGCCTTCAGACACACAGGTATAGAAATGTTAGGTAATGAATAATCCAAGTTCCTAATATATAAACTCAATATATATATCTGGGAACAATGATTTTACCAACTGCTTAAAATTTTTTTTTTCAGCTAATGCATTAATTTATTTTTGTAGCACTTTAACAATAGGAGAGAACAGTTTGGACCACATCCAGGGATATGCAGATGAACAAATGCTAATTGTGGAACACCTGGTATGCTGTACCAAAATTGGACTCTGAGTGTCATGCATTGAGGTAAATCTGCTCCTTGCCAGTCACCCCAACCAAGAAGATGGTTAATTTAACAACATTTTCGGAAACAGGTTCTATGGTAGATAACCTACCAAACAAAAGCAGCCACTATACCATGACAGATGTGAAGGTGAAGCAGGTTAATCATCTTACACTTAAGAAAAGACTGTGATACATTAGAGAAAACCATGCCTGAGTTACCAGATCAAGCCTAATTAAATTAAAATTAGGACCAGTTAATTGGAGGTGATCAGTTTAGGAAGGGACAACATGTTTCAAGTTTCAGTGACACAGAGTTCAGGTGGAATCTCATCACGGAACAATGGCTTCTGCCATTAGAGGTCCCAGAACATCTGGATTCAGAAGAAAGGAGATAAATTCATTGCCTTGTTCAATAGAAAGACTACAGGACTGGATGGAGGAAGGAAGAGAGAGAAGAGATAATTCCTTCTAATGATTTCTAATGATCGTCTATACATAAATGGGCACCTAGGAGTTATAATTAGAGGGATAATTTTAGGTCATTAAACATATTAAAAACTTACTTTGTCATTTAAATACTTTTTCCTTATAAAAAGAATACAATTTAATATATTAACTGTGGTATAAAATATGACAAGTTTAAGCAAATTATTCTTCAGAGGGCTTCTAGAGACACAGAATGATTCTCCCTAGGGATATTTGCTCTTAACTGGCCTTATTAGTTAGAGCTACCACAAAACAACAATTCCTAGAACTCTCTTTATCTCTTTAGCTCCCAAATCGGTCTTCTTTTTCCCTTTGTTCACGTTTCAGGCAACTCTATATTTCATCAATTTTAAAAGCAAAGAATAAAGTTACAATAAGAAACCAATAAGATGGTTTCAACTCGAATCATACAAATGCTTGCAATGTCTCTGATAAGAAACTCAAAGTTCCTTGTATAGACAAAGGTATAATTAAAAGATTAATTGAAATACATGGTGTCGTGTGTAATTAAAATGTGAACTTCACTTATAAATTTTCAGTGGATATACTTTATCTATCTATCTATCTATCTATCTATCTATCTATCTATCTGTTTGTTTGTTTTTTAGGCAAGGCAATCTTTGGTTGACCTCACTGATTGCAAGGACCTTGTGAGCTTACTATCTCTTATTTTTCTATTTTTTACACCTATAGCGACCTGGTCTTCCTAGGTGGTCTCCCATCCAAGTATTAACCAGGCCCGACCCTGCTCAGCTTCCAAGATCAGATGGGATTGGGCTTGTTCAGGGTAACATGGCCATAGACTACAGTGGATATACTTTAAAAGACAATATTAAGATATGAAGATCAGTGAGGGGGAAAAATCTCACCACTCACTGATCTTCATATTTTAATATTGTTCCAAGTTTAAACAAATAAGCAAACAAACAAACAAACAAAAAACAAAGAGAAAGAGAGTGAGAGAGAGAGGGGAGGAGAGAGAGAAAACTAAACGAAGGAACAGAGAGACATTTGCATGTCTAAATCTATTTCTCGATGTGCTCAGAATTATTTTTTCTTTTTCCTTATTTACCCCAGAGTGATATTGCATATAAAAAAGCAAATGTGACAACATTAAGGCTGACATTTTAGAAACACATTTTATAGTGGGTGTTATGTTATCCCATTTCACTTTATTATGTATAAAATAAATGGTCCATAAGAATCCAAAGTATTTCCAAATTAATTTATCTTTTGTGTTTCAGAGATGGATAGCATTACAGTTCCTGGGCTGAACTATAAGAAAGAATGTTTTATTGCAATTTCTGTCACTAAAGCTGCCATATCTACCTTAATCTTAACACTTTCATGATCACTCTTAGATATCGTTGTTTTTCCTAAAGAACTAATTTCTCCTATCTCATCAAAATTTTAGCACTTAGCATCTTTCAACCTATAAAATCAAGCTTAGGGCTAGAACTCTCCTCTTTGATACAGGAGGCAGCTGTTCTTATGGACTTCGTTGAAGGGGCCTGCTGGAGCTATGGCTCAAAATTAAATTTTGCAACAGTGTCTTCTTATACCAAAGTTCTCAAATGTTTTACCTATTTAAGGCCATTCTAGTTTAAATCATATCTTACATTTTTCGTATTCATTAAATTCCCCCTACCCCAGATCTTTCAGACTGTGAACACTCACAGCCATCTAGGAATTCCTCTGTGAGAGATACCAGGAGTATGGCGAGGACATGTGAGGAAGGGAAGTTGGCCTCTCACCCTCAGCATGAAAAATAATGATAGGTGATGCTTTGGAGCACTTACTGAATGCCTGACAATGTGGTGAGGGGTTTTACATGTATTCACTCATTTAATTTTTACAACAACCCACGATAACCACCAGTACTGTTACTATCTCAATTTTGTAGATGAGGAAACTGAAATACAGAAAGTTTTCATGGCTAGTAAGTGGTAGTGATGGGATTTGAAGCCATGCCTGGCTCCAGGGGCTGTGTGCTTACATTGCATTATATCGCCTTTCTAATCTGCTGTACTAGAGGGACGTCACCACACCTAACTCCAAGGGGAATGTTTCTTTTTGGTTCCTACATGTGAACGATCAAGCTACCCAAGAGTTGCTGGTGTGGATTAATGAAATAGTTCGCTGTAGGAGCTAAGGTGGTTGAGAATGTAATTTCACTGAGTCATCTTCTCTGGAGGTTCCTTTGTGAACTGTCATTCCTTTTTATGGTGGCCGAATAATACAAAGGAAAGTTTAGATTTTAGAAGACCAAGAAGTTGTTTCTGGAAAGCTGCCACTAGTACACTGTTAAGGATAAACGTGAACACAGGTTTTGAGGACCAGCCTTTCAGGCCCCCAAACCACGAACAGATTACATTCACGAACAGATTGCAAGCACGTCAGTGTGTGTGCTCATGCCCATCACTGCCAAACTTCTGGGCCCTCTTTCTCCGTGATTTAAAGGAGAGTCTGTTCAGATTACACTGTCCTTGCTCATGACCTTGGTGCATACTCAGGGCTCTTAACATTCAACACGAGTTAGTGAAGATAAATGTGTCCCTAGGTGAGTAGAGGCACTTAGGAGGAGTAATAGCTATCGGTCTATATGCTAAAAAGGTTTGGTGGAGTGTTAGGTCACTATTTCATCCTGATTCTGAATGAACACAATGGTGTTTCATTTTAGCACCACAACTCATGCATCTTGGGATACTTTATGTACTTAGACAATTCTGAGGTAATATTTTCCTGGGAGGGGATAGGTATCTGAAATCTATTCTGAGCCAAGCAGCAGAGCCCTTGATGGACTAGGGAAAGAATCTTAAAATTTCCTTCCCATGACCTGAGAAAGACTTGACAACACCAACTTAAAATTAAGGGAAAAATGTTTCCATTATTCTCTAATAAAAACAGGAAAAAAATTTAATCTGTTGTTTTCTATAAAAGAAAAAAATAGCGTGAGAGATCAAACACCACTCCCAATAGTCTCGAAAGAGGGCAATATAATTTTCTAATAAAAATGCAACCAGAAAACATGTCATTACAATTTAGGGATGTTTGAACTAGGAAGGTACCAGCATTCTTCACTTAGATCTCACTTGCTTAGGGGGTAATATGGAATCGGAAAGAACAGATTAGTTAAATCCTTAGCTAATAGAATAATTTTAGGCAGTGCATTCTTGCTGGCCTAAGAAGAAACATTTAAAAGCTAACAACAGAGCTATCTTCTTTGATATTAAAAAAAAAAAGACATCGAAGATAAAATTTTAAAACCAGGGAGATGCTAAAATTTTGATGCAAGATGTAAGCAGATATGTTAGGTTGTCAGTTTGAGTCATAACTTTAAATGTATATTAAGTAATTTTGAAAATATTTTCACTTTCTACTATTATCTACAATTAGAAAATAATTAGAACAGTTAGAAAATATTGCATTACACATATTATTAGTTTTACAGTGGTCAAATTCCTTTAACACCATTCCAAATGCTACTTAAATTTTGTCCATTTGTACAGGAATCTTGGAGAGTAGTTTCTTGAAATATTTTTAGTGAGAAGCTGTGAAACTGAAATTTATTAAACTGACTATGAATAGTCTATAAAAAAGTCTACCACTACACTGGTTCAGTTATATATGTGTTAACATATCAAAGAGGCCAGTAGAAGTCTTAACTACAGCCAATCAAGTTGTACTGTGTCATTACCTTTTGCCTTTTTCTTTCCATTGAAAACACCTGACAGATAAAAATTATTCAGATTCTAAAGAGGACTGGGCTCTCACTGAATTAATTAAGCTTAATGAGCACAAGACAAAGCATATAAATTAACTGTGCAGAGGGATACCAATCAGAAGTAAATTAAATTAAGATGAAGTGTTAAAAAGAAAAGAAAAATGGAATACTACCAAATGGCCTGTTATATTACCTTCATAAATAACTGTCCTGGATAATTTTGTGTTCCAAGTGAATTTTGCTGCGAGAGTGTTCTGAATTTTGGCCTTTAGAGTGCTTGGCATTCTCTGCTGTGTGTACAGACTTTAATGGATTGTACCCACAGCCGTGTCCTGCTTTTTTCTGTGTGCAGCCCTCAACAGCCAAGTGACAAAGCTTTAGGAATGCAGTCTGGGGTGCACAGCGCATGAACCTGCAGTTCCCATACCAGATGAAGGACCTGCTCACTCCAATACAATTGTTACCATCCCGCCAACGGGCCTGGACTCAGGGGTGGGCAGATGGACATGACTCAGAATGACAGCGAGTGGGGGAGGAGTGGACTCTACCAGCTGATGAAAGCATTTCAAAGTCCTGAGGCTTTTACCCTCTACCTGCCCTTCCTCCTGCCTCATCACCAAGGCTAATTGGGTTGGCTCATTTTTTTTCTCTTCCACCAAAGCCCTTACATTGCCCTTTTGTGACATACTTTCTCCTTTGAGCTTCTTGTGACATAACCTTTCAATAATTTTTCCTCATTGAAAGAATTGGGTACAGAGAGAGGCTAATGGAGGGGGATTTACCTGGGGCTCTATACACTATTCAGATGGCTACATTTCACAGGCTACTGTGTAGGTGTTAAAGAGAGAATTTTAAATAGAGAGAAGGAATCGCTGCAACAAAAAATTAAATTTCTTAAGTTTAAAAGAGGAATTTAGTTATCCTTTGAAGAAACTGCTTAGTGAGGATCTAACTTTACAGTACAAACTAGAAGTTGTAGGTCTGGGTTCTGGAGCTATGCTCCCTGGGTTTGAATCCCAGGCCTGGCACTCACTAGCTTTGGAGCTCAGGCAAGTAACTTAGTTTTCCTGTGCCTCAGTTTCCTTGGCTGCCTCCTAGGGCTGTAAGAATGAGTTAATCTATGTAAAGCAGTTAGGAGAGTATCTAGCTCGGTAAGCAGTCAATAATGTTAACGTTTTTGTTACTGCAACGAAGCATTTTTATTTACTTGAAAAGTGAATTAAGGTATCATCCCAAAGCAATACATATTAAACAAAAAGTGAGAAAACTGATAATAAAAGAGGGCAAAAATCAATTAAAAGGATGAGAGAAGTACATGTACCAGGTACAGTGTGAGTGTAACTGTATGATATGAGCCAGCAGTTGATAGCCCTAAAACTTGCTGGGTTATATGGTTCTCTGTCTGAGAAAGGGAAGTGTGTAGATTTTTCTTAAGAAACAAAAATTTTAAAGCACTGACTTCTAAGTCATTATTACCTGAATGCTTAAATTGGGAGACACAAAGAACAAATCGGTTTCTTCAGTTTTAAGAAAGATCAGAAAATGACAAAATTATTTAGAGATGGAGAACAGATTCATAGTTGTCAGGGATTGGAGATGGTGGAGGGGAAGAGAGGTGTGGGTGTGACTATCAAGGGGCAGCACGAGGGAGGTCTATGTGGTGATGTAATAGTTCTGTATCCTGATTGCAGTGGTGGTTACACACCTGACAAAATTGAACTTGACACATACACTGTGTGAATGTCGATTTCCTGGCTTGGACATTACATGATAGTTATGCAAGATGTAACCTTTGATGGAAACTAGACAAAGGGTACATGGGTTCTCTCCTTACTATTGTTACATCTTCCTGTGAATGTACAATTATATCAATTTATAAATTGTTAAAAAAACTATGAGAAATATTTTTCAAATGAATACTACTTATACTGCCATTAAAATATCATTGCATGGGTTAGCTTGAGTTTTTATTTTTCTTTGAAAAAGTTATTTTCCTTAAGATAATTTTAAGGACTTGAACTTTCCCTCAGCCACTACTACATCTCAGGGAGATCTTGCCATATTTTTCAATCATATAAAGCAAAAAGTTAAAAAAAAATTAAACTTTCATTTTACACTTTCATTTTCTTATTTTAAACTTTCATTTTCTTTCTGTATCCAGGGTGGCATTTTCCTGACCAGTACTGGCAAGCCGACTCTGATCCTCTAAATCCACTCTCCCATCAAATCCTCCCACTAAATCCTCACTCAGCCTTTTGCTCACTATCTCTATCTGGGTGGAATCAGCTGTTTCAGTTCCGAACTCTCTTGATTTATATCAGTATTTCTGGGTTATTTATATTAATATAACGAGGTATAGAGATGCTCGTTCTCTCTTTTCCTCTCTCTTTTTATGTCAGCTATTCCCTGATGCCGAGCATGTGAAATCTCTAAGACTCTTAAAGTGACAAGCCTTGAATTTATCTGAATTTATCTGACTTTCTGAGATGTAGGTTATACAGCTACATGGGTATGCTTCCATTACCTGGTAAGATAGGAGACACTCCATGTCTTCGTAACACTAACCAGAGGTGTGTGTGTGTTTACTTCCCCATCTCTCAGGTGATTTATAAACCTGGCAGCTGCCTTTTTGCCTTTATTCTGCTTTAAGCACCAGTCTCCACTGGAGATGTTGCTATGACTGGGGGGTTGTAGGGACGTACCTTTCATCTGCACGAAGTCGAGCTGGTGAATGGATTGCAGCAGAGGGCTGTTGTCCAGACTCAAGTCGAAGTCCGTGGTCATCCTGGGAGTGAGTGTGCCCTTCCCCCACTGATCCTCAGTCAGGTGCACTCTCCTTATGAGGGCGTCAGAAATCTAATCACATCAAAGACCACAGCCTAAGAAATACAACACCACACTGGACGCAGAAATCTGCTTCTCGACTCTGCCGGAGTGTGACCACCAAACCACCTTGGGACTTATAACGTCCCTTCTCCGGTGAGGAGCCTATTAGGATGGAGGCGACCCATGATTTATCACAAAAATCTGGACACTTCTGTGAGTCACAGGGAATGCTATAAATAATTAGGAGCTGTTAATTGCTCTAACAGACAAACCTGGATATATGATCATGCCGTTTATGACTGATCAGCTAAGAGCCAACAACATTAAGTAATGATGTGTTGGCGATTAACTAATCCTACAGAACCAACCACCCTGATTCTAATATGAGGTGTGGGTGTTCTGTCAAGACCTGGAAATGAGTTTTTCAGAAGAGTTTAGAAAGGCCACATATGATAATCTGTAAAATGAAGTTTCTTATACTTTAAGCCATCATCTTCATGTATCATTCTATTCTTTGGTAGAGAATGCTTTCATTTCTTATATTTAGTCTCCATCATTCTTGGACAGTTTGGTAGAAAGTGAGCTGCAAGGGATCTACATATTCTTTAATAAAATGTCCCTTAATAATTTAGGTAGAAACTTAAGTAAAATTCAGCTGACATTATAGCATCTCACTCAAACAAATAACACTGAAGAAGTCATGAGACATTCAAGGAATAAAAAAACTTCACTTTGAGAAATCACTGACTTACAGGCAGTGAGAGGTATCAAGAAGGTAGAAACCTTGCATACTTAGACATTCTAGCTAATAAAACTGTCCAGAATATATTAATGGAAAAGAACCCAATTCTTAGGCAAGGCAATAACTCTGGTTTGGAGGAACTTATAAAGAATTATGTTTTCATGATTAAACGCAAGAACAAAAACAAACAAATAAATAAGTCCATGCGCTTCTCAATCTTATAGCACATGGTGGCAGAGACTTCCAGGAAGTCAGTGGAGTTTAGCAGACACCCACATACACACCGCAGTGTGAAGGCAGGTTCTGTTATAAAGGGGGCCAGGGCCATTGGGAGTCTGGCCTTGGTACACTCAATCTCATGGGACACTGAGAATGAAGCAGACTTTAATTAATACTCACCTGCAAAAAGCCACTAGGATCATTTTCCTTAATCACCTCCAGGCAGTATTCCATGAGACCCGTGGTCTGGCGCAATTTCACTGTGCAGTGAGAGATTTGATCTCGAACCACCTAGGAATGATGAAAGAACAAAATGGTCCAAAATGGCAGAAAGTAGAAAAGAAGCAAACTAGGACTTCGGAGAGCTTCTTCAAACCAGAATCCAAGAGCATCGTGGAATGGAATTAAATTTATGAGGCGATTTTGTGACAATGTCTGCTGTGGACAATGGCTCTAGAGGACAGATTGGATAATGGTTCTTATAGGAACTTGTTACAAAAGGACTCATCAGAAAGGTGTGCAGACTGGAACCATGGGAAGATGGTTACCTTGGTGCCTCATGGGACATCTTCTACAAGTTCTCCGGGCTCCCTTCTTCTAGGAAGCTGACGACCCTAAGCTGCTCTAAGTGGGAGGTCGTGGAGAGTCTTAAAAGGAGCTGAGTAACCTGATGTGCGGCTGCAGCTTCTGCTCTGTGACACAGTGGCCCACCCTCTCCGACCCACTACCTGTCCTTCTCAACAAGACATCACCATCTGAACACAGTTCATTTCTCATTCTGATTCTCTTTCTTCGGGTGGGCGATGGGGTGGAGCTAGAGGTGGGAGTTGCTGAAAGACAATGAGCTAATGACAAGTAAGCCAGAGAAAGATGAATGCAGAATTATGTTTTAAGGATAACCCACTTAGAATCAACTCATTTTGGAAAACAGTTTTAAAGGCTGTTCTATTTGTCAAGCTGTGAGTCAGCTTCAACCTAGAAAGGCAGTTTCTGCCTCTGGGAAGTTGTCTTTGGCCATTGTCAAATGCATGACAGTCCCTGAAAAGTTTCTTTCTTCCAAGATGTTAGTCTTCTGTGTCCTCTGCTCAGTGACCCAAATCCTGAAGTTATTTTTGAAGCATAGAGTTGAATGAGAGTTATCTAGGAATCTCAATCACTCATATCCTAGATATTTATGCTACTTTGCAAAAGCCTCAACAATATCCAGCATTCCAGATTTTATGGATAATAACTAAAAGTTTTAATAATAATAATAATTAAACAACTTTTTCTTGTTTACCATAAACTTATTTTCCTTTAACAATTATTACATACACTTTCCAAAACAACTGGAAAATAGATGGGAAAGAAGCAAATCATTTCACCTCTCTATGCAAATTTTTAAAGGCTTTACTATTTCCTTTTAGTTCTTTTCCTTGAGCTAGATTTATTTACAGCTGCAATCATAGTATGTGACAATTTTACCCCCTTCTCACTTAACACTATATCATGGTCATGTTCCACATTGCCACCATCAGTAAACGTTATTGGCTACATAAATATCCATCGAGTGAGTTATCATAATTTATTTAACTGTTTCTGTTTCCCTATTTTTGGACATTGAAGTTCTTCCTAAGTTTTTGGCAATCTATCCATTCGTTATTGCTGGTCTTTGTTTCTACTTTTTTTTTAATGTGAGGGTCTAATTTTTATTGTGATAAAATACACATAACATAAAATTTACCATTTTAACTATTTTTATTTGGATAGTTCTGTGGCATTAAATACATTCATATTGTTGTGCAATCATTATCACCATCCATCTCCAGAACTTTTTCATCTTCTCAAACTGCAACTTTATACCCATTAAGCAACAACTCTCCATTCTCCTCTCTCCCAGCCCCAGGCAAATACCATCTATTTTCTGTTTCTGTGGATTTGACTGCTCTAGGACCTTCGTACAAGTGGAATCATACAATATTTGTCCTTTTGTGACTGGCTTATTTTGCTTAGCATGTTTTCAAGGTTTATCCATGTTGTAGCTTGTGTCAAAATTTCCTTCTAAGACTGGATAATATTCCATTGAATGTATATACCACATTTTATTTATCCATTCATCCACTGATGGACACTTGGGTTGCTTCCACTTTTTGGTTATTATGAATAAAGCTGTTATGAACATGAGCATACACATATCTGTGAGAATCCCTGTTTCACTTCTTCTGGGTATACACCCTGAGGTAGAATTGCTGGGTCACATGGTAATTCTATTTTAATTTTTTTGAGAAATCATCACACTATTTTCCACAGCAGCCTTGCCATTTTACATTCCTACTAACAATGCACAAGGGCTCCAATTTCTCCAAAGCCTCATAACTTATTATTTTCTGTGTGTGTGTGTGTGTGTGTGTGTGTGTGTTTATAATAGCCATCTTAATGAGTGTGAAGTGGTATATCATTGGTTTTAATTTGCATTTCCCTAATGATGAATGATGTCGAGCATCTTTTCATGTGCTATTGGCCATTCGTATATATATTTTTTTTTGGAGAAATATCTATTTAACTCCTTAGCCCATTTTTAAATAGGGTTGTTTGTTTTTATTGTCTTTCGATGCACAAAATTTGTAAATTTTCATGAAGTCCAATTTGTCTACTTTTCCTTTTGCTGCCTGTGCCTTTGGTGTCATAGCCTAGAAATTATTGCCAAATCCAGGGTTGTAAAGTGTTTGCCCTATGTTTTCGTCTAGAAGTTTTATAGCTTCAGTTCTTATATTTAAGTCTTTGGTCCATTTCGAGTTTTTACACGTAATGTTAAGTCCAACTTCATTTTTTTGCATGTGGATAGCCAGTTTTCTCAGTATCATTTGTTGAAAAACTGCCCTTTCTCCATTGAATGGTCTTGGAACCCTTGTCAAAAATAATTTGACCATATACATGAGAGTTTATTTCCTGGCTCTCTATTCAATTCCAGTGGTCTATATGTCTGTCTTTATGCCAGTACTATGCTGTTTTGATTATTGTAGTTTTGTAGTAAGTTTTGTAATCAGGAAATATGAGAACTCCTACTGTATTCTTTTTCAAGATAATTTTGGCTATTGGAGTCTCTCGATATTTTGACGGATGATTTGTTATTGCTTTTAAACTTTTATATAATTAAAATAAAAAACAAATGTAGGATATAAAATCTCTATCAGAATTGATGAAAGAAACCAACTTCAATGTGAAGATTATCTGTTTTGTTGTTTTGGTGGGAAGTGTGGAGGAGATCGAATTTATGATTCACTGCTTGATTTATTTTCTTCTGGCATCTAGTATGTTTCTGTTAAATCTGCTGCTCTGGGCTCAAGGAATGCAAATTATTTTATTTCTTAATCAGAAAATAAACAAGAAGGTTAGGTTTCTGTTTCTCGGGCTGGGGAGAGAACCATCGACAAGGAAACATTTAAAAATGCAAGGCAAGTGGCCTCTAGCTAATATGGTACTCCTCTCTGCTGTAGAAGGCTTAACTGAATTGTTCTCAGAAGGTGTTTCTATATTTTGGTAGCCAGTGCATCAACATTGCTAAGTAGCAGAAACCTCAGCAGTCACCATGCTCTACCCAAATGGCATCTGCCCTAGCACTCTGCCTAACTTTTTGGTCCTGCAAGTTCGACTAACCAGCGCAAACCGGATCTGAGCACAGTAACCCAAAGTGAGTCTGCTTTTGAGGCAAAATAGACTAAATTGTTGTGTTTAATTTCCAGAGCAGTCAGCTCCATGATAATTTTATGACATAAATGTGGTGAAATAAATACAATACTCAGGCCTCATAAAATTCTATGTCTGTTTCTGCAAATTTCCTTCTCAAGCAAGGTTTATGTGGTGCCAAAGGAGCTGTCTAAGTGTCGGGGCTCTCTGGCTACTTTTAAGAAGCTTAATTGTTGCATTGCCAAAGTGTCAGAGTTTCAGCGGGGGTTTGCCATTGGCTCCTGAATGCCATGGTTCAGGCTTCTTGGAAGGACTCCATATGCCTAAGTTCCTGGCTCTTAATTCCCACTGTTGCAACAATGGATTCTGGTTTATCTTTTTACATTTTAATCAACCATTTCACAATAATCATCATAGCTTGGGATAAAATCACTGCTAAAAATTAAACTACAGGGTCCCAGAAGCAGCATTTTTGGGTGTGTTGTATTTGACTTCTAGTTCCTGAATTAATTTAGTGAGATTTCCCATCTTATGGAAATCAGCCAAATAATTAGAACTTTTAAGTGTATGAATATTTTTTCTCTAATTGAGTGTCTTTATTAGCTCTCTTACTACTTTCTTCACCCTATTATTTCTACTTTTTTTTTTTTTTATGGAAAACAATTCCTAGGAAGCCAGGCCATGTTGCTTTATCTTTGAGTTCCACATTTCTGTGCTGTGGTTCTGATGCTCTAGGGAAACCCTTGGCACTCTGTTTGCTGCAGCTGGCTGGACTTGAGAGTGCCTTTTCTTAGGAAACATGCAAGTTGCAGGAATGACACAATAGGGACTGGGAAACAATCTTCCTGCTTTCATCTGCATTAAAGCCTAAACCATCTCTCCTGGAACAAAGAATTAATTTGTGTTCCACAGTTTCAGAAAAGGCTTTTACCATTTTATCGGTACTCACCATCTGTTCTGGATGGCAAGTGCCTATTAATCATTTGAACAGTTTTATTTTGTTAAGTGGAAAATTTATAAAGGTCATTTCTCGGGTCAGGATATGACACTAACATCTATTTGAAAAAGGAGAATCTGAGAATGGACTGTTGTGCCCCTTTGAATGCTCAGACTTTTTCAGTATCATAGAGCAACCTACGATAGGTTATACAATACAAATACAAAATTTTGTTTTGCCTATCTACAACTATATTTTCCCATTCTACCTCTAACAGACCAATCTCCCTCCACCCATCTCATATAATATATCCAATAGCATGAACTAAGGTTAATTGAGGGGAATTTCATTATTTTATCTAATTTGACCTTGACAACCTTCCTCTGTTCACCTCTCCATCATACATGTGGCTCTTTAAATTTTTCTTTATTTCTTCTTTTTAGTAAATACTTTTTCTCATAGCATTCTCTCTCATCATGGTATCTGAAGGAATATCACTAATGAATTTTTAGGCTAAGTAAATAACATTGTTTATTTCAAGAAATTCTTTTAAAATATAATCTATACCTTCCAATCACAGTTGAAAACAATTTCCCCTAAGTATAAGGTAATATTTTTTTTTCTGTTTGAGGTACAAGTACTTTCAAGTAATATTTTTTTTCTGTTTGAGGTACAAGTACTTTCATGATGCAAGCTTGAAGAATTTATTCATTCCAGGTCCTTTTGGTCAGTAGAGGGAGTTTATATGTGTTCCAACACATTTTGAGGCAAGATGACCAACTAATGTTTGGAATGGACTCATCTGAGTTACAGGTGAAGTGCTTTGGCCATCAGATTCATCTAATAAAATAAAGAATTCTCCTGTTGTTTTTGCCTAGAATAGAATGGTATCTCTTATATTATCATTACTTTCATTGAAACTTAGGGTTATTTTAAATTAAGAAAGAACATCTTTATTTTCTCACATGCTGCCATCCTCTCACATAGTTTTAGGCAAATATTTTCCCCATTCTTTTGATATCACCCTCTGTACCTGTGTTATTCATTCATCCAACATTGGCAACTAACCGTTTCAAAGACGTGTCTGGGCTTTGAGTTTTTAATCAAGGAAAAGATCAGTTAGGCCTAGTAAGTAAATAAGGAGGTACCTATTTAGAGGAAGGCTTGAGATTTTAACAGTAAAGCTGTGAACTTTCTATCCTAGAAGTGTGAATGCCACCAACAGTCTCATCAATAAACACTGAGTGGAATATACAAAGCATGTTCTTTAATGTATAGAATACTGTACCCTTGTACAGAAAAGTTAATGAAGGAAGAGATGCAAGCCATTTGGAGAGATAAGCATGTTAGTGCAGTCCCACCCACACAAGAGAACGTTTACCACTTACGGTGGGCCGCGGTAAAAGTGATGTATGTAATATGATGTTTTGTAGAATGTGAGGTGTAGTGAGGTACAGTAGATTACTCCATCATCTTCAAAATACACGTAAAGTCTTCCGGAGGTACGGAGTGTCATTCATGTCTGGGTTTAGGCAAAGAGTATTAAAGAAGCTTTGTGACTGCCCTTCACTAGCATTGCTAAGGTGTGTAGGGAGTATTTAGAAGTGTGTCCCCTAACCTCGTTGAGCTCCAGCTGCATGCGATGGCATCTTGGTGAGTTCATGGGCACCCTATTCCATACAGACCTTCTGTGACTTTGCTCCTACATGATGGGAAGCAGAGGACCACAGAATTTGCCAAACGAAACTGTGAGGAATTCCTCATTAAGAGTGGGCTTGTCATCAATAAAAAGTGTGGCTAAATGATTAGAGTTGGCCCTCTAGAGTTCTGCTGAGGGCAGTTGAAGGTTTCGAGTTACCTCAGTGTGCTTAATTTTTCCAAATGTCCTCATCGTAATAGACTAACTAAATTCCTCACTAGTAGTTTTATTGGGATTGAGCTGATTATTGGTTTTTTGCTTTTTTTTTTTTTCCTAGTAATGGCTATAGCCAGTCAAATACTATTTAATTCTTTTAAAATTCTTTGTGAGCTTGGGCAGGTGTTCTTCCTTTACTTCCTCCCTCCCTCTTTCTCATGCCCTCTCCCCTCCCGGCTTGATTACTTACCTATTACGAAGCAATGGCAAAATAGCTGAAGTAAGCAGTTAGACAAACCAATAACATTCCTAGTGTAAGTTTGTACTCAATGATATGGCCATATAATTAATTTGTTTGCAAACATAATGGGAACATAACAGGCAATACATAGTAAATAATAACAAACATAATGATGACAATAAAAATAATGATTCTAATGAAACCCAACCATACAGTAGAATTCAAAATCAAGCATTCTATAGATAACTACAATCGAGACATGGAGACCCTCTGTAAATATGAAAAGCTCTATAAAACAGTAAGCTTTATTATTATCCCTCAGCATTCTCACTGAGTAATTTTGTTGGTACGTTAATATACCAACCACACATGGAAATTAAAGATTAAGAATGTTTTTGGATAAGTGTAACTTTATTTTTCCAGAGGGTCTTAGAGTTGAAAGGTAACCAAAAAGACATCTCTCAGATACTATTCAACATATGAATTTATTCTAAAATATTGGAGAGAGAACACATTTAAGGTGACTACAGGATTATTTCAAATTCTGAATATTACATAAATAAAAATAATTCTCAGGTGTTTCTTTGGGCTTACCAAAAAAAAAAAAATGACATTTGTAAAGTTTCTGAAAAAAACCTAGATCTCCTTAATGTCACAGATTCCCTGTGAGGATCACAGACAGAGAGGATGATTTAGGGCCTTATTCAGTTAAGGAAGACCTGGGAAAGAGGTTAATAAAACATACAGATAGGACAAGAAACCAATATGTTCTGTCGGTCATTGGGATATTGCCCAGTAGTTCCAAATATGACTTAGTAATAATGTTTCTTGAAAGTGCAAAAGCATTTTTTCTCTCCAGTAGCTTTCTGACATTTGCTTTAGTTCACCGCATCCTAAAAATAGATATTTGGCTCCCAGTGTTTTTTTTTCAGAATAGTATTAACTGTAATTTACATTTCCAACTGTGTTCCTAAAATACAGTCACATCTGCATATGTCTCAAAGCCTTTTTTTAGCCTTTAAAAATAGCTTGCCAAATTTTGTAAACTATTTTGTAAGCTGATCAATGATAAACTCAGTCCACTAAGACAATGACACCCATTTATAAGCTAATTCTACACTATGAACTCCGGTATTATGGAAGATAAACCCCGAGGAGCCTTTCTTCACTGTGCTGAATGAAACCATATTTCCGGTCATCCTCTCTCAGCAATAACATCAATAATAATAGCTAATATTTGAGTACTGTGCTCAGCGCTTTACAATGCCCTGTGAGGTGACAACTACTTCTAGCCTTATTTTACGCATAGGTGAAAGAGATCGAGACATACACTTGTCCACAGTTAGAGACCTAGTCAGTGAAAAAGTGTGTCCTCACTTTACTCTATGACACAGAGTCTGGGCTCTTCACCACTTAGCTCCATCTTGCCTCAGAACCAGAACTATTCAATCTGTTCAAGTAATCAGTGGTTTCAGAAAGGGGTAGGAGTAGATTATAAAGACTGTCTTTATATGCACTCACTTTCCGGCATCCCTAGCCTTTGGGATTGCTCAAGAAGAGAAAGTTGCCAGAAAAACACACATACAACTCTCCTCTTTGTCAGCAAAAGCAGGACCCCAGAGAATTCAGCCAAAGGGAAGCGGAAGACCATAAGATTATCCCTGCCGGACTGTGAATGATGGGTTAGCCGACGAAGAGAAAGGACTGTCTGTGCTTGGCAAGTGATGTCTATAAAATGCCAGCCTTTTTTCACAAATCTGAGTAGCAACAGAAGTGACAAGAAGGGAAAAGGCAGGAGGAGAAAGGCAGAGGAAGGGAGACATGGAGGCTGGCATCAGTAGTCACAGCATCAGCTTTGCTGGCTGTTTTTAGAAGCAGTGACAGATATAATCAGCTGAAACAGCAGAGAAACAAATCACTTGAAACAGAAGTTAGAACAGCTTTGCTGCTGTAGGGGACAACCAGCCACCTGTGTCTGGTTTCCGTGGCCCTTTGAGGTCTGGGGCAAGGACTGCACTCTGGGCAGGGTAGAACGAGGCAGGCAGCTGCAGTGCTCTCTGCAGGGCAGGTCACCAGGACCAATGCACAGTCATGGCACATGGAGTCCCGGTGATACGTTAAAGCCTTTCCTGTCCACAGCACAGCTCATCGCTGATTGTCATACAGTCCCATTCTGCAGAGGCAATACTAACGAGGGAGACTGGAGGGCTTTCATGCCACTTTTAACATCAATAAATAATGCTTTCTCAATGTTTAATTCCCTCTTCCATCCAGATTCCCGCCCTTATGTCTCTCTCAAACAGGAGACTTGGAGTTGCCTCTACAGCCACATCCATACGACTTATCACAAACTGTTCACCGCGTTCTGTTTAAAGATGCCAGGAAAGTGTTTGCAATATTTTAAAAAAGAGACTTCCATTGAGAAAAAGTTAAAATTTTATAGCTAAATACTAAAATGTTTGGCCCACTATTCAGAGGGAAAATCCCAGTTTTCTGGCTCATTTCCTAAAGACAAATGTGTTTTTATTTTAGATCATTCTATGTGACCCAAATGGGATTTTGAGATCCACTGTAACAATAAAAGTTCCAGGTTTCTGAAGCATGCTAAAATGAAGGGTTATAGTGACGATCTTGTAGTAATGTTAGAACAGGAGACAGAAACAGAAAACATCCATAAGTCCTCATGGCTAACTGCACGGAGCAAGACCAGGGTGCACTGTGCTAATCACTGTCTTCATCCCTCACAGTTGCCAAATCCTGCAGGCAAGAATATAGGTCACCATTAACACATACACATCCCAGAGTTTGCATGACTCCAATGCCAACTCTTCCATGACGTCTCTGTGACCCTTTCAGCTGGACATAATTTTACCCTCCTCCCAACTTTAATGGCGTTGTCTGTCTCTCTCCTGGAGGTTCGCTTTCTACCTGTGTTGGAGTCCTTTGTGGATATGACTTATCTCACCCAATGAAACGTAAAGCTCAGAAAGGGCAGAACTCATCCTGAGTAACCTTCTTGTGTTCCCCTGCCCAGCACTCAGCCCCGAGCAGGTGTGCATTAGGTACTGGCTGACTGATAAAAGGATGAGGGTTGGGGCAAGTCTTATCCCTGCATTCTACCTCTATACCAGCCAGAGGTGGTAGAGTGCTGTGGGCCAGATTCTGGGCTCTAGAGCCAGGTTACTAGGACTGGAATTCTGGATCCTTGGACCAATTCTTAATATCATGATGCCATGGTTTCCTCACCTCTAGAATGAGGACAATAGTAATAATGGCCTCACAGATGTGTTATGGAGAATAGAGGAGTTGATCCCTATAACACAGTTTGTACAGTGCTGCCTCGAAGAAAGTGTCCCCCAAGTGTTATCTATTGCCGTTATAAAAGCCAGGGCTCGGTTGCCAAGGATGCTCATTCTGTGTTGCTCGCTGGGCAACTACAGAATCACATCTCTGAGCATACTGAGATTTTAATTCAGATTAAAAAAAAAAAGATGACTGTAGAAGAATTTTTCATTGAGACCTAATGTGTGATTATCTTGAATGAAAATATTTACAGAGTAGAAACATTTCCCAGATTGTTGAAGCTAAGTGTATAAGGTTCCTCCTCCATGTTTTGGGAATTACTACATAGGTTGCCATGAGACACAGTCCAGTGGTCCTTCAGGGAATTCAAAAGCAAACAATTTGATCACAGACATTAGGAGACTGGAGCCTGGAAACCTATGAGCTAGAAAAAGCCATGTAAATAAAACTTGCCATTATTCAGCACTTTGTGAATTATGCATGACACAGGCCACTCAGAGTGCCTCCTTTGAAAGCTCAGTGTCTTCCTGATTGCTTTCAGTTCCAGTTTGAAGGCTCCATGAGGTGGGTATCAGTGTGGTGGCCCCCAGGAGCTTGAGCTCACTCTAAGATAAACTTAGAGGGTCTTCTAGTTAGACTCACCACTAGGAAACATTATTGGCCTCTCTGGAAGGAGTGTTACAATCCCCAGCCTTGGTTCACTATCTACATCAATAGGCTGAGGCACTTTTCTTTCCAAACTCCTGGTTCATATTCAATATTAAGATGTGCAGTTTTCTTTGTCAAGGAATCTGCGGTGCCTCTCCTTGATAAAATTGCACTATTGCTGTCTCATCGGGAACACTTAAAGAGACATGGCCCTGATACAGAGCCAGAAGAGGCCTCACTGGCAAACTGCGTCATGGGGCACAGCCCTCACCAGCAATTGGACCTCGTTGTCACAGCTCAGCCTTCTGCCTGCCTCCATATCACAGGTCCCTTCAGAGCAATGGCTGGGCAAGTCACAAAGGCAGGGGAGAAAGGTTTATATTCCAGCCATATTATTGCCCTGGCTTTGGAGAAGGAAGAAGCTCTGAATGTGTTTTGAGGAGCAGCAGGTGGGTAGTGGAGGAAGGTGCCTTAGAACAGTGGTCCTCAACCTTTTTGGTACCAGAGTCCGGTGCTCCTATGAGAATCTAATGCCTGATGGTCTGAGGTGGAGCTGAGGTGGTGGTGCTAGTGCTGGGGAGCAGCTGCAAATACAGATGAATTCTTGGCTGGCTCGCCCGTCGCTCACCTCCTGCCGTGCGGCCCGGTTCCTAACAGGCCACAGACTGATACCGGTCCAAGGCCCGGGCGTTGGGGACCCTTGCCTCAGAGGATGCAGTTAGAGTGGAGTTTTCTTCACTTTTGGAGAGAATTTCCCCAAGGAAATGTTGCTCTTTGTCGTGCTGCCTGGCTCCCTGTCCTCCTGGGCTCTGGGCCCTGGTGTGTGGATGGGCACAGAGAAGGGACTGGTGACTCTGCTGCTCAGCGCTTGGCATTGCCAGTCTTGTTGCAGGTCTTGCCCAGGTCTCATGCTCCCCTTAGCAACTGGTTTCTTGCCTTGTTTCTGATAACCGTGAAGTGGGTACTGGCCCTGCTAGAAGCTTCCCTGCCACCGAGCTTTGGTCTCAAGTCTTGTAAGCTGCGTTCTTTCTTCCTTGGTTCTCCTACTGGAATTCTATTCTTTTAGAAATGGAATCTTCTCTTGTCCTTCAGGGACTAGAGCCTGTTCCAAAGCTGCTGGAGATATTTGACACTAACCGGATTGTTCGCCCTCAAGGTAGTATCCACTCACTGCTGCCCACTATTAAAGCTCCCTGATGTGGACTGCCCAACCGTAACAGAGAGCCTATGGTCAGAACTCACTTCTCCTTCCACCCCAATCCCAGGCCAACAGTGCACACTACCCATCTGCTACCCACTGGTAGCTACCCTGAGGCTTACTGGCCATAAACGTGGACCTCTGCTGACTGCCTGCTTCCGAGCTTCCCTCGGCCGGGCTCTTCTTATGCATCCAGCCTGCTCTCAGATGTCGATGCCTTGCTCCAATGAGGCAGTGGGTGGGATACCAGATGTCTCCAGGAGGACCAGTCCTTCTGCCACTAGGGATGCAGACTTGTAACTAATAGATTCCATTGTGTGATGATGAAAGTCTGTACAACTGTCCAAATGCACAGTTCACTTCGGAAGTTGAGGCAAATCTTGTTTGCTTTCTGGAAGGTACAGATTCTATCTCCCAATTAAATAATACATTATGCTTCTGTATGGCCTCTATGACCACCTTGTCTAAAATTTCAATCCTCAACTCTAGTACTCCCCACCCCTTTTTATTATTTATTTTTTTTCTTAACACTTTTTACTAATATACTGGATAGTTTACTTACTTATTTTGCTTATCGTTTATCCCTCCTGGTAGAATATAAACCCCATGAGGGCAGGGATTTTGATTTATTTTATTATGCCTAGCCCCAAAGAAATTCCTGCCCCAGAGGAGTCAACCAACAAATATGGTAAATGAAGGACTGGGTGCTGAAGGAAGGAATACGCCCACTCCTTGCCAGGGAGGCCAATGGCCACCCTAGGCTGTGGGCATCCTGCTCCTTGTCTAGACATTTCATCACAGCCCTAGGAGCCAGGCTTATTGGCTTTCTGCTCCCCACATAGCACAGCACTCACCTTTAGCTTGTGCTCATGCTCCTTGTTGACGCGTGCAAGAAGCTGGGCTTTCCTTCTGTTGAGGGCGTCGATGAGGGCGTCGCACTGGGCCACCAGGCAGGCCTCAAACTCTACACTGTTCTCCTGCATGACAGAGCACACTTCTCAGCCATAAGGTGCTTGGGCACCTCGGGCTGCCAGAGAAAACAGAGCTGCCCACCCATTAGTGGGGTGGAGACCCCTGCTGAAGGGGATGAAGAGGAACTCCGTGCACAATGCACATTCGGCATCTTAAAAATAACTGGATAAATTTCATTCTACAGTGGTAGTGTTTTGCTTTAAATTTAGATTGGAAAGGATAAATATTACTCAACAAACTTATTTCTATCAAAAGGAAATTATCTCCAAAGTTTGATTTATAGTAAATAAAATAAAGCGTTGTTTGCAGAGTTGGACATGAATCCTTCTGAAAGCCGGTCTACGTCCAGCTGTGTATGGTGGAAGGTGGTATTCAGAGAAATGCTGGTTGCCCAAGGGAGCAGAGTATTGTTGAGGTATAAGAGATAAAAAAATCAGTCAATTCAGGGGAAGAAAGAAAAAGAAAGATGGCAACGGTCTTCAATATTAAACAATAAACCAATGACAATGGAAGTTTATAAGAATAATCACGGGCAAAAGCACCTGCTCCTTTCATTAAGGAAAGCAAAGTGAACACAGGTAGGCTGTAAAAGTCAGACATGAACCAATAACTTGAGGGGGAAGGGTAACCATTTTCTAAATGAATGATCGCTTCTCCGTGATGTTTAAATTGAATGCTGAATCTAAATTTTTAAATTGATCTAAATCTGTACTTGCCACAGAATTTAAGTGATTTTCTCACTAAATTATAAGCATCCATTAAAGGTAATCCTTTCAGTAAGTTACACATATAATTTTGACTCTCAAACCATAATCTGAAAAACTTGTAATTTACATCAAGTGAAAGCTAAATACTCACATAGCACTAAAAAAAAAAAAAAAAAAAAAATAGCACTCAACTGCATAAACTGTAAACTTCTGGGAGCTGGCAAGGAAGAAAGAGCTTAGACTATCAAATTTTAATTTATTACCAAAGTCATAAAGAATTGTGTGTCTCTCTTAAGAAAAGGATCTACTGATAAGTATTTGGTAACTTTTCAAATGCCACGTCTTCTTCCTATAAGGCATGCATTAGAAATCACGTCAGCAATGACTTCTACAAATGCTAAGTTTTGACTTTCATGGCAATTGCTTTGCATTCTCAGAGAAATCTCCTGAAAAACATCATTTAAGAGCTCTCTATGTCCCATGCAGGGCAATTTTGGGAGGGAGCAGGGAGCCTTCTCCTCATAGACTCTAATTTAGACCAGAAAGAATGCTTCGCTCTGATGAAGAGAAGAGGTGCAGAGGCAAGCCTGGGGCAAAGAAGGGACTGACTGATAACCTCTGTGGAAAACAGAAGGAAATATACAACTGTTAGCTATAATGGAATCAAAAGTTTTAACATGGACATGCAGACAACAACAGAAAAAGGCAAAAAAATCAGTGTGAGGTGCTTTGAAAGGCTGCTTTACATTTAAAAAGCCATTTCTGCCTTGACATAGGTTAAATATTAACTCAGAGGGACACTTTACTGGGAGGCCAGAGCTAAGATTTCTGTGAGGCAAAGCTCAAAACATAAGAACGGTACAGTGCAAAAAGTCATTCTTTTAGCATCTTATGCAGTTTATGGCTTCTCCTCTTTAGCTATAGTGGAAAATTCACAAGCTTCCAAATACTAGCCGGTTTCTTGATGATTGTGTCCAGATTAAGCAATCTGAAATTGTAGTTACCAGGAGATCATGGATGAAAAATAGTTAAGTATCTAAGTAGAGGAGAAGCATTACTATGGGTTAGGCAGGCAGGAAGGAGGATATAAGAAAAGGAAGGACGGAGGGAAGGAGAAGGAAGGAGGAAAGGAAAGAAAAAGGAAGGAAGAAAAAAAAGAGAAAGTGTGACCTGTTTGTTACCATCAGATAAGATATAATTATTGCAAGGTGCTTTGGAAACCTATATATTTAAAAAAGAAACACTCAACAATAATGACTCTGAATTCACAAAGAAAAAGGCCTCTTTCTAAATACACAGTAGCGGAGAATTAGGACTTCTGTGTGGAAGATACAAACCACTTGGAAAACCAGGTTTTTTTCTGGCTTGTTGGCATACGTAACCATCTCAAGAACAGGTATGTTCCAAGTGGGTCCATACGTGTATTTGTATGTATTAGAAGAGACAGAGCAGAAAAAAAATAAATAGGAAGTTCCCAACAACACATAAAAGTAAAAGAGAAGAAACAGACGAACTCTCCACCACACAGTTTCATCTTAACCGTGGGGTTTGCTTTCTGCTTCAGGCGCCGTCGGTACCTGGATCTGCTGGACCATGTTGCGCAGCTGCACCAGAAACTCCTTGGCTTCTTTGGCCCTGTCCGACAGCCCGTTCAGTGCCTGGGAGAGCTGGCTCTGCAAAAGAAGAAGAAGAAAACCATGGAGCTATCATCATACGGAGTAGCAACAAGACCACACAGGGCCGTGTTGACCCGAGACCCGAGAGTCTTCAGCCTCCTATATATTCCTCTTATGTGGGTTGGGCCACTTAGCTGACATTCATACGTCTAGATTCTGGTAACACGGGTGTCTAGATGCCTTCCACAGGCTCCTGAGTAGTTTCTCCCCTGGAGCAGTGAAGACTTCCGGCCATTGCAGTCAAAGGCTCTCATCAGCTGAAATTTGCTTGGAATTTCCTCATCTCATTAAGTAATTCAGCGATAATTTATTCAATGCATATTATTTGCCAAGAATTGAAAAAAAAAAAATAACACAGAGTCAGAAGATTGGATAATTAGCAACATTATTTAATAATTGGTTAAATAATTGGCTAAATAATTGGTCTGGGTTTGAGCAGAAAGAATAAAGATTCAAGAACAGGATGAAGGAGTAAAGGAAGCATCACAGGTGTGATGCTCTGGGTCTATTTAAATGAAAGATAGATACAAAGGGTACCACAACATTCTTCCTCATCAATATCATCCTTCTCCCAAGTACAGCCCTATTGCCCTAACTCTTCTCCACACTAACATCCTAAATGAAGGTGTACCGCTTTTGTGATTTCCTACCTGCACCTTCCATATGGGCATGCACTTCTGCTGGGTGGGCCACGCGTCAGGGGAAACACTTGCATTCTCAGCCTCCCTGTCTGTTGTGGCGGCTACAGGACACGATGCTGATTGACAAGACCTAAGTGGAAGGTGGCTGGGGCTTCGGGGGAGGGGGTGGGGACTGGGTCTGAGAAAGCCTCTGCTTTTTTTGCTAACATGGGACCAGCATGGCTGGTGCATTCCTCTTCTCTTTTGTTCCTAACTTTATGGCAAATGTCTTGTGACTCCAATGAGGAGAAGGACAACATGATAAAGGAGCAGAGGTGGAAAGAGAAAGAGCCTGAGTTCCAATGGCATCTTTGAGCAGCTGAACAAACACTTGAAGTCTTCTACCACTAGGCTTCTCGTGATGTGGAGTAAACTAACTCCTTGTTAAGTCCCTGTACTGGAGTTTTCCATGACTTGCAGGCACTATCATTGTACTTGATACAAAACTCCATGTCCTAGCAGTTTGGGCATATCCTTCCATCAGGACCACAGATCAGCCCTGTAAACTTACACCAGAACACTGTAGATGCAAACTACAGAGACAAACTCCCTTTCCCATATGCTTTCTTTGAAAACTAAAACCCACACTCCTCCCTGCCAAACAATGCTGCATCTACTCTTTTCTTACAATAAAAGGACAGAATCTTAAAATTATATCTTTTGGTCCTATGAATGTTTTTCTCTTATATTTGCTTTATTAAAAACAAAGTTGGGCACTCAGTCTCTTTAGAATATGCGTGCAAATGCTTGGTGTAAGCAATATGGGGTGGTAGAAAGAACACAGGCTTGGAAGTATTTAAATTTTGGTTGTCTCTTACTAAGTGTGGCCTTGAGAAAGTTACCCTTTGCCTGAATTACTCCAATGGACAAAATGGGAATAATAATAATAATATTTTGTAGTTGGGTTATTGTGAGGGTTTAGCGTATTCATCAATGTGAAAGCTCCTGATAGATAAGGGTAGTGGTTAAGGGAATTATTCTGGATTCATAAATGCTGCCAGTTGCCGGCTGTTCAACCTTTTACACATAGTTTTACTCATCTACAAAATGAGAAGAACACTGCTATTCTTGGGTGTCGTGGGCATTGCATGATATACCATGTCTAAGCCTAGAATTCTGCTGGCGCATGGCGCATGCTTAATAAATGTTGGCTGTTATTTTAACTCTTATTTATCTTCTTCCTTCCTGCTCACAAATACCTGCTGACTGACTGGGGTCATCTGAAGGGGAGATTCCTGGAACAGGATCTGTTGAAGAATATCCTGTACCACCTGTGCTCTGATCTATGTACTCAAGACTCTGGGAGGCTGGACCAACGCAGCTGAGTAAGGCAAAGCACAAAGAGGGCCTACACTTGTTGAAAGGGTTACTCATTCATTACCAGTTCCTAGCTAGTCCTGATATTTGATACACAACTGCATTATAAGATAAAGATCTAGAAACCTTTCTCTTAAACTTTGCTAACTTGCAGAAATTGAGCAAGAGACAATGAAAAATCCTGGAGACTATTTATCACTAGAAAATGCACAAATATGTGTGTTGCTTTTATAGGATAATCTTTTGATCACATTTATAAACTACATCTGATGTAGAAGGACATTATTATCGATTGATTTTGTTTCCCAAAAGTGTTTAAATTCCCGTTCCATTCTAACAGAGATGTTCTGTATTCGGGACCACAGAGCAGCCCTGTAAATTTATCTTAGAACATCGAAGATGCAAATATTTAGTGTGTGTTTTCATTATGGCATCTTGGCTGTACATGTCATTAAAAGCTGTTTATAATGCCTTAGCAATGGCATTCTGATTTCTTGGATATTTGTCTTCCAATTTACAGAAAAGGTGTCATGATCAGAAAGAGAATGAGAGTCGGAAATGATGTGGCCGGAGAAATACTGACAAATTTCCTGTCAAGAGCTCAGAGCATGCTCCGAATAACCAAGACTTCCCAGAAAGATGCCAAGTTGTCGGGAGCATGATAAAAGAGAAACGAGAACTCTGCTTCCTCCAACCCTCGTCTCCCGCTTTCCCCCTCCAACTTCCACCTGGACTGGCTCCCCTCACCTCCCTAAGGATAGAATGTTACAGGGGATTAGGAGCTCAACCTGGGAGCACCTGTGGAAGATATTTCAGAACCTAATATTATTTAGGCTCGGCAAACAGGTAATGGAATTTTATGCATCCTAACCCATGCGTCCACCCAGCTGTCGAGCATGCCCTGACAGAAGACAGGGTCTCCTTTCCTTCCCCTGCTGTGACCATGATTCATTCATCATTCCCCCGACCCCAATTTACTACTATTGGATGGAGACAAATTGGGGCAAATGGAAGAAAGCCTCCTAGCTGTCTGGGATCTCAAGTTATAGGGACAACCTTGCTGCTTCCCTGGGCAGCTCTGTCACAATGCATGCTGCTCTGGACTGCAGCCCATCCCATTTTCTGCCCAGGTACCAACACAAAACACAGGAGCAAAGTGACAACCCATGCAATGTGATTCTGAAGGAAGGTCCGCCTGCCTTCCCAGGAGAATAATAATTTTTCTTGAAGAAACACTGATTTTTGAGTCACTACTTTACTGACATTATATAATTAAAAAGTAAAAGCAAGAAATTCTCATAGTTAAAATATACTGGCTATTTCTTATAAGCCATGAACTCTGATGGGTGCTTTGAATGTGTATCCTATTTAATCCCAATCACTGCCCTGACATTTTGCAGAGGCTCGGGGAGGATACACCTGAGTTTAGGTTTGACCATTCACATATGGAGGAGCTGGAGCACAAAGTGCTCTTTGTTTCAGCCTCCCAAAGAAGTGAACTCTTCCCCTACCCATGCACAAAGGAACAAAAACAATCCATGGTAAGAGCATGTAAACCAAAGGAGGTGAGTTGATGAGAGGATTATGATTGATTATGAGGGAATTTGATTATGCTTAATAATCAGACAATATATAAACCATAACATGGCTAGTTAACCTATGAAATGTTTAACCTCTTTTTTCTGCATAAAATTTTTTGGTAAATTTGAAAAAGATCTCTGTTAAAGAGAGGGGTCTCATGGGAAAGGTGAGAAGCTTTGGATTGGGGTCCAATGCTGGATTTATCACCTACTGACCTGAGAGCCTGGGAGGAACTTGGGCTGAATGTGGAATGAGGTAAAGAACGATAATTCACTGACTGACTATTACTTGAGGAAGCTTTGAGCTGAGCTGCCCAGGGGCCTGATTCTCCTAGCCGAAACTTCTGTTCTTCCTGCTGCACCCTTTCTACCCCCACGAAGGGATCACTACTCGGGTTTATCTGGTGGTGGAAGTTCCTGGATCTACCCCAGCCCCAGCTCACTGTAGTTAGATGGGAAGGAAGCCTCAGGGGCTGGCCTGCCTGGAACTGCCACCCTGTCACAAAGCCCAGCAGCAGGGCTGAGGCAGTGAACAGGTTGTGACCTGCCAATTGAGTACCCGAGCCTGGGAACTATAGTCTAGGGGCCAAGGTGTGTGTGTGTGTGTGGCTCTGTGTCTGAGAGTGTGTGAAATTGTACATGTGTTTCTATGTGTATATACCTGTGCGAGTGTGAATATGAGTATAGAGTGTGTAAGTGTGTAAGAGTATATGAATGTGTGTGTATGAGAGTGCTCATCAGTGGAGTATGGGGAAGCTCCTGGCTTTGGATAAGGCTGGTATGAGAGGGGTCTGAGGGTAGGGATTTGGTCCCCTAAACTGCTGTTTGTTTCTCATTGGTTATGACAAAGATTCTCTCTGGGGCCAAACTCTAACCAGGCTCCTCTGAGCTGTCTTCTCAATGAGTCCTCAATTTTGGCCTATAAAGACTTGCACAAAACATTACCATAGTTTCTAACAGCTCGAGGGCACATCCCTGGGATGACATTAGCCCTGCTTAAAGTGCCTGTCTGAGAAAACTCAAGGCTGCCAAATGAATTTACTGTTTGTTCCAGCCATCACCTAAAGATAGGGCCCCTGTCTCTCAGTCTCAGTGGGAGGGTGGAACTCCAACACTGATAAGTGCCACTTAATAAATCCAGATTTGTGTCACATGGGCCAATCCCTCCCTCCCACTTTTTGCAATTTTTCGCTTCTCTGACTCCACTGAGTTCTGGCCCAGCCCTCCCTACTCCTTCATTCTCCCTTTAAAACATCTGGTCACCTCTGTACAAATTGAAGTTGATTTCAGTTCATGCTGGATTCTATTCCCTATTACAGTAGTATATTACTGATAAAAATCTGTCCTTACCACTTTAGTGTCTGCTTTGTTTATCTTTGACAGTGGCAAACCCTGGCTCTGACCTAGGAAGAGCTGGGGGAATCCCCGGGCAATGAGGAGGCTGTGCGGCAGGCCCAGGTTAACTTTAAAGGTAAGTAAGGAAGCACATCGCTAGCAGATCCAAGTTCCACTGCCTAAGCTGGCACATCTCTCATATACGAAACAAATCTCAGTATTTTCACTGTGAACTTGACCCTATAAGTTGTGGGGAAAACAGGAAGAAGGAAGACACTCTGCACTTTTAATCTAATGCTGTTACACATAATTCCCTTTCTTACTCCTCAGTGCTAGGTCTACATACAGAAGCACACATTCACACCCACAGTTAATGCACACATTCACACCCACAGTTAATGCCATTTACCTCCTTTTAAAAATAACAATTCAAATCCAAACATTCTGTTTCAGTCACTTGTTAAAACCATAAACACGTTCCAGAAATGTCATTATTTCATCAGATAGTAGCAAATGAATGAGATAGACAGGGCACTGGGACCAATATAGCACTGGGGTTAAGAGGACAGACTTTAAGGTCAGATGGACTTAGGTTTAAACTCTAACCTTTTACTAGCCTTTTACCATGGACATGTTACCTAACTGTATTGCATGCTGTGGGACTCTGCCCAGATCCCCTTTTAAAGGCAGATACATCCTTCTTCCAGCTGCTGAGAATGTCACTGTTGACAGATTACACTAGGAATTGCTTTTGCTGTGCCTCTTTCCAGGGTGTCCTATGAGTGACTGCTGGGGGCCCCTTGCCTGAATTTGAGAATAACCCTACAGGGCCATCCCAGTTCCAGAACTCCTTGGAGGACTGGCTGAGGCCATCGCAGGTCACTGCTTTTCTTCTGTTAATCCTGGCCTTCTCATTTCCTTACATGTGGATCTCCTGGAATCATTCAGCAACTAACCATCCCTACGCAACTCTCTGAGTCTGTGTCCAGGAAATCCAATCTAAAATACTAAGGTTTCTAGGCTTCAGTTTCCTCATCTGCAACATGGGAATAATAATAGTACCTATATCACAAGACCACAGTGAGGATTATATGAAATTATATATATAAAGTTCTTCTACACAACACGTGGCACCTTGCAAACATTTAATAAGTACTATTATTTTTATAATAAAGATTATGTTAAAATATACACATATATCATTAAAACACTCTTGTCATACCACATGTCCCAATTTGAAATTCGGTTAATTACAAATACTCAGACAGTGGGGTAGATTGTTGAAATTTTCACAACTACTTGCTCCCCATTTTGCCACATGATTTGCAGGGCCTCCTGTAGATGGACTGTGTGTCCCTGCTCCATTGTCATCCTTGGCCATGTGATTTGCTTTGGCCTAAAGAGGCACTGTGATTTTTCTGCCAGCTCTTTTGCTCCTCCTCTTTGTCACATGAATCCAGTGGTGTGTTGATAAACTGGCTCTCAAGAAAACAAAATAAACTAGCTCTCTGATTTGTAGTGTCTGCCAATTTCCATGATATAAATCCATAGTTGATTTTAGGCTACCAAAATAACATGACTGAATATGGAGTTGGGAAGAGATGTGTACCATCAACTCTTTTGAGCTGTGAGCTGGAATGAGCCAGGTAGGCATATCCCATGCAGTGTCTAAGAGCCTCAGAAAAAAGACATGTAGGACAGACCTTCAGACTACCTCCTATGATATTAATATGAACAAGAAATAAACCTTTGTTTTATAAGCCACTGAGATGCTGGGGTTGTTATGCAGCAAAACTAATACAGATAACAATGATAATTTTTCCCTTCACGACTTATTAATTTAATAAATTCTTGGAGTTTCTCTAATGAAGCAGAAGAAGTCTAGAATATTATAACAACCAGCAACGGAAAATATAGCTTCCCTACTTCTCAGGGAAAATGAGAAGTATCTGCTTTCCTAGCAAGGCATAGCTAGTTTGGGCCAGAGTCTGAATTCCAGATATTCTAAGTAGCCTTCGAACTCCACCAAACTTAAGATATTTCTCTGTCTTAGATGGGAAATTCTTAAACTGGAGATGCAAATCCCCATGGCAGGTATTTTTCAGCAATGGGAAAGAGGAGCCACTTTTCACCTCACAGCATAGGAAAATAAAACTGTTGCCCTCATCCAAAGTTCATAGTTTCTTAGGAGAAAATTGATTTGCCATGTCTCTATGGCTTTTGCTTAGAGTGCTGGAGGCTGTAAAAGAATTCATGCAGCGACTGTGATTGAAGGAATGAAACTTTAATAAAGTGGCAGGCCTACAGGCTGTAAGGTCAACGCCACTCTACCCAAGGCTCTGTCAAGAGAGCATGCCTTTCTATGGATATTCTGAACCGTGATATGTGTGTTATTAGGCAGTTACTAAGTATTTACAGCCCAGGATCAAAAATATGCCTTCCTTGGGCTAAGCCTTTATGTAAATATTGGATTTCACATCCTGGAGATGGACTACTGGTTAGATTTCCTTTGTGCAAATGCTGCCTTTTCACTGGAGAATTGTAGGGCCCCGACCAGCAGGCTCCGAGTCCCTTTCCAGAAAGTTGTTTCTCTACGGATCCCTCTGGTTGCCTTTTACATTCACACTTCATGGTTCACCATGTTCTTCCAGGTGGTGTAGAATTCTGCTTTGTCGACTACTACCAGGAACAGTTTTAAGATATGCAAAACAGATTTGAGATCTATACATTTTCATTTCTCTAAAGTATGTAAGCGCCTCAGATAGAAACTCTCAGTTCTACACATAAGAGCTTTTCACTAAATAACTAAAAACACCCTCTTAGAAATACATGTGATAAAGTGAAAAAAACCACTGAACTATTTTTTTCATATACTAATACTTTTACTGTGCTCTTTCGAGACTTGAGTGTTCAATGCCAAATCAAAAATGACTTCCATTGATGAGAACTAAATAGCTAGTGAGCAAGACCTTCTATTTGTTTTTAAGAAATAACTTCTTACCTTTTATTTTAAAAGCAAAACATGCTCATTTCAGAAAAATCAGGAAAACAAGACTTAAAAGAAGAGGAAAATAAAACTCTTGATCTCACTAGGGATACACTATTAATAACCTTGATAATGAACCCTGAAAACCTTGTATAAATTTATAGGCAGATATGTATGTCTCTATAAAATGTATATCAACAAAACAGATCATGATATATACCCATTGCTTTCTTAAAATCTACTCTTTCCACTTAATATGTTATAAATATTTTTCCATCTGGCTAAATATACTAGTACTTCCATTTTAATAGCTATCTAACACTACTAAAATTTGCTATGTGGTAGGCACTGTTTACATTGTTTTACACATGTTAACTCATCTTTTCTCACAAAATAAACCAGCAAAAGTGAGTATTATTATTTTTCAAATTTTTATAGGGGATAGAATTAAGGCAAGGGAGGTTAAGTGGTCCAATAAAGCTATTAAAAAGTGTTAAGGGTGGAAAATTTTCAAGTGAGCCAACTAACTTAAGTCAGCTACAGGGAAGAAATATCTTTAGATATCAGAAGTTGTCCTACTTGCTTGTGTGTGGTTTAGGAAGTGTATTGTATAAGATATGAAGATGGCCAATGTCTGCTTTTGTAATCCATTTACTTGTTAATAAAGGGTGTTGTTCCGGGCAAAGATATGCTAACAGCCAACTTCCACTTCTGTAATCTGCTTGCTTGTTCAGGAGACCACCAGGATATGGTCGTAAGCTTTATCAGCTGCCTCCTCTGAAAGCTCGGGGCTGATCTCCTCTAGCCCTGAGTGGTAGAGAGTCAGTCTCTGGCCAGCTAATAAAGATTCATAATTAATCTCAGTTGGCTCCGTGGGTCTCAGAATCGTTCGCGCCATAACGAAAGCAGAACAAGGATTCAAATCAGGAAGTCTGTAGCCAGAATCTATGCTATTAACTGCTAAACTGTAGAGTAACCCACTGTGTAGGTACAGCATAATTTATTTAACTAATCTCCTATTTTAGGACATTTAGTTTCCATCTTGTTGCAAAGAGTGGAAATGAAATTCATGTCGTAAATATCTGAACACATTCTTGATTATTCCCATTTCCAGAAGTGAAATTTCTTGATCAACAAACTTTCAAGATTTAGAGGGTTTTTAAAATCATATTATCAAAACGTCCCTGTGAGTGGTCATTCAATTTACGCTTCTGTTGAAGGTGATGAGAGTAATACTTGCCTGTATATCTCCCTCCAAATATTATGATTTGTATTTGCTTTTATAATTTGATAGGCAAAAAAATGAAATCTTGTTTTTTAAATCTGCATTTTAAAATTATGAGGGTGCTGGGGATTTTTTAAGCTTCTTGTTGACCTTTTCCTAGTTAAGGTATAAGCTCTCATTGGTATTATTTGTAAAGCACTTGAAAATGGTCCTAGCTCATAGTGTTTGTTAAACAAATTAGTTTCTTCCCAGGCTGATAACTGTGGACAAGGCTGGCCTCACTACGTGTTGTTTACCAAGAAAGCCTTAGGGTCTCAAAATAGGAAAATGATCTGGAAAATTCAGGTGGTCTGTTGGAGAGGAAGTGAAAAGTCAAATATATTGCTAGTTTTAGAAGATTATGGTCAGAACGTCTGGTTCACAAAAATCTCCACTCTTTAAAATTTATAGTATAATCATTTTGTGGACAGATGCATGTACATAATAGCTTCTGGTAAATATTCAATGGGTATAAGAGTATATTCTTTTCTAATAGGAGAAGAGATAGATAATATAAAAATAATATTCATAATATTATGTAATATATTTGTAAACAATTAAATGTGTTAATTGGGTTATTCAGAAACTCTGTATTTTTCTTTATTATTTGTCTACTGGATTTATAATATTCTAAAATAAACAGGCATTCTAATTTCCCACAAGCATTGTACTTTCATCATGTTCTCCGTTATTTCTAGGAATTTTGGTTTATGTAACCTGCGCCTTTGTTGTTCATATATCTTTGTGCATTCATTGTTTTAACATTAGATCATATCCTTCTATATTTCCCTTCTTTTGGCCTTGAATTCCATTTCACTTGATACTATTATGTATACCTCTCTCCCTTTCTAGTATAACTTTGCTCATCTTTTATTTTAAAACTACATTTTTAACTCATTCTGTTGGTTTTTTTTTATCACGGAGAAATTTGGGCTACTTACATTTATTGTGTTAACTGACATAGTTGGCTTTATTTCATCAATATTATTTACATATCTATTTGTTAAACCCATTTTTCTTGTTTTTTAAATTTTTGTGGCTTTATCACATTTCTTTTAATATCTTAATCCTACTCAACAAGTAATTTTGATTTTTGCTATGCTTTTGCATTTTGCAAGCTGTTACCTTCCCATCTTTCATCACATGTGAACCTAAATTTGTCCATTACTAAGTCAAAGTTAACTAATAATTTTGATTCTCCTACTTCACCACATTCTTCAGTATGCTTCACTTAATGTTTAATATCTTTTATAAATTAAAAAATGCCATTCTAAATAACCCCTAGATCAAACTGGAAATTAAAACTGAGTTTGTAAATTAGATAGAGGAGAAACAGTTTATGAAAATATATTAGAAAATATATTGCTTTTTAAAATATATATTTGGCTAGCTAGGAAATCCAAATATTCTTTATAGCATTGTTCCCACTGGAAATACTGTTCTTAGGTAAAACTCAAAAAACCAGGAACATTTTTTTCCCTTCTCCCTATCTTGTACCAACGAGACCCAGAATAGAATCCTTCCTACCCCTCATATACTTTCAAAGCTAAATCACAATAGTAACCAGATCAAGAATGAAAACGGTGGCTTTTTTACACTTACGTGCTTATATTTAGGATGGCTCTGGCAGACTGTTCTCATGTTCTTGACATTCAATAATTTCAGAGTGTCTTTTTTTCAGTATTAAGTTATGAATTTCATGGCAAGATACAATAGTCTCTCTCTTTTAAAAATATTTTTCATAATATCAAAGAATAAACCATAGCAAACAACCCTGCATCTTAGATTGAAATCACAAGTTTCCTTTACATTTTACTGGGAGGCAAATACAACTTGTGGCATTACTATCCATTCCTCAGCCTTTGAGACACCTTGGGAGGGATAAAAGCCACACTTGTGGCACCTACACTATCAAGCAGCATTAAAGAATGTTCACCATCGGGGGAGTATCTATGTCTCGGCAGCATCACTGAGAGTGGGACTCAGCCACTAGAATCAGAGTGACCAGGTTCAATCCTGGGTATAGATTCTGTTTCTTAATATAGTAGGCAAGAAAATGGACCCCAAAGATGTCCATACCCTAGTCCTTGGAGCCTGTGAATATGTTACCTCACATGGCGAAAGAAACTTTGCAGATGTGATTAAGGTTATGGACCTCGAGATGAGAACATTATCCTGGATTATCGGGATAAGACCATTCTAATCAAATGCATTCTTAAAAGTAGAGGACCTTCTGGGCTGTAGTCAATGAGAGAGAGTTGTGACTACAGAAGGATTAGCGAAGTCACATTGCTGGCTCTGAAGTTGGCCACAAGCCAATGAATGCAGGAAGCCTCTAGAAGATGGAAAAGGCAAGGAAATGAATTCTCTCCTAGAGCATCCAAAAGGGACTCAACCCTATGTGTTGGGCTCCTATCCTATAGAACTATAAGATAAAAAATCTGTTGTTTAAGTCACAAAATTTTTGGTAAGAGAAACCCAGTACACTTGAGAAGGCAGTCAGTAAGAACTGGCTGTTTACTTCCTTTGGCAATGGCCAGATGGCTTCACCTTACATTTTGTAAATCTGCTTAGAATATGCATCTTCTGTTCTCCCTTTGAAGTTCAGGAGTTTTAAAAGGACAGTAAAATGTTCCCAAAGAATAAAAAGAATCTGACCGATTACAATCTGTGGACACATTTTAAAGTTAAGTGAAAGAACAAGAATTGGCTATTCAGCTCTTTTTTCATACACATGTGAAGTATTTAAGGCACCTGAACTCCTGATAAACCAGAAATTTTGTGAGATTAAGCTGGCTCAACAGCCCTGTAGCTAATCCCGGGAGTGAAGTTTCCCTATCAGGCTGGAGCAAGCTATTGAATTTCAATAACTTCTTTAAAATAGAGACAGAGAAGAGATTTTCGGTCTCTTCAGAGTAAGTGGCTACTGTTCATTTTAGAAGGTTAAACTAAAGTGTGTTTTGGGTAGCAAAGAGTTCCTTTCTTACTTAAATCTGTTTTGGTCATTAGCTTATGGTTACCCTGAAATTTCAGCTTACTTGAACTTTTATTTATCTTAGAAAAACTACATTTTTTTCAAAGGCATGGAGTCATTAAGAGGTTGGGAAATGTTAATCACAATTTTGAATTTTAATTCTGACCTCAGGACCCCACTGCAATATTGATGCTGACATCCACACACAGCTTCTTTAAAAACAGAGGGCACGCAAAGGGTGACCACTACACATCTGCTAGACTGACAAGCCTGAGTGCTGGTGAGAATGGGGAGAATCACACATTGCTAGTGGGAATTAAAATGGTAAAACCCCTGGGAAAACTGGCACTTTCTAGTAAAGTTAAATATGCACCCACCCTACATGACAGCATAGATCTACAAAAGACTTGATAAAATGTTCACGGCAACTTTATAAAAGCCCAAATGTCTATCAACAACATGGATAAATAAATTGCATATATTCATACAAAGGACTACTGCTTAGTGATAAAAAAGTATAAGCTAATGATATATGTGAAACATAAATGAATTTTTAAAACATGTTGAGAAAAAGAATCTAGACAAGAAAAGTACATATTGTATTTACGTAAAGGTCAAGAACAGGCAGAACTAACCTATGATGATAGAGGTAAAAAAACTGGTAACCTTTAGAGGTGGGGAGATTAACTGGAAAATGTGAGGAAATTCTCTGAGGTAGTTACATGTTCTATATCTTGATCTGGGTGGCAGTTATATGTCTGTATATATACATATATACAAATATAAATGAAAGTTTATTGAGGTGTATATTTTACACATTTTATTTGTATATTTTACTGTGTATTTTACTGTAGATGATGTATGCTTTTTAAAAAAGGATGATTTGTTTTCTTCTCCAAGGATAAATACTCCTTACATAATTAATCTCTGTTTACTAAGAATTCCATGCTGTGTAGAAAAAAAGTATTTTTTCAGATGTTGTTCTTTTTTTCCAATTGACCCTCTGATTTAAATAGATACCCACATGCCCTCAAATATCTTATAATTGACCAATAGAAATATATCTCTCGATCTTCTTTAATACTTGATATTGGGAGCCCTCCGCTCAGAGGCCGTTGCTGCCTTGGATGATGACCATCATCACTCACGCCCTTCCCCTGGCCATGTTGTCATTTTTCTTCTGTTGCAGAAACCCAGCAGCATCTGAAATCCAGTTACATGGCAACTGCCAACTCTGCTCTGTGTGCTCTTTCACAACAATATAATTTTAAATTTAAAGATCTGTCCAGCTGATAGTCCTTAAGGAGGAAATGGCTGCCTAATTTGATAAGCAGTGATTCCTCAGAGGGAGCAGGAATGATTGGGGCCACGGAGTAAGAAATGGGATGACAGACACTACCTCTGCCAGTACCTTTGCCCACCCTCAGAAATGTTCCATCCTTTAGGAAGGCACAAATACCATAAGGCTCATAATATACATGTGCCTTTCCTGGCCAACTTATGATGTCATAAGTTTGTAGAAAGAACTTATGTGCAGATATGGTTGGTTCCTTTACTTGGTCTACAAGTTGAGAGGCATGTGATCTTTTCATATTGATGATAAATTCACATATTCCTTCTCTGAGAGTCCTAATATTTAATTTATAAAACCTCAATATAAGGAAATTAAATTATCTTTAGCATAACTCTCCCTCTCACTACTATGGTTTTAATTACTCTGAAAACCAACTAAAACACATTCTTATTATTCTACTACATGATCTTCACTAGCAAAAGAGAAACCTTTTGGGATATCTTAAATAGCTTCTAAAACAGGTTTAGGTTTCCTCTCTCCTCCCCAGTATGGAAAGGTTTTATTAGGATCCAGTATTTATAGGTTAATTTTCATCCAAAGTAAAATTAATAGGGTTCATCAATATTGTTCAGGAAAATGGATTTAAGCCATGTCTCATTTATTTTCACCCTTTCCCTCTGCATCTTTGTCAATACATCTCCATGCAAGTGAATTGCAGCTCCAGCCTAGTGAAATGGAAATGGTTTCCATGACAACAGATTTTTGCTCTGCTAGTTAGAATCTGAGATTTGACTCCCACAGAAATAAATCTCACCATGGGAGTGGGTTGATTTTGTAAACGACTAAATAAACCGTGCAATCACTTCCAAAGAAAAGGCCATTATAAGCTTGCACGAGCAAAGGTAGGTTATGTGAGGTGACTGCTGAATCTGCTGCTAACATCTCACAGATAGAGCAATGTGCAGGAAAATGCTTGTTTTGAGCTGCAGCTTGCTCTGTTCTGCACCCGCCCAGTGTGGGCTGCACACCCTAGCCCTCCTTCGAATTTCAATGATGTTTTAATCCGAGGTGGAGGGAATGGATTTTAGAGCATCTCATAGCAAATGACAAGTGTTCACTCTCAGATGTCTTTCCTCTTATTTCCAGAAACTATTAGTTCCTTGAAAAAGATGAGATTCCCAGAGCTGTTCTTAGTGCATTCAGTATGGTATGAATTTAATTGCTTATTATCTATTTCTGTGTTAAAATTAGGTGCTACTATTGTACCTCTTTATCATCATTTCCCCTTCTTAGTAATCTGTCTTATTTTACTAATCAAAAATTATATAGAAACATTTTCAGGTTTTTTATTTTCATTTTAAAACCTAACATGGTGTTGTTTCAAATAATGCTTTGTAATATATTTTCCTAATAACATTTATATAAATCATAATGGTTAATTCCAATTTGTAAGAAAAAAATTGCTATCAATCTAGTGGTGGATAATTAACAAATTTCATTAATTCCTTTCCTGAATCCATTAGACCACATTTCCTTCTGAACAGTAGACTTCCTGCGAAAGCAGGAAGTTCTGTTGGAGTGAGGTTGTGTCCTCAGCAGAAATCTGAGGAGGGAAATGAGTGTGCAACCTTGAGTAAGGATGAAAACGTACAAGATTGGGATGAAGACCCTCTGTAAAATGCAAACTTCATAGCTAAATCAGCTCCCTCCCACCCCAGCTTGTGATACATTACGCTAAGTGAGCTGGTTTTTAAAAGCCATTGCAAGTATTTGACAGCAATCCTTCAGTACACAGCCTGTCATTGTCCACACCGAGCAGAAGATAATTATGGCCAAATACGGTAAAGTGTTGTGCACTTTCCTTGTCCCCTCAGCTTGTCCCCAATGCCAACTCTCTTCCTTCTCTCAAAGCTTAGGAATGATCTGACACCAGTCATTTTAAAAGATCTGCCAAATACCCCATCCATTATCCTTTCATTGAAATTCATTCACATTAAATTTTTATCTAAACCAAAGATTTCCCTTTTAAAGCTTTCATTTCAAGTTGTCAGAAGAAAGATTTTGTAGGTAAGAGAATTTTTGCTAACATTGAGAAAAGTAAGGACAGTTCGGGTGAGGAAAGGGGAAGTTGAAATTATATTAGTTTTACCTGGCTGGCCACAAAGGCAAACCTAATATTATCTTTTTAGGATGAAGTTTCTCTTCTCCCATCCCTCCCATTGGGCATCTTCCTCCTTAGGGTAAGAGCAGCTCTCTGAAACCATTGGAGGCCTAGTCCAATTGGCAGGTGGGGATGGAGGAACTACTCTGCTTGTGACATTAGCTAATGAGTTCTCATGACAACACAGATTTCATTTTAATATATAATAGAACTTTCAACACAGATTTCATTTTAATATATAATAGAGCAGGAGGTGTGATGGGCTGCCTGGAGAGGGGCTGAATTACCTGACCTTGGAAGTCAGGTGTAGGATGTCAAGCTTATATTGGAACATTATAGAGGATATTCAACTGGTTTGGGTTACCTGGAACGTCCCTTGCAACTAGATATCCTGTGATTCAAGGAACAATGTAACATAAATTTCCATTAGAATATAGGACATGTGATGTAATTGCAGTTATGTTGTGGCATTGTTCGTCTTTACTCAAATACCTTCATTAAAAGTGACAGGGCAGATCTAATAATTTGAATATTCATTAGCAAGAGGATAGTGAATGGCCCTGATAAGACCCTTCTAGTGAGCTTGATTATAACAAATAGGTCCATTATCTGTACTAAATAATTTTTCTCATTTATCTTTCTTTGGTCATCAGAGGCAGACCCCAATTCAAGTGTGAAGAAGCAACAGTATGCACAAGGACACATGTTCATGGATTGTGCATAGTTGTGAAAAAAAGCCCTGGCACCAATGTACATCAGCAGAAGAAAAGGTAAATACTTCTAGGAATACCCACACAGCAGTTACAATGAATGAACTAGAGCAACATACATCAACATAATGTATCAGTCTTGAAAATATAATGTTCATTGGGAAAAAGCAAATTGCAATGTAATGGAGAGGTTAGAAATTCAGGTTTTGGAACGATAACATTTTAGAAATGGAGGACAATTTAGTGGTTACCAGGGGTTAGGGATGGGGTTGAGGTTGGGGATTGGAGCAGGTTGTTGGTGGGGGAAATGAGAGGGAAGGTGTGGTTTTAAAAGGGCAACATGAGGGATCCTTGTGGCGTGGACCAATTGATCATCTTGACTGTGGTTCTGTCTAAAAAACTTACACAAGTGCTAAAATTTTACAGAATTTCACATACACACACACATACACACAAGAGTAAAAGTATAATTAGGAGATCTGAATAAAATCAGTGGATAGTATCAATGTCATATATCAATGTGCTATTGTGATACTGTACTCTAGTTGTGCAAAATGTTACCACTGGGGAAACTGAGAAAAGTTTAGAGGGGATTGCTCTATATCATTTCTTACAATTGTATATGAATCTGAAGTCATCTCAATTGAAAAAGGAAGAAGGAAACACCACTTCAAATGTGAAAAACCTGGAAAATATTCTTGATCTTCTGTTCTATGATAGAAATTAAATATTTTTTTACTCTCACAGAAAAACAAGATGATTCTCATTAATAAAATTACTTTGAAAGCCAAGGGAAACAAAATTCAGACTTTGTGGAACCAGACTACCTGCAACTGAATCCTGGCTCTCCCACTTATTATCTGTGAAACCTTGGACAAAGTAAGAACTCTGAGACTTAGTTTCTTTCTTAGTAAAATGAGATAACAATAGTGCCCACATCATTCAGTTGTTGCAATGACTACTTGGCTCAATATATATACCATGTTTACAGTGGTGTTGGCACATCTCAAGTGCCCAGTAAATTGTTAGTTCTTATTATATAAACACTATGGTATCACTGATATGAAGTTCGAAAATAGGTGATAATAGAATAGGGATTTATATGTGTAGAGTAAGACTATAAAGAAATACATGAAGGTAATAAATACAAATTCAGGACAGAACTACCTCTGATAATGAGGAAGGGAATGTTCCTGGGGAGAGGCACAGAGGGAGTAGCATTTGTGTGCACAGCGTATTATTTTCTCAAGTCCTGTGGCTCAAATATCACCTCCTCTGAGATGTAGTCCTTGACTGTCCCACCTGGACAGCCCTTTCATCTACCTGTGCTGCAGGACTCATTCTTCCATGGCTGCGTTTCCCACTGGAGCTCTTTGATGGCAAGGGCAGCTGCATTATGCAATGGTTGACTACTGAGGAAAGATCATGCATAGAAAACCATTCTGTAGGATGATAGAATCATGAGACTGATTTGTTACCAGAGGTGTTGCAACGTTAGGAAGCAAAAGAGGACAGTTAACCCTCTGCAGCAAGTTATGTGATTGGTAATTAATTAAAATATTCATGATGTACCTAACATGTGCAAGGCACTGGTCCAGATCTTGCTGCATAAAGACAAATAGGATAAGGGACATATGTCCTAGTATAGGAAAGACTCACACATATGATCTATATCTGGTAAGAAAAATGGCTAAAGAAGGGTACTAACCAATTGCTATGGGTGATCTGAGAGATTCTTTTTATTTTTCCAAGTAAGAATAATGCAATACATTTTAGAGAACAAGAATAAAACTTTTGATGGAAATATATAGCTTTTAACAAAAACATATTTAATTCTAATTTAAAAACACCTAAAAGCACAATCTATTTTAAGTATATATATTCTTATATAATTTATTCTTTTAAAAAAACCCCTTAGCAAATCTTATAATTGTACAATACATGCCCTGATTCAGGCAACAAAAGGTAATATTTTCCTTCCTGGTAATAGCTTGCTCCAAGATGTCATTTCCTAAATTTTATTCATCCAAGACTCTGTTGTTAATATTAGAATAATGAATATCCAGCTAAACCAAATTAAATTCCCCAATTTTTTTGCAGTGCAGAAGTTTTCAGGGTTAAAATGGTTGCCTAGCAGCTTAGGAAAGAATAATTTCATGGGCAATCTCTGCCTTGTGAATGCTTAACTGTACAAGCTGTGGAGGCCAGACTGAATATCACACAGCTCTGTCCCTGAAGGCCAGTCTTGAGAATTCTTATCTCACAGACCTTATACACAGGAGCCATATTCAATGTGACAGTCCAGGAAGAGAGCCACCAAGCCTTTTCCCCAGTGAGTATGCTATCCAGGATGCTGCTTACTCAGCATCTTCCCTTACACTTTCTAGAGCCCTTGTTAGTAGAGCACTGTTACGAAAGTTCATGCATTTGTCTTTCTGCCTGTTCACCCATCAAATTATTCCACCGAGTGTTACAACATGACCCAGGTTCTGCCTTTGAGAAGCTGGTGATCCAGGAGAGGGCAGGCATGCAAACTGTTAAATAAGTACAAGAAGGTGTTACAGTGCTAAAAGGTATGTGTACAGGGTACCATGGAGTTAACAGAGGGAAGCACCCGGGGTGGGTAGGCATTGAGAGAGGCCTTAGAGAGGAGGTGAAGCTCAAGAGTTGTAGGAAAGAGTCGTTCCCAGAAGGGACAGAGCAAGCATAGCGGTGGGTGTGTGAGATGAACCAGCTTAGCTGGGCTTTGTGAGCAGTTCAGCATGGCTGCATCAGGGAAGCGAGGAGACCTGGTCCAGAGGTTTCTTGATGCTTTCTCTGTTTTCTGTAGTAAGCATAGCCATCACTGATCAAGCTGTTGCTAAATTTTTTAAATTATCAGGCATGGGCATTCTGCTTGGCTTTATTCTGCTGGCTTTCAGAAAAGGTCTGAACCATCATCTCATTAGCAGCACAATTTACTTTGGACTCAGTGATATGCAAGACAAGACCCAGTGATATGCTTTTAAAAACCATTATAGAGGTTTTAATCCTTTGGTATATCATCATTAAGATAGCACTACACTATTTCAAAAAACCTCAAAGATGATTGACTTCAGCAAGAACAATCAACAAATTTAGAAGTAAATGGCTGGGTTAGATTCTGAATGCACAAATTAAAAGTCATTACAGCTTAGTCTTATTTACATTAATATAGTTTAGCGTAAGCACCATTCTGGGCTTTCATTCTTTAAGACTGAAAAGATTATACTGGGTCTTATTGTGACTTGCAGTAATGCGAATGCTTCTTAGGAGCCGGAATCTGTACATGCGGTGGAGTTCTACCATTCCCATTCCTCCCAAACACAACTAGTCAGAGCAACTTGAAAATGACCTTCACCAAAAGTTACCATCCATTTGTTTTTTCATGTACTCATTCAATACACACACACACACACACACACACATTGAGCATCCACTCTGGGGTAGACACTGTCCCATGCGTTGGAGATAGAGTGGTGACCAAATGAGCTCACATTCTTCTGGGAGGCAAAAGAACAAAGATAGATATAGATAGAGGTAGAGATATGGATATGGATGTAGATATAGACTGTATGATATTATGTACATATATGTGAAATTATATAAATATGTCTGTCTATCTATCTATCTATCTATCTATCTATCTATCTATCTATCTATCTATCTATCTGGCTATCTATCCATAATGTCAGGTAGTGATAACTGCCTTGAACAAAAATAGAACGGGTAAAGGGAGAAGGAGAGAGAGAAAGTGAGTATGTGCATGGGCACCCTAGTGTGGGGTTACAGGGAGGACATTTCCCAGAGAGTACCTTTTAGACAGAGACCCAAATGAAGCAAGGAAGCAAATCATGTGAATATTTGGGAGAAAACCAATCCAAGCAAGAGGGAATGAGCTTGGTATGTGTAAGAAGTGGCAAAAAGATGAATGTGCCTGGAGAGGGGCATGGGTGGGTCAAGAGTGGTAGAAAAGCAGTTCAGAGTAAAGGGCTAGATAATGTAATTGATAGGAAGCCATTGGATAGATTGATGTAACTGATTTACCAGTTATGTAAAAGAGTTATTATAACCATATATCTACAAGAAACCCTTCCTGCAGAAGACTGTGTTCTCCAAATATGGCCATATCTAGATACTTATCTCTTTCTAGATGTACTTCTAATAATGTGACCCACCAATAGAAGGGTTTTGTGTTCCCTCTCTTTAAATATGGAGAGGGGCTTGGGATTGTCCCAACCAACGGAGCATGACAAAAGTGATTCTATGTGCCTTCCAAGGCTAGGTAGTAAAAAGGATAAAGTTTCTACCTTACACACAGGAGCCATATTCAATGTGACAGTCCAGGAAGAGAGCCAACAAGCCTTTTCTCCCTCTATCTCCTTTCCTCCCTCTCTCCTTCTCTCTCCCCTTCATTCTTTTTCTCCACAACCAGTTGCCAGGTTGTGAGGAAGCCCAGACCACTTGGAGAGGCTGACACACAGAGGAGCTAAGGCTTCTTGCAAACAGCCAGCACCACCTTGCCAACCATTTGAATGAGGCTCCTTGAAAATGCATTCTACAACCAAGCCTTTTTCTCCAAGCTTTCAGGTGACTTTGGCACCAGCTAACACCTGACTGCAACCTCATGAACCACCAAGCCAAGCCACTCCTGATTCCTGCCCCACAGAAACTGTGAGAGATAATGAATTGTTTTTAGCCTCTAAGTCATGTCTAAGAGCTAGATATTAAGCTTTGTAGGTCATGGTAAGGATCTTGGATTTAATTCTAAGTATGAGAGAAGTATCATTGGAGAATTTTTAGTAAGGAACTGATATGCTCTAATTTACCAGTTACAAAAAAAATATATCATAACCAGGTAACCACAGGAAACCCTCTTTATAACCTTCTTTGTCCCTGAAAAGTTTATCCATCTTTTTTCATTCCTCCTATTTATCTCATCTCTTCCATTCTTGCTCTTTCTTTAACGTCTGTCTCTAGCTCTCTTTCTCTCCCCCTATTCTTTGTTGCTCTCTTTCTTCCTCTCACTTACTCTTATTTCCTCCTTCTTGGCCTGCCCAAGGCCAGTTGGAGGATCTGTGATTCTCCTAGTCACACCACCACTGTGGAGAAAAGATTGAAGAGGAATTTGGAGTGAGTGAGGTAAAGGCAGGCCTCTGCTGCACATTGAGGTTACAAATGTAGATTTTTATACAAATCACCTAGGAAGAGATGCATTCACATAACTTGCTAGTGTAGGTGTAATTAGCAGAGGAGTACAATGCAAATAGCTAAGTCATCCTAAACTTGCATGGTTACTGAGGTATAAATGTGGGCTCCCCAAAGAAAAAGATGGAACATTCTAGCAAACCATCCTTAAGGTCTTTTATATGACAGGCACAGTGAGCCAGCTACTGCATTCTATTAATATCCTTATCTGACTTGTCATTAAATTAATTCTCTCAATACATATTTTTCCAATGGTAAAAAAAGAGACTTATAAATGTTGTAAAGCAAACTACCAAATCCCTAACACTTAAGGAGCCCCTTTAAAAATAACAGAAGAGCCAAGATCTGAGAACAATATTAGGAATTACTTTTTACTTAATAACGCCTCTTCGAAAGCTTTTTACCTACTATTGTATGTCTGCTGAAATTCCTTTTCTCCTGGGAATTAAATTTGATCATCAACAGCCTCTTCCTTTAGCACTATTTATTTCTGGCTATCTATTGTTGCTATTAGAAACATTTAACTTGTATTTTTTTAATCTCCACGAATTTAATTTTGAATGGAAAGAAGACAGTGATTCTGATTGCCTGAAACAGCACAGTTGATCTTACATATCATCATTCTTCAATGATATGAGCCCTTGATTTCAAAATAAGAGTTCTGATGTAGGCACAGAAGTTGCCAAGGTTCTATAACATTCAGTTTAGCTGCTGCCACAATGTACTCAGAGCTTACTACTTAAGCAAGTTCCTCTTCATCCCTTATTCTTGACTCAAGACACAGACATTGCCTATGACTCACTCTCTAATTGTTGAGAGTTAGGGTTCAGCAGGTCGTATTACTTTATTGGTGCATCATATGTATAAGCCCCACACCTCATTCCTGACATTAATGGAGAAAATTTGTCATTTTACTATAGAGTAAAAATAAATAAAACAAAACTCAGAATCGAAAAGAATCTTGAAAAATGCCTTACACTTTTATTTCATATTTATGAAATGGTTTTATTAATGAAAATAAGATGAGCTTTAAGTACTCTTGCAGTATTTATCAGCATCCCAAGATATGTCAAGTTTCAAATGTCCATTTTCTCCTAAGTTCCTGCAGTAAATCCTCTGCTTCTTCCTAGAATTTTCTTTTAAAGAGCTGAGTCTTTATAGAGGGGCTGTCTCTGATTGCTGGGGAAGCGATGCATAGTGCATACTGACAATAGGTGATGCCTTGATTCAAACACAGAAAGGCTCTTTCAACACTAGGTTTGTAGTGCACACCTCATATTCTTTGGAGTGTCTCAGACACACAGGCTCAATTGTAAAATTGACCAGAACAAGTATTCTTATGGGTTAGAGGGGTTACAAACTATCACCCAAAGATAAAGACTATAACAAGGAAAGAAAAAATGTAAGGGCAAAGATGAATCTTCTAGGGTCTGCTGTCTTAAAATATTTAAAAAAGAAAGTTGTCAATTGAATCAGCTATCATCTCTAGAGACAGATGAATAGTCAACCTGAATTTTAAAAATACATTATCTTAAGATTTAGTTATTGAAGTCCAGAGACTATCACAGAATTAACTAATCTTTCTCTAGAAATCACTCTGACATCATTTTGGGAGTATGATTTATGACTCACACAGAAGAGAAAGGATTAGATCTTATTTGCCTTATTGTTTTGAAGTTATAAGCTATTTCATTAAGTCTAAAAGCCACCAATTTTAAGAAGTACCATTATTTTATGTTCTAATAACAAAGAAAAGCATTGCCAATTAAACGGTAAAACAATGTTTTCTTCTCACCCTGATTGTAAGACATATTCTGATTGTAGAGATCATAAAATGTGAAAAAATATGTGTGGAAGGCAGAGTAACGGTTCCCAAACATGACCACATCTCGATCCCTGGAGCCCATGAATATGTTAGGTTACAGGGGAAAAGCAAGTTAAAACTGCAGATGGAATTAAGATCGCTAACACGCAGATGAAGAGATTACCCTGGATTATAACCACAATGTACTCACAAGGGTCCTTAAAGTGAAAGACAGAGGCAGAAGAATCAGAGGGGGCTGTGATTATAGAACGAGGGTCAGAGAAAAGCAGTGTGCCTGGCTTTGAAGATGGAGGAAGAGGCTATGAGTCAAGAAATGTGGGTGACCTCTGGAAGCTAGAAAAGACAAAGAAATGAATTCTCACACAGAACCTCCAGAAAGGAATGCAGCCCTGCTGACACCTTGATTTTAGCCTGTAGAAACCCACATCGGACTTCAAACCTACAGAACTGTAAAAGATAAATTTGTGTTGGTTCAAGCCACTAAGTTTGTGTAATTTGTTATGGCAAGAACAGGAAGCTAATATAATGTACATCTTAGAATCCAAGAATATACTATAACTTGTACCAATTTGAAATTATAATATTTATATTTTATTAGATATATAAATTCATAAGAATTATTCAACTGTTCTTGATAAATAAATAATTTTAGACAATCCTGAAGAGATTAATTATGCACTCTTTAGCCGTAGGAAACAACCTTCACTGGATGTATAAATTCAGAAAAGTACATCCAAAAACCAGCTTTACTACTCAATACTCATGTCTCTAATGTTTCATTCACTCCTGTTTATTAAAGGTGTGGAAAAGCGAACCTTTACAATGGGACAAAAATTAGGGCTATGCATTCATCATCCTTGATCCAGCTAAAAAATTAGAATATTTTAGAAGTATTAAAACCTCTCTAACTAGACCAGAGATTAGTTTATGGTTAGTGAATCTTTACCATGGAATGATAAAAATATTAATATTTATTTTCTTTAAATTTTTTTTTAAATATCAAATTTTGTGTGTTAGCCCTCAGTCCAGCACATAAATATATTAATTCGAATGTACAAATGCAATTTGCAAGTAAATTACCCAAAGCGAAAGCTGAATTTCTAAAAACAAAACAAAATAAACGGACCCATTGTGAAATACTCCCTAATGCCAGATATACTACACTCTAGATCCCAGATCTCATAATCTCACATAATAAAACCTTGACATTAAACAAATGAGTCCAGCATTTTTCAGACAGTTTGGAAATGTCACCTCACATGTGCATGGCAAGCTATCCATCAGAGGGCATGGCACTCTGAATACAAAATAGGTGACTCGGGCAGTTGGTTTGGATCAACAGCTCAGCAAACCATCAAAGATTATTCTTATTTTGTTATTCTTATGCCATTAACCTTACACAATTCCAGGTTTTTAATTGCGGCTGGTCCAAGATCTTGCTTTTCTTTGACAGTTGTTTTCTTTTTATTTCTTTGTTTCCTCTCATTGCTGTCTTGTCATACATAATGGAATTTGCCCAAGCCTTTCCCTTATCTCCTTCATACCAAAGGTCAGCGTTTCCGGCTTCTGAGATCAAGAAGCAAATATTTATTAAGGTGAAATAGAGATTTAAGGCAATATCTCGTACCTGTTAATACTCATTTGGCTTGGCTTAGCTTCTGCCAGTCAGATAAAAAATGAATAAACAAACCCACCTCCCATTCATTAACAGAATCATTCTGGAGCCTTTCACTTTTTGGAGTATTCACTGATAAATCTCTGGGTAGCCAGCCTAAGGCCTCAGATGTATTATATCTTCATGGTCACTGATGCTGTGCTCTAATCTTCTGATTTTTATTTCATCACCCTAAAACCACACCACCTTTTGATAGATATTGCTGCTCACACTTTGGAGGGAAGCAAATTACTTGAGTGGCCTTGACGGCAAATGACTGAGCTAATGAATTGTTCCATTACTGCTATTAGCTCGATTATTACCAGTGCCATTCTTTTGACAGAATTAAAATGTTTCTATCTTCTAAATTTACAGATATTCCTTTAATTGTCTTCAAGAAAGTTATAAAGGAAGTCATATAGATCAAGGAATTTGTTTTCTGGAAGGCATCATAATTAACATTATTGAAACTTGAATTCCCTATCTTTTATAGTAATATTCTATCTGCTAAAAAAAAACACATTAAATTTAAAATACTGCTGTGTCATATTTGAAATTTTTTCTTAGATTTTTTTCATCTTTAAAATCTGCTTTTCAACTGTTCATTTGTGACCCACTAAAAATATGACATACATGGGCAGAACAGCATTGTACATCAGCGATTATCAGAATGTATGAAAATCATGTTTTTATTTTTGTTGTAAAATCGAAATCGTGGTTTTTAAATCTGAATTTATTTTTCTTTCACTAGTGTAGTCTATTGATGAAAAAATAGGCCTAGCTTATAAAACCCATAAATTAAAAAATTCTTTCAAGACTAAAACATTTGTACAAAGCTAAACCATCTCTCTGGAATTCAAGTAAGAAAGAAGTTGAAACACAAGTTTAAAGACCAATTAAAGATAATCTACTAAAGGAGAGAACTTTCAGCCCTGATTCCATGCCAATTTACTCTGATTTTAGATTAAATTTTAACCTTGATTATTTAGTTTCTAAGTCTACAACTCAAAAAGTAATGTTTCTATAAACAGATTGCAGCAAGAGACAGCAGCTGATAAACAGACTAAGAAAACAAGTGAAAATGAAAAGTTCTGCAGTAATCTAGGGGCCTAAACTAGCAGATTTCAACCTCCCACAGTAGGGCTGAGGGTGTACTTAAATTGTAGTACAACATAATCATGCACTGGAACTCAGATCTGAAACTGGAGTCTAGTCCAGACGTAACCACTTCTCATCCGAGCACCCTAGTTCTAGCTATTTGAGTGCTGAGAGTCTCCCATCCACAGAATGGGGAGAGTTATTTCTGCTTGCCTACTCTATCAACGTTATCGATCAAAAAGACCAAATGAGATCATGTGTGTATTAGCTAGGTTATTGATTCAGCTGCATGTGAATTCTCTCCACCAGAATAAAGACTGAATTTATTAGCCTCTCTTGCAGTTGGATGTGGCCCTAGAACTAACTTCTGGCTATTGGGATGTGAGGGAAAGTCATATGTGCATCCTCCAGAACATGCCCTCCCTTTACATTTTCCTACTGTGGTGCTGAGGATGCAGGTGTGGTGGTGAGCCATCTGGCTATAAGGATGATAGCGACAAACTGAAGGTGTCTAGATTCCTGATAACTGCTTCAGCAGAACAAATACACTCAGCTCAGACTTTTATGTGAAAGAAATAAATTTGTCTTGTTTAAGCCCCTTCAATTCAGATGCATGTGATGTATTTCGATCATACTAATTGAGAATGACAAATGTCACTGAAATTCTGGATGGGATTTGTTATGAGATGTTTGAAGAATGAGAAAAATATTGCTCATTCTTAAGCTTAAGAATTCTATTCTTAGCTCTCCACAAACAAATAAGAATTCTCATGTGATGATTTGCATTTTTTCTTCAGAAACTGTAGTACAAAACAAGGATTTTGGAACCCTTGGGCTGAGTACACAGTTCTCCAGGTTCTCAGGGGCAGGTCAAAATATGTTTGTAAAGGAAGAACTGATGAAATGGAGACTTATCGGTCAGGCCTAGGATCAAGCTAATATCAGTAACCCCCCAACCCATCCCATAATAGTTCTTGGGAAATCAATTCTTTCCTCCAAGGAGGGACACAGTGGGGCACAGAAGACCGGAGAGCGAAAGAAGGGCAGAGATTTTTCATTTCCTTTAAATACCATTTCTACAACTTTGGCCATGTTACCATGGCTATCATATGACTTATGAATTAATTTCTACAGAAACAGCAATTGCGGAAGCCGATTATCATAGCATTTACCCAGGTGCCTTTGTTAATGATAGGAAATACAGGCCATCTACTAAAAATACACACGATGTACTTTTGGCTGTTCAGCAATATTCACATTGGAGGTATAGAATTGGGGGCACAATGAAAAGAATGGGGAAAATATACAGCCTGACTAAGGAATTTAATATTCCTTTACTTATGGCTTTGGACATCTAATCATCGGTATAGCTTTTTAGAATAATGGTTACTAGCAAGGCCCTACAACTGGCTCAAGCTAATGTGATTAAATGGAAAATATGAAATAAATTTTATAAAAAACCTTTCACCCCAATTTAAAGATTTTTATGAGTCTTTCATTTGAAAAAGAATTCCAATAAACTGGAATATACAGATGGATCACCTCCTGCCTAGAACACCTCAGAATTGGTAATGGGTTTTCTAGCTTTCTATTTTTTCCTTGTATAAATCAAATTTCTCCTGTCAGGATAATATTTCAAAAACAGCATTTTAATCACATTATTTACCTGTTAAGAATCTAAATACTATTACTTTGTATTGTCAATTCTCACTCCCTTAGACTACCCTTCAACATCCTGTGTTGGTCCATCTTCCTGTTAACATCTAGCTAATCTCTTTCAACACATCATGACATTCTCTGCATATACTATACTTTTCTTATTTTCATAGAACCATATGTACGTGTTCTTATGTGTCAGCTGCTTTTAATCAACATAAAGCTTTTGAAATTCATTCATATTGTTACATATATGATAAGTTCACTCCTTTGCATTGCTGCATAGTATTCCACTATGTGGATATTCCACAATTTGTTTATCTATGCCCTATTCATAGACATTTGAGTTATTTCCAGTTTTTGGGTTATTATGAATATGACTACTATGAAAATTCTTGTACAAGTCTATTGTGGAAAATTCTTGTACAAGTCTTGTATAAGTCTATTGTGTAAATACCTAAGAGTGGCATTGTTTATCCATAGTGTGGATAAATGTTTAATTTTATAAGAAATTTTTGGTTTTCCAAAAATCATTGTATTATCCCACCAGTAATGAATCAAAGTTCTAGTTGCTTCATATCCTTGCTAATATTTGGTCTTGTCAGTCTTTTTAATTATATAAAATTATATAAAAGGTAGTAATTATATAAAAGGTAGTGTAAAATAATTATAATGTATAATGTAAAATGGTATCTTATTGTGGTTTTCATTCAGAATTACTTGATGATTAATGATACTGAATACCTTTTCATGTGCTTAATGGACATTCCTGTGCTCAAGTCTTTTGTCATGTGCTCAAGTCTTTTGTCATTTTTAAATTGGATTATTTGTTTTTTATTGCAGGAATACATATACTAGGTTCGAGTTCTTTAAAATGTTCTATTTTTCCTTGTCTGCGTCTTGATGCCTTTTGATTTGCAAAAAATTTAAAAATTTTGATGGAAGTTAACTTACATATTTTTTCTTTTGTGGTTAGCACTTTGTATGTCCTCTTTAAGAATTTTTTTGTTCTTTCCAAACTGAAAATATATTCTCCTATGTTTTCTTCTAGAAGCTTTATAGTTCTAACTTATACTTTTAGGTCTATGATCCAATGCAAATTAATATTTGTGTACAGATTAATGTAGCACTTGAGGTTCATTTTTTAAAATAACTAATTAATGTATACAGTATGCAGCTGTTTTATCACAATTTGTCCTACTTGGGGTTTTGTTAGCTTTTTGGGTCCATGGGTTGAAATAGTTTCAACTTTAGAAAATTCAGACATTATCTCTTCAAATATTTATTCTGTTCTAGTCTCCTTCTTTACTATTCTGGGACTCCAGTAGTATGTATGTTAGGCCATATAATATTATCTCCTAAATTTCAGATCCTCTGTTCTGTCCTTTTGTTTGTTTGTTTTTATTTTTTTTTCCTCTTAGTGTTTCAGTTCAGATGACTTTTTAAAGTTCACTGATTCTTTCCTCTGCTATGTCTGGTCTGTTTTTAAGCCAAATTAATGAATTCTTCATTTCCAATAGTCACATTGGCTTCCCTCTCTTTGCTGAAATCACTCATCTGTTTATGCATGTTAGCTAAGTTTTCTACTAAATCCTTTGATATGCATATCATACTTTTTTGAAACCCCTGTCTGATAATATCAATACCTGGGCCATCTTTGGGTTTTCTATGTTGACTGCTTCTGGTCTTGACCATGGGTCATATTTTCTGGGTTCTCCATGTTTCGCAATTTTTGAATGCATGCCAGATGTCATGTTGAAAAGAATAATTGAAATATCACTTTTGCTAATGGTGGGATAGATTTTATAGAAAGAACCCTCATACAAGTATCAATTATAAATCCTGTGTAAATTATATATTTAAAAAGTACTTAAAGGCATTATGTCTACTATACACTAAAAAAATTACATGTAGATCTATGTTACAGGGATTTTCCTTTGGGGCAAGGGCAGCTAGAAAAAGCTGAAGTCTTATTGGCCTGTGGTCAGGTAATAAGAAGTTCATATATGCCAGGATGGCTGGAAATTGAGAGGGTAATAATATAAAGAAGAATGGTACAGAGAGCAGATTCCTGAAATCTGCATTTAAATCCCTCCTGAAATGCTTGGCTAATCCAGAACTAGAGAGGTATGGGAGAGACTCTGGAGAGCCTATGGGAACCTACTAATAGCTATAAAGGTGAAATATATAAGCAGATGTGTTTGAGTAATGAAAAGGATCTAAGAGGAATCTGTTTGAGTAGTTGGTAAGCAGCTTGGAACACTAAGCTTCTACAAGGTCAGAGTGATTACTCAATAATTTATACGTGTACCAGTAAAAAAAGACACTCTTCAGAGAAATAACGGAATCCAGAATTTTAAAAAATGTCATTTACAGTGTCCAGTATATAATAAAACATTATGAGCCATATGGAGAAATAAGAAATGAGATCCATAGTTGAAAAAAGGAATAAAAATGTGTCAATAAAAACAGAACCTGAGATAACCCAGGTGTTGGAATTGGTGGAAAACAACTTCAAAAACAACTATTATACGTATGTTCAATGCCTTAAATAAGAAATAGCCATTATGTATGAACAGATAGGGAATTGCAACAAAGAAATAGAAGCTATAAAAGAAGAACCAAATGGAGGTACTAGAACAGAAAAGTACAACATCTGCAATAAACATCAGTTTAAAGGGCTTCAGAGTATACTGAAGTACATAGAATAAAGAATTCTAAAAAGGGATCAATATCATTTATGTGATCTGAGGAAAAGGAGAAAAAATGCTTTAAATGAACAAATCTTCAGTGACCTGCAAGAAAATAACAAACAACCTAAATTATACTTAATTAAAGTAGAATAAGGAGAGGAGAACAAAAACAATGTAGAAAAATATATGCGATGAGACATTTGTCAAAAATCCTCCAAATTTGGTTTTAAAAAACTCAAAAATTATAATTCAAGAAGTTCAGTAAACTCCACACAAGATAAATTAAAAAACAAACAAATCAAACATACACATACCTAGGCACATGATAGTCAAACTCTTAAAAACCAAAGATAAAAAGAAGATCATGAAATTAGCCAGAAAAAGGCACAGTACACGGAGAGGAATGGCAATACAAGAAGAGCCAACTTCCTACCAGAAACAAAAAAGATGATACTGGAACAAATTTTTTAAAGTGCTTAAAGACAAAAAACAAACAACAGAATTTTATGTCCAATAAAAATAACCTTCAAAACTTAGAGCAAAATAAATACCTGTTTAGATAAACAAAAACTAAGAGAATTTGTCTCCAGAAGACTTACACTACAGGAAATGTTATAAGAATTTTTTTTTTAGAGTGAAGTATAACAGTATCAGATTGTAATTTGAATCTACAGAAAGAAATAAAGAGCATCTGAAATGGGAGTTAATATATATATATATACATATATTTACATATATATTTACATATCACACACACATATATTTAAAAGGCATATGACTATTAAAGGCAAAAATTATAACACTGTACCACTGTACTGGGGGTTTACAACATATATATATGTGATATATATGATAATAGCAAAAAGTAAGAGGTGGGAGAACTGAACTATACTGTTGCAAGGTTCTGATATTTTATGTAAATGTTAGCTCTAAGCAGACCTTAATATCAATTAAGGATGTATATTAGATTCCCTCGAGAACCACTAAAAATAATGCTAAAAACTTCCACTAAAAACCCAATAGAGGAAATATAATTAAATACTAAAATAATACCTCATGTCCTCACAGAAAGGTAGGAAAGAAAAACAGAGAAACCAGCCAACAAACAAACACTAAGCAGATGGGACAAACAGGAAAATGGTAGACTTAAATCCAACATTATCGATAATTATATTAAATTCAAGTCTAATAACCTTGATTAAAGGGCAGAAATTGGCAGACTAAATATTAGGTCTCAACTATAAGCTCTCTACAAGAGACGTACTTTAAATATTTGTATTTTGAACATACAAAGGTTAAAAGAAAAGAGATGGAAAAAGAAAGGAAATAATAAAGAAATTGAGTGATAATAAATAATAAAAAAATTTTCTATTTTTCTGCCATAGAATCAGTTATGGCTTAAAGATTGAGAATGAACAATAGGGAGTAATTGTTTAAAGTCAGTAATTGTTTCTTTGAAAAATACTGATCAAGAAACAAAGATAGAAAAGACACAAATTACTGATAAAAGAAATGGAAGAGAGAATATTTCTTCCATTACAAATCCTACAAACATTAAAAGGATCATAAATAAATATTATGAATAGCTTTATCACAACAAATCCAATGTGTGTTAGACAAGCTTCATTTAGGCATGAGTTTTAGTGTTGTTGGCCATGAGTTCACTAATAATAAATTAACAATATGTGTAAAATAAGGTATGTATAAACAGAAACACAAATAAAAATGGTTATATATTTATTGGGTGAAAAAATGCTGTGGCCAGAGGCTTGCAGAAATCTAACTCTGTATTTCCCCTAGGAGCAAAAGTTCAGTGTCTGCTAATTCAGTGGTCATAGCTTAGAGAATCTAACTATCTTAAATAATGAGAATCGACTTATATGCCTTTTTCAAAAGTGGACAAATCAAAGACAGACCTAGGGCCACATATTACCTGAAAAATGGGAGAGTGTATTTCTTTCTAAAGGTGTAAACTATTTCTATTATTCCTATCCTTATGGACTAAATATTAAATGTGTAAACCTTGCTATTTTGTTTGTATCATCTTGTCCCCATAGGCATTTGACTCACAGTCTTAGGCATATATTTATCGGTGTGTGTTTATGGAGCTAGAAAGTGTCTAGAACCATGACAGAAAACAATGAGTTAGAGATTCAGACAATATACTCCCATAAAAGATAAAGTAAATAATCTTCGGAAAAGTAATACATTTACAATTTGAGGCTGATGGGAAGGATGGAATAACAATCATATCACCTAAGAAAGTGATGGCAAGTAAATATCATCTTAAATGCCAAACATGAGAGATTGGTATTAGTCTCTCAGCATACCAAGTAAAGAATTCTGAACTGCATTTGAGTTACACCTAGACTAATTGGGAAAAAAAAGTGCTATGATTCACGGTGATGGCTGCCATGGAGCCAGAAAAGAGTGGTAAGGCAGTATATATTTGCTAATCCTGGCCTCAGTAATGTGAGGGAGGACCATGAAGGGACAGCAACAAAGGGAGCAGAATTCACGGAGGGAAAGTTTCCACTCTTTCCAGTTTTGCTCTGGGCCACCCATGCTGCATACAGTGGAAAAGCACACATGGTATCACAAGGCCCACCCGGGCTTCGGAAGAAATGTGCCTGGATCTTCAGGAAGTTCTGAGACTATTTCCCAGTTCTTTCTGGAATATTTCAAGAAATTTCTTTCTTCTTTTTCATAGGGAGACTTAGCTCTTGCTCCTAAAATAGCAATCTTCATATTTTATCTCATTTTATTATATGAGAAAAAGTACTGAAGGAGGGTAAAGCAATCAAGCACCTATGAACAGCGCGTTTCGCATGTTTGACCCACATCCGTGCATCCAAGCAAAAGTTCCTTAACCTCTGAAATAGTCAACTGTTCTTTGAATTTCTCTATTTTCTTGCCATAGAATCATGTATGTATTAACAGATTGTACTCCCATATCTAATAAGGATTAAAAAAATAATACAGCTCACACAATACATAGGAGAAATTAAATTTTTACTGGACAAGGTTTAAAATAAAAAGACATAGATAAGGGAGAAGGTCTTTTTATTGAAATAATGGAGTGGAAAAAGAAGGCTTCTCTCTGGAAACTTTTTGAAATTCATTTTTAATATGAAATCAGAATTACTTTTTTGAGCTTATTGAGGTTTCAATTCATTTTTTTTTTACAGACTATTTGAAGAGCTCTTACTTTCATTTAAGGAAGAATTGTTCTTTCGAAAATATATTTGCATTTGCACTGTTTTCTCTTAAAAAACACTTCTCTCTAAATTGCTTTATAATATTTCTAAGCGAAGCTATGAAATATACACAAAAACTGATAAAGACTTGATAGAGAACAATGCACAGTGTAGCAGAAGCTCTGCATTGAGAGAAAATTGCAAGAGAAAGCAGAGGTGGCCAATTTTTTCTAATTAGAATCTCTGGCTCAGAAGGAAAAAGCAGCTTATTTCAGAATATTTTTAATACTTGCAGATAAAAACGAAATTTAAAAGACAAGTGAGCAATAAAAAGCCAAACAACCCAATGGAAAAGTAGACAAATGACTCAGACTCCAAACAAAAGAGGATATTCAAATGACCAACTTATGAAAACATGTTTAAAAGCCATTGGTTATCACAGTAGTGTGATACCACTATATACTCACTAGAATAGCTAAAATGAGAAATAAAAACGTATATACTAGCAAGTGTTGGTGAGAATGAGGAGTACTGCTGGTGGGAACATACTATGGTACCACCATTTGGTAGCACTGTTTGGCAGCATGAACTAATGCTGAGCTTATGCCTATCCTGCCGCTCAGCAGTTCCCCTCCTGGGGATACACCCAACCAATGCTTACCTTTGTGCTCCAAAGGACAAGTACTATAAAGTTTATAGTTTCCTTGCTCGTAATAGCCCAAAGCTGGAAACTGCACAAATGCCTGTCCCTGGTAGAATGGATTAATTGTGAAATATTCCTAAAACGGAATACTATAAAACAATGAGAATGAATGATCTAAAACTACATGCAGTAATGTGAATGAATCCAACAAACATAAAGAGGAGCAAAGGAAGCCATGTATAAGAGTGCGTGCTGTGTGGTTACATTCATGTGAAGTACAAACCCTGGCAAGATTAATTTGCTATAAGAAGTCAGGATATGGTTCGTTTTGGCAGGGGTGGCCAGGGACTGTTGACTTGGAAGAGAGCATGAGGAAGGCTTTGCGGGGGCTGATAATATTCTGTTTCTTGATTTCATGCTAATTACACAGATGTGATCAGTTTGTGAAAATTCACTGAGCTGTTCATTCCTAATTTCTGCGCTCAAAATTTCTATAACATATCTTTGTTTTTGTTTTTTTTTTTTGCAGCTGCAGACTGAAATAATTTTAGAAATTATTTTAGAAAACATACAATCCGGCAGTTCCACCCATCTGTCAAAGCACAAGAACTAACACAAGAAGTGGTATGCTGGAGCTGGTTTGTACTGACTCTCTTCCCAACTCCAAGGTCAGTGCCCTCATGTTGGAGTAGCTTGAAGTCGGCCACGGCAAATGCTAAAAATCAGGGCTTTATGTGTTTACACCACTAAATAACAGCAGTGACAACAAAAATTCCATACATCTGTTTCTTCTGCATAAATAATAATCACTTGAAATTTAAGGAATCGTGCATCTAAAATAAACAATACATTACTCCTCTTAGAAGTTAAGTACCAAACTGCCGCTCTTACCCTGAGATAAGGAACTCCAGGACAAATCCTACAAACATTCACATCCCAACTCAAGCTTCAAAATCCCCATGTGGAAAGCGTGGGAAGGCATAAGCACATTTACCCTTTGTTTTCACCTAATATCTCTCTCAATCAAATCTCACATCTCATTTTAGGAAGTAAATAGTCAGAAACAGCTTTTTTATTGCTTCTTGACCAACCCCTCTGCCTGGCCTTTTCTTTCTCTGCAAGTAAGTAGACCAATCAGCCAGAGGGTTGTTCCACCAGGAATTTGGCAGCAGAGCTCAACGCTGGGCAGCTTGTGCTCTCTTCTCCCCACTTTGCACCGTCAGCTTCCCTCTCACATGGCTCTGGAGCTTCTGGGGCATGTCCAAGGCCAGGGTAAAATGAGGGGAATGAAAGATCCTAAAGCTACCTGTTTTATCTTCTTTTGATCTCCAAATGTTGAAGCCCCAACTAAGAAACTTGAAACAGGAGGAAAATTAAAGTGTTTCTCACAAAGACACCACAGCAGGTAGCAGACGGTTTTATCCGAGAAACTCTCGTCAGGAACTGAGCCAGAGAAACATCAATAAATCTAGATTCCAATTAAACCTGCCACTGACTGGGACCTTATCTCTCATCTAATCTTACATCCTTATTCTACACTTGAAAAGCTGGAGGTCCTGAGGGGTAAAGTAAATTGCTTAAGAGGGAGACACAAAATCAGAACAGGGACCTCTAACTGCATCTCCTGCTTTTTCTATTACACTTGGCCACTGCTATTCTAAATTCCTTGATAGAACCCTCCCCCAATCTTATTCCACATTAATGTTTTTGAAATTGAGATGTACCTCACAATTCTGTTTTTCAATTATTTTTCTTGTTGATTTTTTCCTAGAAAAAAATTTTTAAGCTTGTTATTATCAGTGACCTAGAATCTGGGCAATCCGGATTTACAACAAATATTTACATTTGAAAATACATACCAAAGAATTTTTTTATATTGAAAATTCCTCTACTATATTTGAAATATGATTTGATTTACACAAAATTTTTAGGAATACATGCCCACTTGGGGTTGCATTTTGGAAACATTCCTTAGCATCTTGCCTATCAATTTTTTTTTTCATTTTTGCTGCCCACCTTGTAGTCATGCCCTGAATTCTTTGCAAACACCCAGAGATCAGTCAGGAAGCCTTGGAGCAGGTTTTGAAGAGGAACAAATGGCAACACAGATGGCTGAGCTGTCCTAACTCTCAAGACTTTGGGGGGAGGGGTCTAATCTACCTGAATTTCTTCTCATTGTCCTTGGCCAACATCTAACTAACCCAAAAAGATGGTTAATTTTATATGTCAACTGGACTGGATTGCCAGGTGCCCAGATATTTAAACATTATTTCTGGGTGTGTCTGTGAGGGTGTTTCCAGATGAGATTAGAGCTTTGAATCAGTAGACTGAGTAAAGCAGATTGATTGCCTTCTCCAGTGTGGGTGGGCATCATCCAATCCATCAAGGGCCTAAGCCAAACAAAAAGGTGGAAGAAGGGAGAATTTGCTCTCCATACTTGCCTGCTTGAGCTGGGACATTGGTCTTCTGCTCTCGGACTGGGAATTACACCACTGCTTCCCTTGGTGTCTGCTTAGGTTTCCAGCTTGCAGATGGCAAATCATGGGACTTCTCAGGCCCCAAGTGCATGAGCCAATTCTTTATAATAAATTATATAAATACATACATACATATATATATATGTATATGTGTGTGTGTATATATACATGTACATATATACACACACACACACATCTCCTATTTGTTGTATTTCTCTGAAGACCCCTGGTTAATTTATCTACCTCTACCTCATTTGGTGCAAGGTTTGCATTGAATGCAAAAAATTTTCATATGCTCTTTTGTCAGGGAACATATAACCTAAAAAAGGATTATAGTAAGAATTCGATAAATGTTTCATTAAATAAATTTTAATTTATCAGGCGGAAATTTTTTAGTCTGTTTCCTTTTTTCACTGCTGTATTGCCAGCACCTACAAGAGTACCTGAGCACCAAAACAAATTATTGAACAACCTTTGAATAATAAAACTATTAATTACTAAAGGCATGCCAATGGTAGGTACTTTTCAAAGACAATCTCATTTAGCTTGCCCGACGACTCAAGGAGGTCGATGGTGTTTTTACAGACGAGGAAACTGAGTCACAGATAGGTTAAATAACTTAAAGATAAACTCAAGTAAGTGAAGGTGAACTTTTCCGGCTCCAAAGCCTGGGCTCTTTCTCAGAATGTACTGTTCCCTTTTCTCATGGAATGGTATGTTCTCAAAGTCAGGAGTGATTCTAAGGGACTGTCATAACCTTCTGCTAAAATTTTCTGTCTTCTGGAGCTTCCTTTCCTCTCTATTTCTTTATCCTTTGCCTCCCTGTGAAAGGTATACAGCTTTCCCTCATTTCCACAGGAGGGACAGATGTGTAAGGGAACCAGCCATAAGGGTTTCAGTTGTCTTCTCCATGCTTTGTGTAGCCCTCCATCTGTATAGATGCACAATCATAACAACAACAACAACAACAACAAAAACCCTTGGATTTATTACAAAAGGCTTTCTAATACATTCATTCTCTCATCTAGTCCTTATCACCACTCTAAGTCTAGGCAGAAATTACCAGCCCCATTTAACAGGTAACACTAGCTCACATGAATCATGTACTTATTCTGGCCAGGCTCTGTTCCAAGGGCCCTGTGTCTACCATTCTTTTCATCTTCACAGCTGTTGAGGTTGGTCTGATTATTATCTCCATTTTACAGATGAGAAAACCAAGGCACAAAGAGGTCAAGGGACTTACCTAAGTACACACAGCTAAGTGGTGGAAAAGCCAGGGATTAAACCCAGGCAATCTGCTTCAAGGCCCAAGTTCTTAATCCCTCCACTGTGTTGCCTGAATAATAGTAGACCCAGGAAGAGAACCCAGCTTTTCTGTCTCTGTACCAGTAACCATGTAGGCAGTTCCCAAGATGGCTTTATCACAAAAAGGCCTCTCGAACTGTGCTCTGGTCCTTGGCCCTAACTCTCATTTTAGCGCTTCCTATAAAAGGGTTTAACCAGAGATTAGTTTTTGCATTTCTGCCATACTCTTTCTATTTCCTGTTTCTCCTGACTATTTTATTGTCTGTTACTTGAATCTTGCTGTGCATTTCAGATTCTCCTAGCTTATATATAGTGTCAAAATGCTGTCATCATTTGCTCTTAGTCAACAAGGCATTGATGTGGCAACTTCACAATAGCATACATGTTCAACTTTTTTAAGGAGTGTGGAAGGAGTCTCATATTTCCTCTAGGTGACATGGTGGCCTCAAGAGGGTATTTTAAGGTTTGATATGATGATTACGAGCTGTCAGACTTAAGTCCTGACCCCTAGTCTAAGCTTCAACATGCACAAAGTCCTCCTAACCCAATTCTAACGATCTTTATTGTTAAGTCAAAGCAATAGTTCATTGTGGACAAGACACTGGTATGAAATCACATCTCACAGAACAGTTCACACAGCGAATCTTGTTCTAGCAACAGCTGTTCCATGACCTTGGTTTTAGTATGTTACAAGAACCAGTTCTTCTCAGAGGCACTTGGGAATTAAAATGGTCACCCACCATTATCTGTGTAACCATTGATTCAGTCCTCTTTCTGGGTATATAAAAGTGCTTTGTTTATGTGATCAAACTGGAAATCTCTCTTACTGTGTGAATCTCCCCAGTTGAGCAGCTGAATAAAACTGGAGCTCAGTACCAGCTAAACAGCAGGTGGTCTTATGCTATACCATCAGTATCCTGAATCTGAATCAACAACAATAAGGGCCCCACCCAGCCTGCATTGGGAATTGAGATAGCTACAGTGAGAATAGAGCTCTGAATACAGATCATTTAAACTCCTTAGCATGGCTGGGAAGATTAAAGAACAGTATGACAGGAAGGAATATAGTGGGTTTAATATACCACTGATAAACATAATTGAATCCCTATAGAAAATCGAGATGTAAATGAATACTAAATGAAATTAATTTTTAAATTTAATATTTATGCAAATTTTATACCAATCCCTTCAGACATACTAATTAAAGAATTTCTCTAAAAATACTGGGTTAATTTTTGATGGCTAAATCTCACAATAATAACCTTTTGTACATATCGTTTTAGAAAACTTAAAAACTGACAGTAACCCAAAGCCATCATAACATGCGAATTAAATAACATAAATGGTAAATTGATTACTTTGTTTTTGTAATAGTAAATAGAAGGCTTAAGGGACTGAAACTATAATTGAGCTATTTGGCTCCACTCAGAAGAGAATAATTCACCAGTCTTTGGCTAGCCTCCAAATTGGGTAATAATATTCTACCTACTAAATCATTCCTTCCCTGTTTTGTAGACGAAATTGATAAATTATTCTGTACTTTCTGCCCTCAACATAAGCAGAACTTCTTAGTTCTACTAAATATCTGAAATATTTCATTTCAGTGGTGGCTATATGTCAATGGATTTTGTGTGTGTATTTATTAAATCACTTTATGACATGTTCCAAAAGAAAAGTTATGTGAGTGAATTTGTATATAACCTAGATATATGTTATAATCTCATTTTAACATTACAGGTGATCAGCCAAATACATTACAGTAATCTATTGTTGGGATCAGTGCCAGCCCTGAAGCTGCTGCCCACAAGGTATGATTTGAAGAACTGTCAGCACTTGGACCTTTACTGGGAAGGAAGCCAAGGCTGGGAAATCTAGTGTCAGGCTGGAGGCAAAAGGTGCACGAGCCAAATGGACTGGGCAGAGAGACTTCCCAGAAGTTGTTGGTCAAGGTTCTGGAGTTGGACGAGCAGACCAGATATACACTAGTCAGAAGAAAGCATGGAGATGATCAGGAAAAAAAGCACCCGTTTTGGAACCCAATCTGGGTTTACAGACCGAAGATTCACAGGAGACCACAGGTGGAGGGGAGGAGTAGAGAGCACTAGTGGTCAGTAGAAAGCCAACAAAGCTGGCAAGTAGTGCACCAGAAGGGGAGAGGAGCAACAAGAGATTCTCTTCTGCTTCATCCCACACACTTCTTTTGTACTTTTGGCTAGAGCTAGAGCCAGTCAGCCAGGCAATCCAAGGGGACAGCCATACTGCAATGCAGCAGCTCTCCCTGTGTGAGGGACAAAGCAAAACCTAATCTCTATAAATTCTTCCTTTTCTAGCCTCATGCTGGAACTCCTACCATTAGATTGATCATTTGAGCAAAGGCATTATCTATTGAAGGTCAATGTTAAAAAATAAAATCTTACTTATAATGAAAGAACATTAATTCAATTGTATAGACGTATATAATTTCCCCTTAAAGAGAGAATAACAAAAATAAGGCACACTTTAATAGTTGTGGTCAGGAGTATAGGAAAAAAACTTGTGATTATAGTTGTCTGGGGGGCACAGGAGAGCCACCAAAAGAGAGATTTAAATTTTCAATTGAGCTTCATTAAACACAAACACACACACACACACACACACACACACACACACACAAAGAAGCAAATGAAAATAGGTTCTTGGATGTTTATAATTCCTTATATAAGTTCTAAAAAAATAAAAGGTTTTTAGTAATACATATTGTGTGACTTTGGTAATTTATTGAAGTGTTCTGAAATTTATTTTTCTGACTTTGTAGGGGGTTAGGCAAATAATCTCAAAGATCCAGTGTCCTTTCTATCAATTTATAACTCTTAAATGTAGCGAAAGAAGCCACCATCTTGACATCCTAAAGTAACTTTTTTGAATACCACAACGGTAGCCTGTAAGTAACAGGAATCATAGCACCACTGGAATTTTATAACATTGTACTCTATTATCGAAGTCCAGAAAGATGGAACTCGAGGTAAAGAGAAGGCACAGCCACCATATCCAGAGACCTTGATGACAGAATTATTTCCCCTCCTGCTTTTAGACTTTTCCATGTTTTCTATTTATCAGGAGCCAATCCTGGCAATGCTTATTCACATTCTGCCTCAGAACTGGCTAATAAAGGTTTTGGGACAAGGAATTAGTAGTAGGTCCTTGTGGACCAGACTTGACAAGTTTCCTTCACACTCAACTATGTATCTGCTTTTTATTTCTTGTAAGTACCTCTGAGAGATAAGAGGCTCACATCTCTGTTCTTTCCATTTTAAAAGCGACCAAGTGCCCAGGATATAAAAAGATCTCAACAATAAAAAAGAAGTAACCCAATTTAAAAATGGGCAAAGGATTTGAACAGACGTTTCTCTAAAAAAGATAAAAATAGCCAACAAGTACATGAAAAGATGCTCAGTATCACTAGTCATTAGCAAATGACAAATCAAAACCATAATGAGATACCATTTTACATCCACTGGGGTATCTCTAGTCAAAAGACAGACAATAAAAGGGTTGGGTATGACATGAGAAATTGGAACCCTCATATGTTGCATAGCAGGATCTCACTATCAATTCAAATTTTCCACAAATTTATTATATGTAGCAATGAGAGGAATCAGAAATCCATGTCCTAATTCAGGTGTAAATGTACCAATTTTGAAATGTAAGTGAATGGTAGTTATATTCTGCACCCTTACTGTGATGGTTGAGGACAGCTTTGAAACTCAGTGCTCATACAGGTTTCTATTTACTATATTTCTTGGTCCTTAAAGTAGAAAGTAGAGAAAATTTTATGTAATACTAAATAATGTTTTAATTCTATCAGTCAGATTTGCTTCCATAAAGGCAGAAGATAGCCAGGTAACACAAGTTGAATGTAAACATCAAGCTTCTTCATATTTCATTGATTGTATGATGAAAGGTATTTGTCATATTTCTTTGCCAAGTCTTGGCCAGATGATTGATGGTCAATAATATCGATAACAACTGCTTGTTAAAAGCACCACAGATTTATCTGTGCCATTTATTAGGTTGGATGAATGTCCAATTTTATAGCTGATTTATGTGGCTAATGCTCTTGGGATAACATTTCACACTTGTGGGGTGTGGGAGATGGTAGAACATAAGTGACACCATTTTATCAATTTCATGAATTGGTGTGTCTGGGTGATGGCATGAATATCATCAGTTGTACTATGTAATGGCCTACACAGATCTATAGTAAAATCAGCTGATGGTTATTTGCACTGATGAAAAGTAAAAAAAGTACAGATAGTGATCAAAAATGGTAGATTATGTTATAGAGTCATTTCCCTTTGGCTTTTGGTGAGTTGTAATCATAGTTGAACCTGTGTATATTGACCTTCCAAGCATTTGCTCCCTATAAAGTTAAAAAGCCTTAGGCAGAAACTGTTTAACTCCTCATATTCACATTTCTCTCGGCAACCAGCCTTGTTCATAGACTAGATAATGTCTTAGACTGATGTACAGCACAGGTCACAGCAGTGTGGCCCCCTCACAGGTTTTCCCTGGAGCACGGGCGAGAATGATAAGTATTTGGCGTCAGTTAGTTGCTTCTTAAAATGAAAACTGCAAGCAAAGTAAGAGCAAAGAAAAAAACAAAAATCTCAATAAAGCTGAATTGATGCTATCTGGCTAGAAAGTCAGCTTCACATGAATAAATCAGCAGTAGATGAGAATTAACTATTTATGTGTGCTAGCTAATGACAGAAGGTGGCTGTTCCTACGCCAAACAATAATGTTTAGCATTCTACTTCCAAAGCTAATTCTTCAGGAAACAATTTCTTCTTTGAACAGTGTTATTAGTATAAAACACGCATTTCTGGTCCTAGGTGAGACTTATAAGAAAATAATTTTATTTAATCGTGTTTAAATCCATTTCTAAATAATAGGCTTTCCCAGTTCATATATTCCTTTTTATATTTATGGTAAAGGTGGGTCAGCATATATTCTTAAACAGGGATGCACCAATTTTCTTTCAACCACTTTGGCAAAACGTACAGAAAAAAACTGAAAGTAAACATAGAGCAGATACCTGCTTACAGGTTCAAACATATTTTTATGTTTTCCACGATAGACTTAGAAATGTTTTAGATCTGCAGAAATAAAGATACTTAAAATGTCAAAAAAAACCCCACCTCTATTTATTCCTTTATGTAATTTCTATCAATTTTAAAATGATTATTTAGTTAGAAAAGGGACAATGAAGCCATGCCAGAGCTGATATAACCTTACTGCCTATCTGTCGCTTCCTGGGTTCTGACAGAGAGGCAAGATGGACCTCTCACAGGTAGTCTGGTCTTACCAGTGCACTTCTGATGATATAGTCTATGGAATACTCGACATACTTGTCTCTCTCTTCCCTCTGCTCCATACTTTCCTCTTTAAACTTATTTTGTCACAAGAAAACTTTGGAGAAAAATGACTTCTAATTTCTTGGTAATTTTCATACATGAGTACTAAGGGATCTCAGTTGTTATGTCATTGTAATGTATAAGACCATGAAACCGTGCTTTATATGTCCTATGTCCTATGATCCTCAGCAGGTAGGACAGAATAGCAGTTATCCATGAGCTGGAGCCAGACAGCCTGGATTCAAACCCTGGCTCTGCCGCTTACAACTGGAATGATTTAATAACCTTTCTGTGTCCCAGTTTTCTGATAGGAAGAGGTGTGAATTCTAAAAATTAAATGACAAAGTGCCTTAAAAGAGCTTAGAACAGTACCTGGCACATACCATGTGCTCAGTACCTTTTTTTGCAAAAAGTATGAAACAGAGATTTTCAAATTTAATTATTTCTATCAGGTTAATATGAAAAATAAAGTATTGAGCTATGTTGCTAATCATTAAAATTCTTACTGATTCATTCCTTCACTAAACAGATCTTTCTCTATCATCTACTAAGTGCAGAACTTGGAGAAACAAAGACATTTCAGAAACAGTCTTTGACTTTGTCATTAGGATCCAGTGGGCGATGCTAACAATACAGTGGGAGGACGTTCAGTGTTAGAACACAGAGATGGGCACTTTGAAGGGGGGTGGATAGAAGACAGAGGAGAGTTTGAGACCATACTGTGAAAGGGAGGGGGACTGAGATGACTAGACCTGTTTCAGACATTTGGGTACAAGTGGGAGTTATAACCACGGTGCGGATGAGTCTCTCAAGACAGTCATGTTGAGGAGGAGAGAAAAGTCAGTGATGTTTGTTTATTCATGACTAGAAACTCAAGAGATGCTTTCTTGCCTTTTTCAGTTTAAAATGATTCAGTCAAAATGAAGAAAACTTTCTACAGTTAAAAAAGATGTGTCCATACTCAAACCCAGCTGAGGTGGGAGTGCTGCCGGTGCAGGGTAGCTCTGGTGGGTGAGGAGCAGCATTCAGGTTCCTGGTAGGCAGGATGGTCTTGTGCAGGGCTGTCAAGTGTGGCTTGCCTGAGCAGGCTTGACCAGCTTAGTCAGGTAATCTGTAGGTCTAGTCCAAGGAATTGGTGACAGGCAGGCATGGTGGACAGGAGTAGAGGGCTCACTGAGGAAGCCAGAAGGCCTTGAAGGTCAGGAAGGAAGAGGTAACTTGGGTAGATGGGACTATGACTAGATCTGTGGCCGACATACTGCACTGTAAACCAGAAAAGTTAAAAAGATGGCAAGGCAAAGGCCAAACAGGAGTGAAATAAAATGATGATGATTTCCCTGACAATGACGCCAAGTGCATTCTGTGCAATTGTATTGGATTGTTTTCTGCATAATCTCTCTCTGAGATTGTCTCAGTTTAAGACAGGGGGCCAGTTTAAGTTTGGGGATAAAAATTCTGTGAGAACACCCCAGGGAAATGTTTTTGGTTTTGAGATGTCCTTTGGGATGAATGAGACATGTTGCTGACAAAACCTAGAAGGTGTCTAATGATCTAGCTACATTGCTGGTGGCCATTTTATAGCCGCTTCTCTTTCCATAGTTAAAAATTGACCCTGAACATCAATATGAAAATATTAGCAAATATTTTAGCACTACTACAAAAATATTAGCACTACTACTCTTTTAACTTTCATAAATTGTTGTGCTGTATTGTCACAGGAGCAACTTAGACTTTTGACCTTTTAAAATTCCCTCTTTTTTTGCTTTATCAAAAGTACTTTAAAAACAATCTATTTCTATCCACCACAATTTAATGAAAAACTCAATCAAGCTAGTCATTTGGTATCATGTATACAAAGCCTGAAAGTAGTTCAAAGTAGATCCGCAGTTATTTTAATTATATTACATTAGTATTACTGATGTCTAAAATAAAATTTCAGAGTTATTTATAATAGAGAGGGAGGCAGCAAATATTCAAGCCAATATATATTCAACATATGCATATAAATAGTACAAAAGCTTATATTAATTGTTTTTACCTCTTTGTTTTTGACCATGGTATTTAACAATTGACATAAGATTTAAGTAGGCTTATTAGGGACATTTATCTAGAGGCTGGAATTTTAGAGTAGTCTGTTCTACGTACATAAGAAATTAAGAACACTTACCTCCTTACTGACTTATTGGCTAATCATTGCCTGCAATCATGTTTCCCAAACTTGTGCGGTGCTCAAAGGTTTCCACGTAAGTGTCCATCAACAAATGAATGAACAAAGACCACTAAACTCCACTGTTACTAGAGCTCTTTTCTTCTAACAAATATATGGAATTATTGAAATAAAACTATATGCTGCTATTTTCCTCCCAACCCAACTACATACTTGCTTCACCCAAAGATAGTGCAAAATCATGTTTTGGCATCTTCTGTCCTCTTTCTTCCACTTGCCTCACCCTAATCTTCTGCACCCATCTAACCAAAGGGGTGGTAAACACCTGACTCAAGCTGAGCAAATCAGATTCTTCTTCTAAACTGAAAATGTGAACTAAGAGACGCTAGTTAGATAACAGTGAACAGTTGAATTGAAATGTCATACTGAGTTGGGGCTAGAAGAGTTGTATCAGGCCTTGCGCAGGCCAAGGAAGCCCAACCTGAGAGATGAGAGAGCTAAACATGCGGCAGACTATATTATTTGTTCAAAATAGTCTCTGCCCACTTCTACGGGACTTTTCTCTGGTGCCTCTCTCTGTAGGAAGAGTGTATTCCCTGCATCATGAACATCAGGTTTGGCCACACGACTTGTTTTAACCAGTGGAATATAAGCAAAAGTGACATGTCACATCTGAGTAGAACCTTTAAGTGCCATCGAACGGTTCTGCTTTGCTCTCTATCCTCTGCCATAAAGTTGGCATATCTCAAATATGCTCTTTCAGTCTAAGTTCAAGAATAAGAAGGATATGGAGGAGGGCCACAGCTGACTCTCAGTGGGCATCGATATGAGTAAGAAATTAGATGCTGTTGTAATTCACTGAGGTTTGGAAACTGTTACTGCAGCATAATTTAGTCCAAGCTGATTGACACCGAGAGTAAACGTAGCTTCTGGCTTTCCAATTCCATTGTCCTTGTGAGCTGCTTTTGTTTCATTTCCCATGAAATCCTCTGAGATCACCTAAGTGATTTCTGTCTCTTACAATCAACAATCCTTAATAAAACTGATATTATTTAGAACTATTTTGTTCTTAATGAATTCTACCCTCTTTGCCAAGGTTAGGTTATATGCATACACACTTTGAAAAGTGTTTAGGTGAGAGAAGTGCAATTAATTGTACTGATCGTGAAGGTAATTTTTGCCTGTGCATTATTCTTATTACTTAATAATAGATGGTTGTGATAATTTTCTCTTACTTTATGCAAACTGTGATTTGACCAGAAATTCTAATTCATAGCATCTTTTCATGGCACATATAGAAAGAACAATTTCTAAAACTTCAAAGTGACAACACTATCTTCACTGCAGAATCTGAAAAAATCTGAGTTATGTCAGTATCGTTTTAGCTTTGTTACTCAAAAACAAGATACCTTTATTCAATATATAAGTATATCTTTGTGTAGTGTTCTTATTCCTTGACCTTAATTCAACTGAGTATTCTCTCTGGACCTATAACGATGTGGCTCACTCTTTTAGTTCACTTGTCAGAGTAGCCTTTATATTGCACTCTGTGCTCTGAAAGGAGTGAGCAAAGTACCCCAAACTGGGGAATGAGATTTTTATGTAGTAATTGTTGACTAGTGAGACAATAACTTCTATTTTGTGCAAAAACTTTCTCTTGTGTCAACCTGAAATTAGTAAGATATAAACATTTAAATCATCCTTTCAAAATGGAGTTTTCATTCACAATATAGTTTTAGTTCCTTTACATCCCTGTGGATAGGAAGCACAGAGAGGTTATGACTTGCCTAAAGTTACCAGCAAGTAAGTGGCAGCATCAGGTCTGGAACCCAGATTTCCTGTCATCTAGCTCTTTCCGTTATGTCTCAGTACAAAGAGGAACGATTTATTTCTCTGTAGCATTCTTCTTAATACTTTTAAGTATGTTTACATTGCACACAGAATGTTCTGATTGTACTAGAACTAAATTTTTTAAAAATTAAAAAACATGAACATATGCTACCACAGGAACGTCTAGATTATCTTGTGTTTAATGCGGATATATAGTTAACTGAATATCATTTTTGTTACATTAAATAACACATTTTGCTGCAGAAATATTTGATGAGATGTCACCACACTCAAAAGCAAATATTTTCCCAGAATACTTTGAAAATGAAAGCATAACAACTAACGGTTAATTTTAAAATATTTAAATTGCAAATCTTCATTAAAAAAAAAAAGAAAGGCGATAAATAACATTTGAGACCAGTCAGAATGAAAAGTCAGTGCTTAGGATACAAAGGAAAAGAAAATTCTTGCTCAACAACACAAACACACACACAAAAATGGTTACAAATATATTACTGATTCAATGATTGATACACCGGGAATTCAAGGGTAATGATAATTTAGGAATATGAATTGCATCAATTACAAAGTAATAACAATGATTCTAATTGCTTACTTGAAAGTGTCTACAAAATCATTTTTCGTGTGTAGCAATTCTTTATACCAACCTAAGTTGGATAAAGGAATATAGCAAATGCTGATACTAAATAAAAACTGTTACCAGATTATCTTGTAAGGCCACTTCATGCATTATTTTTCATGGATTTTGAAGGCCATTATATCTGAAAAATATTTTAACTTGGTAAACTGACAACTAATGAATTTTAACCGGTTGTTTTTAAAATCATTTAAAAAGAAAACCAGTCATTTTGTCTTGAGTGTGGAAGATAATGAATTAGTGCCCAAGGAAAATATTTATTCACAGGATTTTCTTTATCACTAGAAATGGCTAATTAATATGGTAGAATATGAATGAAAACTTTCAGGTCTAGTAATCACATGTGTTGATAACTGACTGCTCAACTTTGAGAGAATTACTTAGTGTAATTCTTTGTTCTCCTATGTTTTGAAAGGCATAGAAATTCTGGCCTGTGAACTTTTGTGGAGATAAGGGGTATCATTAACTAGAAAATAAGTAGACTATGAGAAAATCCAGTGCTAACACATTTACTATCTTATTAAGGAGATAAGGTGGGGGAGTAATATTTGTTGTTCATCCAACAGATGATAAGTGAATGTTAAAATCTGTCATCCTTCTGTCTTATATTTTCTTGGCAGTTTAATAAGCCTGATATTGACTGAACAGAATTTGGAAAAAAATGTGCAAGAGATCAGAGAAGAAATAGCCTTAAAAAACCAAAAAACAACATTCTCTTTCTAGCCTACTTTGTCATATGTTTTTTAGCAGACATCCAAATTTCAAACCACTCCACATCACAATGTGTACTTATCACTTCCGTTATGGATAAAACAAATGGTTTAACATTTCAAATCTACATGGGGCTAGACAAAGATTTAAAGGTTGCTTTTAATCTTAATGGATAAAGTATAGGCTCTTATTCACAGAAAAATAATGCTGTGGTTTGATCATCTTAATTAGTGTGTGGCTCTAAGTTCTTTTTCCAGACAAGGTGATTAATTTCTTAGTTCCAAGGATAGTTTTGTAGGGCAATTCAACATAGGCTATAGTTGGCAGTTTAAGAGTGAAATCATAAAATGAAATGAAAATTGGCCAAGAACTAAATTTTTGAACTTTCAAAACTGTCATTTTAAAAAATTTTAATTGAAGCATTTTCAAAATAGTGGCATAAGCCTTCGGGCTCAATTTGTGCTGAATTAAATCTCCATCAGGAATGACATGGTTTAATGGGTTATGTGTGAGAACACAAATGACTGTAAATATAGATTACGTTCAATTAATATTGAGTTGAGAAAACCTCCCTGAATGCTGAAAATGTTTTTTCTTTCTGTAAATAAAATATCAATGGCCTCTCTCAAAGGCTAGCCTTTCCAGGCTCCAAAGAATGCTAGGACACCTGGAGAGGAGCCATAGCTGAGGCCTACACACCATTTTCACCACTCTGCCTTATCTTTGGGCTTGCAGTTAAATGATGAGAAGAAACCCTCCCTACAATAATCCTGAACCCCTGCTCTTCACACTCCTAACTAACTAGATTATTTAAAAAGCAGAAGTCAAATTTATGCACATCTCCTCAAGAGTGTTTCCCTTCCTTCCAAGCTTTGATGGCATAACATTATAAAGATCTCATCTCTTGAAGCTTATTTTCCAGTGTGTGTGTGCGGGGGCGGGGCGGGGGGAGTGGAGGGAAGCAATAGACATACAAGAGTAACATGATAATTAAAATATGTAGCATGCCAGGTAGTGATAACTACTACTGAGAAAAATAAAGCAGGGAGGGAACTAAGGAGTGTCTGAGATGAATGGCAGCAATTGCAGTCAGGAAGGCCTCATCGCAAAGGAGACATCTGGGCAAAGATCTTAAGGAGGCAAGACCGTGAGCCACTTAGATATGGGTATATTTTGGGGAAGAGCATCTCAGGTTGAGGGAATAACAAATGTAAAGGTACTGGGGCCAGAAGGTGCCTGGTGTGGGCTGGGGAATGGCAAGAGGGACTTTGTGGCTGGAGCAGAGGGAATAAGTGGGAGGAAATGAGGTCGATAAGGCCAAAGGGGAAGTCTTGGTGGACCATTCTAAGGACTGTCTGAGAAACGTGGGGGACAACTGGAGGATTTTGAGCAGTGGAATGATATGACCTAACACTGAAGGCACTCTTCTTGAAGCTAGCTTTGGTGGAGTCGCCATCAAAAGAGACCAGAAAGATAAATCTGGTAACAGGTATCTCGAAGTTTGCGCAGACAACTACTGAAAGAGGAAAAGGGTTGAATCCTGAACAAATGGGTGTGTGGAAGGTTAGGAGGAGTGGGTTACCCTGGGAGACATGTCTGCCTAGCTTTCAGGCCGTGACCGCGCAGAAACATCCGGTCCTGCTACTCCAGCCATAGGTACGCTCCCGGATGATCACGATCACAGCCTGCAAGCCGTGTTGTCATAGTATTTGCCCACCAACCTCCCGACTCCTCCGCCTCCTAGGCGCACAGCATCCCCTCCAGCAGGTTCTCGAGGTCTGGACCAGAGCGGACTCATCAGAATTCAGCCCGCGACGTTTCTCCCGCCCTGGCGGTGGCTCACGGCGCTTGCCTATCCAACAGCTCCAGTCCCCGGCGGTCAGCGCTACCCAACCTCCCCTACCTCCTCCCTGGGGACCTCGGCCAGAGCCCAGCCGCCGGCTCTGCTCTGGAGGGGCCCTGGAGGCCCTGAGCACTGGTGCTGCTCTGCCCAGTTCCGCAGCGCTTTCTCACATGCTGGCCTCGGCCGCAAGCTGCACGTCCGCAGCGGAGAGGGGGCGCCCTGCGCTGGCTAGCAGGCAGCGCTCCCCGGGAGACCCGCTCTAAGGCATCCCCGCAATAACTCTTGGGAATAGTCAATATCCCTGTGCGCCGTTTATGATCCCCCTGCGCTTCCTGCAATGCACCAGACGGCGGAAGCAAATATTGTAGGCACCTGCATTGCGCCCCCGCTGGGATGCACTGTGCGCTAAAGAAGACTGTATGATGCAAAACCAGAGGATCGGAGGCGCGGGGAGTTAGGGGTGGGTTTTCTTAGGACTCACCTTGTGCAATTTCCACATGGCCCCCAGAGCCTTGACTTCGTGGCTGGAGTGTTTGCCCTCCTCCAAGCACTGGTAACACACGGGCATCTTGCACTGCACGCAGTACATGCTGTGGTTCTCCAGCTCGTGGTCTGTGCAGGTGGAGACCTTGCGCGGGCTCAGCCGCCGGCTCACGCGGCCCTGGGCCGGGGGCACCAGGCGGTGCTTGGCTAGGGGCCCCCGGGGCGGATGGCAGCGCAGGCGGCACGGATCGCAGTAGAAGACATCACACTGTTCGCACATGACAGTAGCCTCCTTGGGCGCCTTCTCGCAGAGCTGGCACTTGAGGGCCGCGGCTTTGCTCTGCTGGTAGCGGTCTATTACCCCTTCCAGGACGCGGTTCTTGGGGAAGCCGCGGAGCCCCCGGTCATCCAGGATGAGGCTGCGGTGGCACTGGGGACAGGTGATACAGGAGTTGCGGGGCACTGGGACCAAGGCCGGTGACAGGTGGGTGGCCGGTGGCGGCATAGCCGGGGGGAACACGCGGACTCCGTTGGGAGACTTCTGGCACGGGGTCGTAGGGGCGCTGGCGAAACCCCCGTAGGAGCCATAGCCGCTGTCCGCCTCGCTGTACAGGCTCATCTTGTCCAAGTCCAGGTAGTCATAGTCAGAGACCCCGGAGCCCGAGGCCCTACGGCTCTGGGGAGACTCAGACTCTGGGGTTTGCACCAAGATGTTGCGGGCACACGCCTGACAAATATTGTGAGAGCAGGGCAGGATGATAGGCTCCCGGTAGAAGGACCCGCACACGGGGCATTTTAACTCTTCTTCCATCTCTTCCATGGGGACCCGGCGGGAAGCGAGGCAGCGGCGGCTGCAACGGGCGACTGAGCTGGCGAGGTGGCCGACTGGCCTGTCGTGTCCAGCACCTTGGCCAGCAGCGGCGGCAGCGGCGGCAGCGGCGCCTTCCCGCGTCGCCTAGGCGCGGACTCCCTACCAGGCACTCGGTGAGCTATAGAACCGCGGCGCCGCGCGCCAGCCCCAAACCGCCCCCTCCTGCCCTCCTAAGTCCCGCCCCGACCTGTAAACTACTGCCTATTGGACGACGGGCGGCAGAGCAAAGCTCTCATTGGTCACAAGCCCCGTCCTTCTCCTCTCCTCCGCAGGCCACAGGGGGTTTCGTGGAGGACTCCTGAGGATGAACCGAGTCTTCATTCCCTGCTGCATGATCTCAGGAGGGGGCTGGCGTGCGTTGGCGAGGGGACCCGGAAGGAGGAATTAGGCGGGATGACTCATCCCTCGCTCCGCTTCCTTCCGACCTCCGGTGCAGTCACCCAGGAGCAGGGGGCGTGAGAAACCCCTCCCCGCAGCGAGTGGGCTGGCGGAGGGAGCTAGTGCTTCTCGCCAACAGTCTGCGTTTGGCTTCCAGCTATGGTCTCCGTGCCGACCACAGCAGACCCCCCTTCTCCTCTTGCTGCTGGCAGCCTTGGCAGGCTCGCACTCAAACCTAGGTTTCGGTATGGCAGCCGAGCTTTTGTCCCCCTCATGAACTCGCTGAAGCCAGCCCCTGGCGCTCCCCATCCCCGCAGTCTGACGGCGCTGGGCGGGAGCCCTGGCAACAGCCTCGTCGCGTCTTTCACCACCAGTCTCTGGTGTCTAACAATAATATCGACTTCCTAGAGATTTAAAATAGGTAGCCGATGTAAAGACTCAATATATTAGTTCAAATCTATGTCTCTTTCATCTCCCGCTTTAAATTCAGCTGGCCCAGAGGCTTCTTATGGTATGTTGTGAACGTGTCTCTGTCCCCTCTTCAATCTCCCTGCCTCCCAAAGCTGTGTTCTCACCCCGCTTGCTCTCAGCATCTGGCTGAGCCTTTCACAGGGGCCAGCAGGACCTTTGGTTTAGCTGAGGCAGCAATGGGTTACCCATTTCTGGGTATGCATAGTTTAGTAACTTGCTCCAATGAATCACTGTGTTACTAAGGAGTCTCAATATTTGACTCCAAATAGCATTATGCAATGTCACGTGGCCTGAGGATTTACCACAGCTTCGGAATGGTGGGCTCCTTCTGTTCCCTTAAGTCATGGTGATGGGGAAGTGGAAGGACAGATAGAGGGGTTCTAGTGTTCTCACAGATTGAGCACCCTTATTCTCCCTCTCCCCAAACACTGCTGGAGTTATCTGCCCCTTGCCTACGGAACTGTTGATTTGATAATAGAAGACAAAAAGAAAGAAAAACCTGAGTCAAGTGACATAGCAACATTCTGAGGTAGTAACTTATTTGAAGTAGTACATGGCTGCCTTTTGCTGAGTGATTCATGAAATAATGACAAAAACTCTAAGTTCTAAGAAATCTTTCAACTTTCCATCTTCCAGAAAAGAGATAATTTGATTATATGCAGCAACATTTATAATTTAAAACCATTTTACTGACCAGAAAAAAAGGACTTTTTATAACCCTGCCCTTGGAAAAACAGTCCCATAAACTGGGCTATCTTTCTAATACGCTCTTCAGTTGCAATGAAAACAGCACTTGATCACTATTTGGGGGAAAAAGTTCTCATTGTTATTTAAAGTTACATTAATCACAAATGCTATGAAATTTATTTTTAACCTCTGTTTTAACTAGTTGAGTCCAGAGCATCCAAAGGCATATGTATTCTGTTTGCACAGAATTTCTTCATTTGAGTTTGGAACATTATCTGTATCTGTAGGATACATCTAATTCAGGAGTCCCAAGAGAATTTGCTAATAACAAGTGGGTAATTATTAAGAAACTGTTAAAAAGAAGTGTCAGTACCACTCACAATTTACAATCCTCTCCATGACTTTCGTATGCATTCGGCTGAAATTCATAGTAACTTTGGGCCAGGGGTCTGGACATTTCAAGGCGAGCAGCTGTTACTCTTTTTTTATGAGTTTGAACATTATGCCATCTGCTATAGACTGAATGTTTGTATCTCCTCCAAATTCATATCTTGAAATGCTAACCCCCAAAGTGATGGTATTTGGAAGTGGAGGCCTTTGGGAGGTGGTCATGAGGGCAGAGTCTTCATGAACGAGATTAGTGCCCTTATAAAAGTGGCCGAAGAAAGGTCCCTTGCCCCTTCTACCATATGAGGAAGCAGGCCCTTACCAGATACCAAATCTGCAGACACCTTGATCTTACACTTTCCAGCCTTCAGAACTTTAATTCCTGTTGTTTATAAGCTCCTTACTCTGTGGTGTTTTGTTACAGCAGCCTAAACGGACAAAGGCACCATTTTATGAGGTCTGCTTACTAGCAGAAAACTTATGCTTAGTTCAAAATAAAGGATAGTCTTAGGTGTAATACACTGTTGGTTTCACAGAGACTCGGTACAATACAGATTTACAGTACAGTCGATATGCAATTTGATCTATAATGAGATATATTGAAGTGATTTAATTGTTAGATCTTGAGAATTAGCCAAATCAATCCCAGGTGAGCTCTTAAAATGACTGCTATTTGTTATGTGTTCTAGGCAGTGGTTTTATTTATTTACATGCATTACCTAGTTCAGTAATAACAAGAAGAGGTAGGTACATTTGTACCCATTTTGAAGATGAGTAAACTAAGGATAAGCATGGTCAAATATTGATGAGGCTAGGATTTGAATCCAGGCACATGTAAGTTTGTTTCTTTACGTATTCATTCACTCATTCATTTATCCAACAAATGCTGAGTTCTACTCTGTCACATTCTGTGCGTGATAAAATACCCCAAATCGTCTTTGTTAACTTCTATGCTCTTCCGCTTACCTTCCCTGAGAGGTTTTTTTTTTTTAAAATTAATTTATCTAAAATATTTTTGTAAACCTTTGAAGATTTTCCCTTCGTGGTGCACTATTTGGCCATAATGTACTTTAAATCCCCCCAATGAGTTGTGTTTAAAGGGAAACAAACATCTGAATGTAATTGATGATATTATAGAAATACTACAGGGAATATCTTCTCTCTTCCAGCTGGTGATCAGATCAACCCAATGCCTGAAGCACAAGGATTGATAGCTCTGTAATTTCATCGCTCCTGGAATGACTGCAGATGTTCTCATTTGTGTAAAGTGCCTGATTATCCTCTGGAACTTAGTAAATTAGTCATCCAAACCATGTTCTTTAGCAATGAATAGAGCAAACTTAAAATGTTCTAGCAGCTTTTCCATTTTTTAAAAAACAAATGTTTACCAGTGAAAAATTAGATGTGTTCCTATTTACTTTTGACTACAATGCTTAATTTTTAACACAACAGTCCCTTTGATTCTGAAGAATGAACACTCAGAGGAAAAAGAATTCTCTCTCATGTCCCCTCACTTTATCCTATAACCAACTATCTTTGGTTGTAGGGGGCGAAAATCAATGAAAGATGCTGATTCTAGGCTCTGGCACTTTAAGATTCTCTGATACATAGATAAAAATATTCTGTGATTAATGATATTGCTGAATGTGTTTTGTAAAATTTGCATCATTTGAAAAGTGATGAGGGCGATGTTCTATTTCAAAAGAAATTTTGAGGAAACTTCTTTTTATGGGGTTGTTAAAATTTAATTTATACTTGCTATATTTGTACCATCTTTTAATAATTTCTATATTTATTTACTGTTGATATTCCTTTGTCTTTTTAATTATGCAATTATTATAGTAAATTAAGAATGTTTTGCCCATTTAGTACTACTTGAAGATGACCTTATTCAAATTCTGTAGTATTTCTAACTATAAGTAATATATTGCTAATACTTTGGAAAGGGTGGACAGAAGAATCCGGGAAGATGGAGGTTTAATGAATCTTGTATTAAGGTAAGAGAGTTGGAGGATAAATCCAAGAGACCTAACTTGTGAATAATAGGAATCCCAGCATGGGAAAAGACACAGATGGAAAAAAACCACAATTGAAAAAATAATTTTCCTGAATCAAAGAAAGATATGAGGTTACAGATTGAAAGGATTTTAGAATTACAGATGATCTTGATGAAAAAAGACCCAGGCATATACAGATAAAATTCTCGAACTCTAAGGAAAAAGAAAAGATTCTCAAGATAGGTAAGGAGAATTGCTTGTATTGCAGTTTCGGTAACTGTGCTTTCCTCAGAAGTTGTTATGGCCCAGCCTGGTGGAAGTTCACCCTATACATGCACACATCATCATATACTTTTGTACTAGGTTATTTCATTTTTCATAACAAGCATGTGTTATAATTTGGAAAACATCTAATCAACAATTTTAGAAGAATTTGGAGGTGATTTCTGAAGAACTGTGAGCACTTCTATTTGTGATTCCCTTTCTCTTACCTAATCCTCATTGTCATACAGCAGAATTTGGAAGTATCTATTATGTTTCAGATCTTATATTTTGGAATTCTACTTTATATATGCTATTATAGTGTTAATCAGACCGTATATCACTTATTCTATCCTTATTAGAAATCATAGCTACTTTCCTCTTAAGTCTCCCAGGACAGTTCCAATGCCATTGTTCCTTATAATGTTCTCTGGAGTTGTCTTCCTGGTGAATTTCTCTACATTCTGTAAGTTTTCAAATATTTTTTCCCTGCCTTTAAGAAGGTAGTTTGCAAGAAAAAATAACTTGTTGCAAAATCCTTTTTCTTTAGGTGTTCAGTAAACATTGCCCCGGGCTCTTCTCTAATGCTTAAGTCTCCAAGTCAGAAGTCTTTCGCACCACATTTAAAAAAAAAATTAGTGTTACTACTTTTGGTAATGCTAGATGACACTGAGTATAGGAATTTTTAGGATTCTGAAATCGTAAACCTGAAAGACTGAGGACGTTAGTTGAGTGGCTAAGCAGAAAGGTCATGAACCGTATTAGCAGCCAAATTAGCCAATTTGGTTACATAGAAGTTAAAGTTTTGAGGAATTATGTCTGGCATGGTAGATGTTACCAGTGCTTAGCAACATCTGGGTCTCTTCTTTCCTGGGGGCTGGATATGGGAGACTATGCATCCCAACCTTTTGTTCTTAGGCAAGACTTTGTAACCAGTTCTGGCCAAAGGACTGTATGCAGAAATGATGTGTGTTACTTCTAGACTGAGTCAGTAAAAACCTCTGCACAATGTTTTGGAAAATGTGTTGAGATTTCATTAAACTATAAGATCAAAGCTGCCCGGATCACTGAATTTCCACATGGAAAAGAGCTATCAGAATTGTTGATTCACTACCTAGAGAATGACTAAGGAGAAATTAACTTTTATTGTGTTAAGCCAGAGATGTGAGGGTTTTGTGTTACAGTGACATAACCTAACTTGACTAATACGGTAGTAAAGGGAGATGAATGGAAGAGACCAGCAGAGAACAGTCATGAGTTTGGCCCTTGAAAGAGACAAAGTAGCTGCATTGCTTCTTAATGGCTTGTTATAGTTCCCATTAGACCTGACATTACTTTGTTTTCTCTACTTGTAAGCCCATGAGCCTATTGGTATCTTTAAAATAAATTTAACTTGTCTTGGTTATCTTAAGCGTGCTTTCTTTCCTTGCAATCAAAGGACCAAAATCAAATTATACAGTTAGTCATATTTTAATAACTTACATATTCGGATTTCCATTGAGTCAGGTGCTATTGGTGCTGTATCCATTTTTCCTTAGCATGAACCTCTTCGGGCTGAAGGCTGCTTAGTGCAAAAAGCTGTGAGTTTTTGAGGGATTTTTCTAGCAGAGGGAACATGCTCAGCCAAGACCTGGGCAAGCCAGGAATGCTGGAGAGTTAACATTCCTGGACGCAGACCCAACCAATGATGCTGGGTAGATGAAGGTTTTGGTGGATAAAAACCCAGGTTCCTAACATCTCCTGGTTGAGATAATTTTGAGGCATGTTTCTCACTGTCTCCCAGAGTTCTGCAGTGGTATCAGCTCAAGTTGCCCAAAGCAGCTTGATAACTCACCCTTTATTGGTAATCACTTGTCTTTTCTTATTTCTCTTCCTTCACACAGTTCCCTAGGATCATACTGCCAAACAAAATACTTACACTTAAATTCGTGTCTCTGAGTATGAGGAATCCAAACCAAGATAACCATTTTGTGTGCATAAGTAGGCTATGATGGGAAGTTTTATCTCATGAAGTTATTTATTCCTCTATGTTTAGTGTTCTGCTCATTCTGCCTTTTGTATTACTTAATTTCAGTTCCAGAATTTTCAGTGTTTTTTCCTTTTGTTGTTGTTGTTGTTTCTATCTCTTTATTTATATTCTTCAGAGGCTGATGAAACCTCACATCACAAGTTTCTGTGGTTTGTCAGTGATTGTATATCTATGAAGGCACAGACCTGAGTCACATTTTGGTATTTTCTTTGTCTCTTAGTTTGCTAGTGAGTGTTTATTAAATGCTTATGGGGAGCATTGCACTATATTTGCTGCTTTTAACAATTTTTAACCTCTGCTTTTATTCCTTTAGTTACTATTTTAGGAGAATTCTGTGATTGAGCTATTCATAATTGTATGCTCTGATAGGTTCTTTTGTATGTACAATATAATAGATATGCTTGTGAAAGAATATGAAGATTTTACCAGGTACTGCAAGAGACATTACAGGACATTCATGGAAGTTGTCACATTCAGTAGTATCAAACCAAATTCCTCCGTGAACCACTTGAAAAAAAATTCATATTAGAACATTATCAGTTTTTGTCTTCTCTCATCGGTATTATATAGCCTAAAAGAATTTAAAAAATAAAAACACACTGACTGGTCAAGAAAATTGACTAACAAATTACAATGTGATGAAAGGAGAGAAAGTTAGATGAAAAATCAATGATGTGGGGGTATCTCTGAATGAAAGACTATGGGTGTATACTTGCAAATCAAGCTTACCCATGAATAGCTAAGCTAGCCTAGGGAGTGAGGTCACCTGAACAATGAGAAAAGTTTCTTGGAGATTCAAGGACACAATACAAAGGAAATCAAGTATGGTCCTCTCTTCCATCCTCATGATTTACCATGAGCTGTCAACATAGAGAGGTTAAGCCAAATAATTCTATTGATTTATCATTACTTAAGAAAAGCGAAAAACAAACACACCTTTACTGGATTCAGCAATTTAGTGGGTAAAAAAATATATATGTGCTAAAATTTCACTATGTCATTTATAATAACCACAGACTAGTATTTCTTCTCTCTTCTGCTGGACAATGGAGGAGGTGTCAGGTTAACAGGAGCTAAGTGAACATATCATTGTGGTAATTTCTGTTCTGATGGAGATGTTGAGAAATAGTTTTCTGCAAGGCTCATGTAAATAACCATTCATAATAAACAATCTTAGTTCAATTGAAAGCAAGTCATCTTGCTAACATTCTTCTTGAAGAGGAAACCAACTATAAAATAAGTCTAGAAAATCAAACCTTTGTCTATTTTTCTTTTGTTAAGATCCTTCTCCAAAGATTTTAATATTTATTCATCTGGGGTCAATTCTGGATTTCTAAAGAGTGTTGCATTATCAGGCTAATGATACATTTTTAACAGACATGCTACAAGAACTCCCAGAGACCCGATTGGAGAATGGGACCCAGTTCTCTCCTCTCAGGCCCTCTGCTCAGGATTTCTTGAGTCTGTTGCACAGTGGGATGAGCTGTGTTGCACAGGGAAGTAGATACGAGATAGATAATTGAGAAGGGGAGGTGTAGTGGGCTTTGGAGGAGAGGGCCTGGGCAAGGGGAACAAGGTGGACAGAACGGAATGGGTAACATTACAGATTCAAGATTAATGAATGGAGACATCTCATGCCAGATTGGGATGGAGACAGAGAGGGGATAGCTCTCTGTTGCTGAAAAGGAATGGCCAGGGGTAGACTGCCTGTGCACACTGGGGACAAGACTCAGCAGGAAGGCTACATCTTTTTTTCTTTTTTTTTTGGTATTAAGTACCTGGCTGGTTTAACCTCAGCTTGACTTCCATTTATTGATAAACACTTGGAAAAGCCTTAAAATATGCTTTGAATGCTAATGTGCTCACTTCTTAAATCCCTGAATCCAAAGGTCCCAGATGGCTCTGTTCCTACCTCTTCTTGGGATGCAAGACAATATAACATATTTATATTGACTGTGTAGAATGCCTTGTGGGTAAACAGATTTGCGATCTGATTCATTCTCTTTTTGTAAAACTGTGGGGTAGGAGAAATGCTGTAAGTTTTAGTGATGTCTTCCCTCCCAATTTCCATCAGAGCTATATCATCCAAAGGAATACATCAGAGAGCAAATCAGAGCACTGCTCACACTCTGCCTTCCAATAGTCCTAATTTGTATAACCTCTTGGTAGACAAACCTAATGGGAGGAGGCAAGGCCTTCCCTCTACCTTCACCTATCGAGAGCAGGTTCTTCTATTCCTTCCTCTTCTCTCATGCTAATGAGTTTGTCCATGGATGTATACTGCTGAATTTGCCACTTGTCCAGAGGCAAAATTAACTACTGATTTACTCCCAGACACCAAGCTCAATGTTAATAATCCTGTTTGACAGCTTGTTAAGAGCTTCTGAATTAGGAAGGGCTAATAGATTTCAATTGCCACGACAATTCCAAATGATTTATTGGTAATGACTACCTAGGTGAGGGCAGTGTTAGGAAGGCTGTGAGACCTTTTTTTTTTTTTTTTTTTTAAAGAAAGAATGGTCTAATCAATTAGTGAGGTCTCCCATGGTAAAGGGACTAGTGGCACAAGTGTAAATTTTCTTGCATCATTAATAAATTCAGAGCTATAATATATTGAGATTTTACCTTGTGCCAGGTACTAGACTCAGCCTGGTACATTTATTATCTCAGTGAATCTTCACAACTCTTCGGGATAGGTGCTATATATCCCCTCTGTAAAAAGAAACAGACATAGTGGAATTAAATAACTAGCCCCAAGATCACCCAGCTAGTAAGAGACAGAGCAGGAATTTGAACCCTGGCATTCATAATAGAGACTCCTTGCAACAATACACCAAGAGTGTAGATTAGGATTTGAGCTGAAGTATGGAAATTGAAACAATCATCAAAAACCTACCAAAAAGTAAAAGTCCAGGACCAGATGGCTTCACCAGTGAATTCTACCAAACATTCAAAGAAGATTTAATACCTATTCTCCTCAAACTCTTCCAAAAAATCGAAGAGGAGGCAATACTTCCCAACTCATTTTTTGAGGCCAGTATTACTCTGATATCAAAACCTGGTAAAGATAACACACACACACACAAAACTACAGACCAATATCTCTCATGAACACCGATGCAAAAATCCTAAATAAGATACTAGTGAACCGAATACAGCAACATATTAAAATGATTATACACCACGATCAAGTGGGCTTCATCCCAGAGACACAGGGATGGTTCAACATATGCAAATCAATTAATGTGACACACCACATAAACAAATTAAAAAATAAAATAAAATAAATAGGATTTGAGCTGAGGCTGCCACAGGCAGAGCAGAAGTGCTCTAGTCACAATGAGACTGCTAGGCACCACCAAGGACCAGGAAGTGCCACTTACTTAGATGTGGCCTTGGTACAGCCTTTCTGGCTTGGAGATGAAGGATGAATATAGAAGCGGGGTTTGGGGGAGGAGGAGTTGTTTTCCTAAAGTTAAATTCACACATATTTAATGAGCATCTGCTCTGTGCCAGGCATCTGAGGATGTATCAGAATTCTCTGCCCTCAAGGAGCTTATGCTCAAGTTGAGGGTGACAGATAATAAACACATAAGATAACATCAGGCCTAGATAAATGTTTGTGGAATGCTTAAATGGGGTTACTAGGTGCGACTGAGTAGCAGGGGCTAACAGCTAGGAATGAAGGCTTCTTGAGAAAGAACTTAAAAGGTGGAAAAGAGGCAGCTATGGGGAAATATGGGGACAAGAACTCCAAACAAAATGAGCTGCAAATGCAAAGGCCCTGCCATATAACTTGTCATGTTGGAGGGAAAAAGGCTCATTTGCCATTACCTTGTTCAGGACTAAAGACACGGGATATCTCTGCACAGAACCACTTGGCAGGGGAGAGGTAGAGGCAAGTGATTTGCCCTCTCTCTTCTCTTTCCTCCCCTCCATCCTTTAAAAATGCTGTCAATAAATCAGTGAGGGGTTACAAATGCCAAAACCTTCAGCTTTCCTCCCCTCCACCTTTTAAAAATGCTATGTCAATAAATCAGTGAAGGGTTACAAATGCTAAAACCTTAGTTTATGCATTGTTTTAAAGTAAAAAACAAACAAACAAACAAACAAAACATGTATTTCATGCGTTATAAAGAGAACTATTGGCTAAAAGCCGGAATTAGCCTTTGCAAAATGGCTTAACCAAGCTTCTTTCTCAGATGAAATCTCTGGCATTGCTGTTCCCCATGCCTGTGCTTATTTAAGTTCCTAACTATGTACTTAACTATATATCCAAATTTTATACCAAATACTATGAGAGATAAAATTGCAAGCAGAGAAGTCATTGTTTGTACCCTACAGAAACTTGCTTTTAGTCAGGGAATTGTTTTATAAGTATTTGAAAGCGCGAAGGAACAAATCTAGAGTGATTCAGAAAAAGATGATAATAACTAAGATTGTCTAGTACATTATAGTCTGTGGATCATCTTCACATACCTTTCTTTGTTCCACCCTCCCATTGGTTTTCTGATAGTTATTAATATTTTTCCCATTTCACAGCTGAGGAAACTGAAGCTTAGAGAGGTCAGATGCTCAGGACAGCTAGTAAGATCTCACTTATATGTGGAATCTAGAGAACAAAAGAAATGAACAAACAAATCAGAAACAGACTTATAGATACAGAACACTGGTGATTGCCAGACCAGAGGGGACTGGGGACTGGGTGAAAAGGGAAAGGGATTAAGATGTACAAATTAGTAGTATGAAATAGTCACAGGGATGTGAAGTAGAGCATAGAGAAAATAGTCAGTAATAACTATGTATAGTGCCAGGTGGGTACTAGATTAATTGGAGGGATCGCTTTGTGAGTCTAACCACTAGGCTGTACACCTGAAACTAATATAAAATAAGAGTGAATGTCAACTCTAACTGAAAAAGAAAAAAGATAACTAGTAAGGGTCAGATGCAGGACACTGTAGTGGTACCATGGGCTCTGGGGTCAGGCACATTGAATCTTAAATTTTGGCTCTAACTTATTAGTTTCGTAAACTTGTACAAGTTGTTACCCCATCTGAGACTGAATCAACTCATTTTTAAGGTTGACAATAGTATTCACTTCCTATAGGTGTTGTATTAAATGAGAAATGTGTTGATGGTGCTTAGCACAGGGTTGGGTCCACTATATGCATCTCATGAATGTAGCCTTTGCTATGAGGAAGTGGTGAGCCAGGACTGAATCCTAGCATCGCTATCTTCTCAACTAGAAGGCTCTGTATGTACTGTGGACTCCAGTGTCTTCCTCCTTAAGTTCAAAATATGACCCAGACACTTATAAGTATGAGCATGGCCAAGTTACTTAATTGTGCTGTTTCTGTTTCCTCATTTACAAAATGAGGATCATTTTGTGGCTACCTCACAGGCTGATGTGAAGATAAAATGGTTTATGTATAAAATGATATATAGCACTTAGAACAGTGCTTGGCATACAGTAAGCTCCCTAAAGGATGAAAGATGGAGGTGGGGTGAGTTTAGCTAGGAAGGCTTCTTCCTAGCAGCATTTGTCACTTACATTTTGATGGAACAAATGTCAGCAGAAACTGAAACTGCACATCTTGCTGATCATCCACCTTGCACAGCTGGGGGAGGCATTGTGGCTAGCTTTGCAAACCTACCTCCACTGCCTCCTTGCACCTGTCAAAACTGCAGGGGCTGCTGAGCAATCCGTAAAAAATCTGATTTGCAATATAGTAATTTTTTTCCATATATGTCTGTCCACACTTGAAGGCAGCAAAACACATTTGAGAATTCGCCATTCTGCATGAACTTGTCAGCTTGTTCTGTCAATAGGCTTGATGTCTGAGCATTGTTGTCATCCCTGCTTGTTATCTGCCAAGCTCCATTGTTTCCCTCTCAAGTGGGAATTGGAAGATTCTCTAATAGAATTACATCTAACAGATGTAATTAAAAGCCACAGCCCTTAACTTTGTAAAGTGGAAGTTTTCGTCTCTGCGTGTGCTCAGCTGTGTTTGACCCTATGGCCCTAAAGCCCTTGCCCTTTTCTCTCATCCCCTTCTTTCATTTTTCATTCCCCTTTTCCTCTTCCAAGGCCTGTCTAATGGGGGTGGGAATCAGCTCGGCTTTGCTTGCCACTCTGTATTTGTCAAATTAAGTTGCTATTTATTATACATTTATCAGGTGCTTACCTACATGATCTTGTTTAGTCCTCAAGTGACCCCCTGAAGATTTGAACATCCACCTGCCTGATGACAGAACCAGGAATTTAAACCATGATCCTTGCAAGAGTTTGCCTCTTTTACCTGTAATAGGGGACCGTAGTTTAATTGTATTACTTAACGTTTTGGACAACTAAGAAGGGTCAACTATAAGCAAGCTCACGTTCGATTCTAAAAAAGAGGAGAAAATAATTCTAGATCCAGAAATAAAATTAGACAAATTCTGGGAGCTTCTTATATATATAATTCAAATGAGTTTTATTAAAATCTGACTGGGTAATAAGAAGAAAGGGTAGATGTCTGGCTTGGGAGTCAGACCTATGTAGGATCAAATTCTGACCCTGTATGTGATCTTGAGCAAGTTATCGCCTCGATTAAAGTCTTAATTTCCTTAATTACAAAATAGAGATAATAATACTTAAAATTATAGTGTGGTTATGAGGACTAAATAAAATAACATGTAAAGCACTTGGCTCATGGTTACTACTAAATTAGTTTATATTGCCCTCTCTTTGAATCACACCTCTCTTTAGTGGGCATAGAAGGGAAAATTTTTCAAAAACAAAAAAAACAAAAAAACACAACATGAATGTGATTTTATTATAAAAGAAACAATAGTCTTTGCCATGACCTGTCCAGACAGGTAAGAATGAACTACTCTAAAAATTAACAAAGTTGACTAGTGAGGATGTATACACACACACACACACACACACACACTCACACGCACACGCACACGCACACACACACATACACACTAGTGGCATCTTGCCATTGAGTAAGAGTGATTTTTGGCCATCATTATAGCCATTTCAATTAGTTTCTTGGGAAACCATTGCCAAATAGCAAAAGAGATCAAATGAAATTAATAGAATGTTCAGCTTCTTAGAGGAAGCTCCTTTGGTACACAGCATAACTGCCAGGAGAAGTAAGGGTACATTTTAAATATGGGCAATGACCTTAGGAGATCCAGGTTGGACTTAAAGAAAGCAATTTGAATTTAAGTTTATTTTACTCTGGAGGGTTCGGGTTTCCTAATTGATGATGCTCAGCGCAAAGATCATCTATCTTAGAAAACAAATGATGGAGACGTGCACATCTTTTTGTTGTTCTGTTTAACATAAAATGCATATTCACAGCCATTTGTTGGTAACCTAAGAATCCTAAAAAGTAACTTGGGAATGCTGCTTTTGCCATAGACTGGCTTTGGGGACAGTTACTCACTTAAAGCTGTTTCACTGTAGGAAAAAGACTAAGTGAAAATGCCAATTTCTTGGTAGAAACAGAATCATATTTTAAAACAAAGATATGTTTAATAAAGATTCAAGAACTATTTTTCTTTCTTTAGAGTACTGTTTATTGCTTCTTCTTGGCAACTGCTGCCATGTCAGTTTTAAGAATAACATATGGAGAAATTATCAAATTCCATCCATTAGGTAAATGTGATTTATCCTTTAGTTTTATAAAGCAAATAGCTTGGTGGTTTTTCACAAAAGGAGATGTTCTGCTTGTGTTAAATGACTAATGGTACAATTTGTTTTACATTATCAAAAAAGGAGAGTAATTGACTTGAGAGCTTGCTTAGAAAGGGTTTTTGAAGAAGCATTTCACCTTTCAAGAATGGGGCGCCTGAGGCATTAATGACAGTCCTAATCAATCTTCTTCCATTTCAGATAATTGAAGACTGTTTTAAAAAATGGTATAATGCAAGGAAAAGACAGAATCTAGAAAAGGCACTGAGCAGAAAGAAAAGCTGATGAATTTAAAAGTTAAGGATTTAAAATGTCAATATTTTCATCTTCTCTTTTTGTAGTATCTTTTCCATAAGCTTTTAAAAGTACAAACGTGAGGACAGCATGTTAAATCAATCCATGTTATACATCACTATAAAAAAGGTTTGATGTTTTTTCAAGATCAAAATAAAGAAATATTCATCTCCATCCTGTTTTTTTTTGTTTGTTTGTTTAACTTCTCTTACCATATACCTCTTCCTCCTATATTTGAAACCAGTTCTGTGTCAACTAAGGTCCTGAGCCACTGATGAAACTAAGAGAGGATGGGAGAAAAAGAAAACTCCCAAGCTTGTGACTTTAGGAAATCTTCTCTAAAAATTTTTCTCTTTCCTTTGCTCATAATCACTGTCCTCTTAATTTCCACATTGTTGAAGATAATGTAGCTTGGTTTCAAATAGATTACTGGAGGTTGATTTAAGAAGACTAAAAGAAACAACTAAATTCTAAAAAAAATTAGGTTCATAGAAGATATAATAATTAAACGACTCTAAGGATAATAGAGTATCCTGAACTTAGTGAGAGATTACATTTTAAAAATATTTTTAAAGATAGTGAATGTTAATTCATAAGCATAAGTAGCTTGAGAAAATATACATATTTTGGGAAAAGGTAAATTGGCAGATGTCAGTTAGCTATTCCTGAATAACAGACAACTCCGAAATATAGTGTAAAACAACAACCACTTATTATTTCTCATTAATCTACATGTTGATTGGGTGGTTCTGCTGATCTTCACTTAGTTTGGCTGATGCTTTGATTTTAGCTGGGGCTTAATCACTGTTTTGACAAGTAGCTGGCAGTTTGCTCATCTACGATGGCTTCAGCTGGGATGACTGGACTTCATTGCATGTATTTCATCCTCAGCAGACTAGCCTAGTCATGTTTCTTTGTTTTCGGCCATCACAGGGGTCCCACGGAAAGTAAGAGTGAAAAGTGACCTTTATTTACTTTTATACTTGGCGCTCCTTTCGTGTTAACACTTTTCTTCTTTAGCCCAAATCATCTCTTGTTTTTCTATGTAAATTTATTTCACTCCTTTTAATTTTTAATCCTCTTATTTGATAATTAACCTTTTCGTTTTAACCTCTCCTTAGTCTACCACTGAACTTTTGCTCTCTGAGTGACAGCACGACAGGGCAGAATGGAGGCTGTCTCTGCAGTGCCCTCCTGGCCCTGTCGCCTCCTTAACGAATCTCTTACTCTTCGATCTTCACTTTGGGTACCTCAGAAAACTAAATAGCTGATCTCGTCCAGGACAACTCCTATTTTCTCTTTGACAGATGGCGCTTTATCCTCGCTGAAATGGTGACAGTCTTGATAACTTATTCTATCCAGAAACTATTTCTAAAGATTACTTCTGAGAAGTGGTACTGGGGGGTTGTGAATGGGAAAGGAGATAGAGAATCTGTCCTTTGTACTTATACTTAATGCTACAGTTTGGAATGTTTCCATAATCATGTAGAACCTTCATAAAACACACAAAAACTAATAAACCTTGCATTCTTCAACATTTATAGGCAATGGCTATGGGACAAACCATGTCACTGGCATGCCAAAGGTGACATGGGAAGTAAGTACTCTGCTTTGACGTGGGTGAGAAACCTCTTGGTAGATATTTCTGAGATGTGGCACTATAGAATATCTGTACCCAGGTGGTGGACATACCCTAATGTGGTCCCCAATGATCCCTGTTTTCTGGTATTCATGCTCCGAATAATCCCCTCCCTTTGAGTGTGAGTGAGACCTGTAACCTACTTCCACCCAAAAGAATATGGCAAAGATGATGGAATGTCACTCGCATGATTATATTACATTAGGTAAAACTCTTTATTGCTGCCCCTTGCTCTTGCTCTCCTGCTGTCTTTATGGAAGGAAGTAAACTTGCCTTATCTTTCTCTTGGAACTTCTTTTAATTTATTTCCTACTGAGGCTATTCTCCTCCCTCTCACCTTGCAAACTAGTTAATTATTCAAAACCCAGCCTAGTCATCCCTTCTGCAAAGCTTTTTCTACCCATTTATTGCCTTGCACATCCTTCTATAAGTAGATTCATCACATTACACTTTTGCATTTAAATTTCTATCTTCCTAAGTTATGAGCTTTTGTATCTCTAATGCCTGGCACATTGCTTAGCTCATAGTAGGCACCCGACACTATTTACTGACTTTAAGTTAGCAGGATTTCAGTGTGACATCAGAAAATGTATCAACACTGACTCATAAGGTTGGCACTACTGGCAATCTTCCCCCAGCACCTTGAAATTAGGAGAAGTGACACAGAGGTCATATCTTTTCATAGGTATTAAGAGAAGTAGCTTTATGGAAATGTAAAATGGTGCAGGTGCTGTGGGAAACAGTTGGGTGGTTTCTCAAAAAGTTAAACATAGAATTATTATGTGATCCAGTAATTCCACTTCAGGGTATATACCCAAAAGAACTGCAAGGAGGGACTTAAACGGATACTTGACACCAATGTCCACAGCAGCACTGGTCACGACAGCCAAAAGGTAGAAACAATCCAAATGTCCATTGAAAGAGGAATAGATAAACAAAAATACATAAATGTGTGTATATTGTATATTAATGCAATTATAATTATTATTTTATATTTCAGCCTTCAAAAGGGAAAAAATTCTGACACATGCAAAAACATGGATGAACCTCGAAAACATTATGCTAAGTGAAAGAAGCCAGAAATATAAGGACATATATTATATGATTTCACTTATATGAGAATAGGCATCGAGACAGAAAGTGGAATAGTGGTTGCCGGGAGCTGGTGGGAGGGAATAATGGGGAGTTATTATTGTTTGTGATGATGAAAAAGTTCCAGAAATAGATAGTGATGATGGTTATACAATACTGTGAGTGTACCTAATACCACTGAATTATATACACTTGGTAAAAATTTATGTATACTTTGCCATAATAAAAAAAAAGTAAGTTGGTCTCCCCCCCACCCCGGGGTAGAGGAAGAGTAAAATTTATCTAGAGAGTGAACCCACATCTAAAGGTTTGGCCTCTTGTTCCCAGGAAAGAGGTGACATCTACAATTGGAGCCTACTTTTCCCCTGCAAATTATTTAGAGAGAAATAAAGAAAAAAAAAATATCTCGTTGCTTTTTCTGAAATGAATTCAGATTCAAAGAACATTCCCATGTCATCTGTATTAGCCCTTAATATTTCCAATTAATACTGTGGTGACTGAATCAATTTTGTTGTTAGATCAATCACTCTGCAGTAAGAGACTGACTGGTAAATGTTTACAGTATAACTGGAAATTTCAGCCAACTGGGCTAAACCTATGTCAGCGATTGGCTTGTGCTACATTTCCTGCTCAGGCTGGGGAGGAAGACCTGAGCCTTCTTTGTTGTAGACTAGCTTGAAGACCTGGGTCAGAGAACGCATCACATTCTCCTCCCCAGAATTTCACCAGATAATCCTAATGCAAACTGACAGAGGTAGTCGGAAAACAGACTGTATCTGTCTTCATTCGGCATGTGTTAAACACAGACAGCATGTGATTGTATTATAAACTCTTGAGACAGACCTGCTTCTGGAAACCTTCCCTAGTCCTTTGCTGCTGCCATGGCAACTGCTAGAGCTTTTGGTTGTGTCTTGGCCCTTCCTCCAGCACTTGACTGCTGAAGCGTGACTTCTGTTTACTGCTCTAAAAAGTCCAATTTCATTGATTGCGTTGCAGTCTCTCTAATGTCTCCTATTTGCAGCTCAGAGCAAAGTTGCTATTTAGGGTCTGAAGCCCTCTATCTGTGGGTGCTGCTCAGAGGCTGGGTGTTATGTAACTTGGAGGTATGATGGAGTCGGCTCCTTTTTCATTGTAACTCCTACAATGGAAAAATAACTACGGTCATGGCAGTAAGTAGGGAGAAGCAAAGAACTAAATGATGTGCAACTACTTGTTCTCTGACATCATATGACAACAGTCGTGTTCTGGGGGCAGGGTTTCATGGGGGTGGTATCATTATAAAGCTTCAGGATAGAAGCAACAGCCAACACCGAGAAATATCTAGCAACAATTTATAAAATGTTGCTTTCAATCTCCAATTACATTAACATGATTTTCGAAGTTAGTGGATTAAATACAATACACAATCTAACAAGTTGATTTAAAAATTCTTTAGACTTCGTTTTAATACAAGATATATATAGGTCACTGTGGTATGTGACTGGTAATTTTTGATGCTGGACTACTGTTTTTTTAGCGAGAAAAATGATTGTGAGAAATTAGGAACAAATTCTTTTTCTTCCCCCTCTTTAATTACTCCTACCCCCATTTCCACCCCTGACCTATGGATGTTGCTGTTTCTCCTTAAGAACTGGATCTCTGAAGATGGGGCGTCCCCTCCAACACACTCACAGCATGCACCCACATCTGGGGCCTGGCGCACCCGGGGCCTGGCCCGTGGCTCCACCTGGGGCATGAACCCAGGACTTTCTGTGTGCAAAGCAGATGTGCTAACCACTACACTATGGAGCCACCTCTAGGAATAAATTCGTATATTTAAAGTAATTCCTTTCATAGGAATACATAAAAGGTACTGGGTCTAGGGATAGTCAGATCTTAATATAGTAACAAGAAATTGCTTTTCTGCATAATAAGGGTTTAGGAATTTGTAATTTATGGCCTTTATCGCTTTGCCGCGCTTCATAGTTTTGTGCTGCTTCTCAGAGTATATTAACGAATATTCATTAAGTCCCTGTGAGCAAAATCCAGAGAGTTAAAAGACTGACATTATCATTGTCTCACCTACTTTGTAAGAGGAGAGAAGTGAAGATGGATTGAGTCTATTCTTTCCTTCCTAGAGGAATGTGGCTAGAATAGTAATTCACTTGCCTAGAACTGGCTGGCAAATATGGGAAGGTGGTTAAAAAAGAGGCTGGAAGGGAAGAACAGAGCATCTATATTTTAAAATTTTACTTATGTTCCAATGCACTGGAGAATGAAAAGCAAGGCTCTTGGCTTCATCTTAACTTCAGATCAGGTTGCTTCCACTGGTGACTATGTAAATGAATTCAAAATGCTTAACACATCCCAACTCATGGGTCCCTTCTGTTTTCTTCACACCACTTTAGAGATCTGCTTGTTTGTGTTCTCAGTCTCTCTGAGGCATTCACCTCAGATGCCTTGATGCCAAATAGTCTTTTGATCAGAATGATGGAGGGTACAGCACAGAAGTGGATATCCTGCCCTCAGGGAAATGCTCAGCAGGGAGAATCCCAGAGCACCTGTTCCCAGCCCAGAGGCCACTTCTCTTGCAACACAATGGACCTTCCATCACATGACCCTTGAGAGTGAGGGCCAGTGCTAGACAAAGCAGTTGTTATGATGTGCCATCAGTTTATCAAATCCTCGAAAGTCACCACTGCTCTTCTGATTGGCCTTCCCCTTTAGATTAAACTTTCTGTTGTTGCTTTTGTTCAGTAAGCCTTTACTGAAGACATTTGGTTACATTCTGTAGTTAAGGAAAATATCTCTGTTTTGGAATTGAGGTTCAATTTAACACTTTTCTTACAACATTCATTTATACAGAAAAGTTAGGTACAGATGCATTTGCATATGTAGCAAGAAGAAAACTTGCTATTTTGAGGCTTGACAGAGCAATTAAGGGGGTGCAGGAAAAGGAGAAAGGAGAGAGGTCTCTTTAGGGAAAGTAAAGAAAAGGAAGTCAGAAAAAGAAGGTGATTTTAGAAACAGTGATGTCTGATATGGATAAAATCAGTCACATATTTTTATACAAAAATAAAAAATTGAAACCTCCCTCTCACTCCTATCCCCAATTCATACAGATTACCTCTCCCACTAACCCTGACCAAGTAACAACTACTATTTTCTCAGTAAGCTTTCCAGAGTTTCTTTGTGCATATACAAGCAACTATGAACAAATCTATTTATTTCTTTGTTCTTTCAACAAGTTATCAAGGGTTCTAGGTGCAAACAAAGATTCCTGTCCCCCCAAAAGATTATATTCTAGCTGGAAGAGACAGATGATTAAGCAATAGATGTAATGTGTAATATGTTTTTGCACTAGTAGGTTGCTTCAACAATAAATATGTGAGGCTTTTGTTAAAAAAAGATGTAATACATTTGAAAACTGTATCTTCCGTTACATTAATGGAGCAAAAGAAGAAGAAAACATCAAGGAAGGAGAATCGATATGGGGAGGTGGGTTGCAACTTTAACATGATAGTCAGAGGAGGCCTCATCGAGAAGGTGATATTTAAGCAATGGCTTGAGTTGGAAAGTACCCATGGGGGAAAAAGTTCAATTCCATTCATGATGGTAAAATTGGTCATTTGTGTTTCCTATGTGCACAAGTGGCATTCTAAATTATAGTGGGGCGGCCAGCACATACTGCTGCACAGAAATGGATATATATGTTCCCTCTCGGTCAACCCTCTTCAGGAAAACTATTTCTTTCTTGGTATCTCACCAATGTCTAAGCAGGACTCACAAATATTAAGCTGTAATACATAACTTTCTTCTTCTGGGAAGAAACCAGAAACTGCTGCAGTTCAGCTATGGTGACCACATCTATGAGGTAAAGCAAAGCAAAGCAAAGCAGGAGCAGTTCTGTTCTTTTGCTTCTAGCAGCGGCAGATGGTGCATAGAGAGGGTAATACAAAGCCCTTTCATTTATTGAGTACTTACCACCCATCAGGCACACTACTAAGCACGTTATCTACCTCATTTGACTCTTACGACAGCCTTACATTCTTGTGGGATAGGTATTTCTATTCTATTTTTACACTTTAAACTTATAAATTTTATAAAAATTTTAGACTCAGGTTATGGAAACTGGCCAAGGTCACAAAGATCCTAAGTGCCTAGTTCTGAAGCCCAAGGTTCTCAAGTGGAATAGGCTCACTGCAGTCCTTGCTTTGCAAAGTAAATACCAGGCAGGGGAGTCATTCGCTTTTCTTCCCTTCAAGTTTAGAGCAGCTCGGTACTGGCTTGGAGTAGTATAGATAAAATGTACACTACCTCCTGGCAGGTCATTCTGTTTTTGCTTATGAATGCCTAATACTTCACATTCAGCTTGATATTTTTCCCCTTCTATTACACAATACCATATCGAATGCACACCTGTGCGGCTATCAAATGTCCTCATTGGCTGTCAGGTCTCTAAGCTTACCTGTAGATTGTTAAGGCAGTTTTAAAATGAATTTCAGGGTTCCCATGTGGAACTCACAGAGTCATTATCTTGTCACTATGATAAAATAGTACAGTTGTCACTTAAAAGTTTTTTGTTTTTTGTTTTTTTTTTAAATGCATACAGCTCCTCGTATTCTTAGGTGGTCTCCCATCCAAGTGCTAACCAGGCCAGATCCAGCTTAGCTTCCAAGATCAGACAAGATCGGGCACGTTCAGGGTGGTATGGCCATAGACTAAAAGTTAAGTTTTAACAATACAATCTCACATAGCTTCCTCTGGAACACTATTTGTCAGGTTTAAATTCTTTGGCTTGTTGCTGACAGAGTTTACAGGAGAAGGAACAAGTTTTAGTTAAGTAGATCTATTTTAGGAAAAAAAATAGACCCTACTTTCAATAATGTTTACATTAAAACTATATCTCTGATATTTCTATCTCTATCTGAATTGTAAGTACTCATTAAAGACAAGAAACATAATGTCCTTATGGGGTAAAACCTACCCCTAAGCCAATGCCAGGTGTCTTATTTGAGTTGCTGGAGATGGATTGTCAATTATATTGTTACAACATCAATATTTAGTCTTTCAAAAATGTGATTATTTGCCTATTATTCTGTTCCTTAGGAAGCAAGACCTAAAATAAACTTAAAGTTTATAACCTGGATAAAGAACTGACTCAAACACTTCTGTCATTGAAGATGTATTTTAGATATTAAAATGTCACTTTTGAAGTATTCCATTTTGTGGAGAGGAAAGGTCTGAGAAGTTTCTCGGTTTTATGTGTGCCTGATTTATTAATCAAATGCATATGTGATTTCAAAAACATCATTTTAAGAGATCTATTTATTTACTATTTCTCAATATGCCACATATTCACTGCTCATTTAAGATGCTTCAACCATAAATGATGCTGATATAGGAATGGTATAGGTGGGGACAGAGATAGAAAATAAGTTTCTGGCATTCTGTGTGTTTTTAAAATTATTTGGAAGCAATATTGAGAAATATTCCTTAAGCAGTTGCCAACTTATACTTTGCAGTAAATTTTAGTTTGCTGTCCAAAGACATTTCCTTACAGGAGGAAAACACAAATCATAGGTATAAATCTACTTAGTATTTTCTGGAAATTCTTGCAAACTGCCTAACCGTTCTATCCTTTAGAGCTGAAAACAAAGCAACTGAAATCACATATGTGGTTGCAAATGCAAAAATTTTCTTATCTGTTTTGTTGTCATTATCCTTATTATGATCATTAATACTAAGGTTAGGAAAACTGCTTTCTATTGGCTTTAGGTATATCTTTGGTCACCTGCAAAACCATTTTTAAAAAATGAATAAATGAATGAATGAGATGTATATGCTTATGGCTGAATTGGGGAAAGAACTGGAGGATCTTAAGTATTTTGTAGTTTCTATGTGAGTAAGCATCACCACACCCATGTTCATCTTTTCCTAAGCTGCTTCCTGCATGAATCGTTCTAAAGTTCTCCCAGACACAGTGGGACTCCCAAATGCCTGTGATGTAAAGCCTCTGCAATGTGAGAATGTGTAGGAAGTGTTTTTAAGATTTTCTTTCCCAATCATCTTGCTTTCTGGCAGATGACACAATTGAGGTGCAATATGTAGGTGGACATTTTCTAAATTATAAAATATAGGAGAGTAGTGGGTGACTACAGAGGCAATGACATTAACAAAGTAGCAAAGAAAATAAGATTTGAGAGTTAGAAAAAGCAATAATTCTTTCACAATTAATAAAGAGCTATGAAATGTGACGCAAATAGAAAAAATAAAGCAACTAAAAACATACACCCAGCACTCTGCAGTAAGAAGTGCCAGAAAGGCAAACATGATTTTATTTTTGAACCCAAAACTTTCATTTTGTATGCTTTCCCACTAACCTAATTGACTATCTTTGGATTTTACACACACACACACACACACACACACACACACCCCTACATACAAAAGTATAATGTAAGCAAATGTGATTATTTACAAAAGAAAATTAGAACATGAAGTGCCTTCCAAATATAAAATAAAAACCAGAGAACGTCCTCTTTGTGGAGGATTTCATGTGGTAACATTGGGTGGTTCAGTCCCAAGCCACTGGACCAGGGAGCATGCCACTGTGAGTTTAGCAGCAGCGGGGGTTTCGATTCTCAGCCTTGGAGACAGAGACTAGGTTTTGTTGTTACAACTAAGAGCGGATCCATCTTTCCAGGACTGACTGACTGACTGCAGACTGATGTGTAAAATCAAAATGCCAGTTTCTTACTGTACCATGAAACATAAAACTGTCACATAGGCAGGAGTCCTTGCATTGACATGATCAGCTCACTTGCTCTCTGTAGAAGACTAACAGTGGAAGTCAGGCTGGCACTAGAAGATTATATAATGAACATGGACTCAGAACACAGGAAGTGAGACCAACTGATCAGCTGAAACTATTCATCTGGTGGTGGCCAATGCAGATGCCTCTAGGGGCCAAGCAAATGAGAGAGCTGAGTGAGGGTACTGGTGAGGGCTGTGGACAGCTAGAGAGTTGTCTGCAGGGGACAGCTCTTAGACAATTCTAGCTGAGTGTTGCCATATGGGAATGTGGGCCTTTTCAAGAAAATTAATAAATAGAGAATCTTACATAAAACTTTTTCATTTAAGAAAATGTTTCCAGTTAATTTGAATATTAAAAGAAAAGCTACAGGAGCCAGACAAATCCATCCGTGAGCCAGGTTAGCTGTCCGGCACTCCAGATTGCATCCTCTGCCTGGAGTTTCCATAGGCGGATGTGTCTGGCTCAAGGAGGGGTGGTCTTACTATGAGACGCGAGTGATTAGAGTCCCCTGAACAATGTTTAGACAGCTATAGCCAACACTTGCCTTAATAATACTAGTTTTCCTATATTTCTGTGATGGGCCAACATCACCCCCTTCTACACACCTTCCATGAACACATTTTTTAAGTATCATAACATATTCACTCTTTCATAGCCCAGTCTTGCTGACCTGACAGCTGTTTGGTCTATAAGCAGATTTGCATTCTTAGCTCTGATCACTACATATTCATTGCATGGTTTAATGCTCAAAGTCAATCTCCATTTCCCTTATATTCAAGTTCTGGGGGGACAAATCACTGTATATCCATGAACTGACACCACTGTCTTATCAAATGTATGTCATTTTATCAGAATAATAATTTTAGCTTTTCCTGTTGGACCTGGGATAAATTATTTTTCCTACCTTTTGATAAAAGCAGTGATCTCCTAGGTAGCTTGCTTAAGATAGAACTCATCAAATGGGCCATCTGTATCATATCTGTATTATAGTTTTGAAAAGATAGAATAATATTTGAGATCTGTTTAGGATAAAATAAACTGCAGAAATGATTATTAACGTTTTTTTTTTTCTAATCACAGCTGGCTCATTAGATATGTTATTTTAAAAATCAGCAGCACAGTCATAGAAACATTTTCTTCTCAATTTGCCACACCAGTAGGCATATGGTGCTGATGCCAGCATGACAAAATTAAGGCAGCAAGGCCTTAAAAAACAACTCACATTATTATGTTTTACTTGCGTGCTAACTTGAGATTGAGCAGCTGTTCAACAAGTGTGGGAGGCATTTCAGAGACAGATTTTAGATCTGGACCTGAGATTCTGCAGGATGGAATGGAAGGTTCTGTTCTCTCAGGTGCATCAGTGTGGGCATCGGCTCCTACATTTGCAATTTAACCTGTACCTCACCATCTCCAGCCCTCCAGAGAGAAATTAAAATAAGTTTTATTTTGTCAGTCTGATCTGAAAGAAGCATTAGGATATTTGGTATTTGGAGACATTTTACCTGACAAATGACACCTGGCCCTAAAGTTTTAGTTTACTTAAACAATTATCCTATGCAGGGAGAATTTCCAGAGCAGCTAATTGAAGAGAGAGGAAGCTGCTTCAGTAATCCTTTATAGAACCTACAAGTCCATCATTTTTCTTTTGCTTATGAACCTGGGATAAATTATTTTTCCTACTTATCCAAATCATATCAATAAAAGAAATTTTTTGTTGTAGAAATTTTCAAACATGCACAAAACTGGAGGGAATAATACGATGAATCCCCATGTATTCTCCAACCATTCTCACCAATTTTCAACATATGGCCAATTTGTTTCATTTATACCCCAACCTAACATTTCTACCCCCAATGGATTATTTTAAAGTAAATCTCAAACAGTATCTAAAGTATTTCAGTGTGTATCTTTAAATAATACTCTTTTTCTAAAACACACAGTAGCAGTCATTTTAAAAATTAGACAATAATTCCTAAAGATAATCAAAGATCTAGTCAATATTCTAATTTTTCTGATTATCTCCTAAATATTTTGTAATTGGTTTGTTCAAATCAGGATCCAAACAAGTTCCACATATTATATTTGGTTGTTGTGTCTCATAAATACCATTCTTTCTTTTAAAACAATTCTTTATTGGGATATAAAATAAAGATACAGAAAATTACACAAATGTACAACATGAATTTTCATAAAAGCGAACACCTTAGTAACTACTATCAAGGTCAAAAAATAAAACGCTGCCTCCCATTTCAGAAGCTCTTTCCATAAGACTCACCCCAATGATAAAAACTTTCTTCCCCAATTATTTTTATAGTAATTGCTGCTTTGCAAATAGCTTTACCACTCAATTGTGATAAAATGATCCTGGACATTATAATATAGTTTTTCCCATTAAAAAAAAAGATGTATTTTAAGTTTTAACCTAATCATCGCTTTCTTTTCCTTACATTCTATCTGATAGGTTCTCTCCCCTGGCAAATAGGACATATGGGATTGGGAGGGATGCCAAGAAATCTTTGGTCCTGTAGGGCAGAGGGTGTTCTTCAGGTTAAGGGTTTGGAGGAAGGGGAAAGGGTGGAGCTGCCTCTGTCCTTTAGTCCTGATGAAGGTGAGGAGATGCAAGTCCATTAAAAAACATTCGCTTCCAACCAGACTCCTTTCTCAGTGGTGTGGGTGGGTCCCATTCCGTATTCTGGTTTCTCTCCATGCTCTTTGCTCCTTTCTTGTTAACAATCATCATGCTGGTCCTCATTATGAAGCAGGTCCCAGTGCAGCCTGCTGTTCTGGCTAGGTGACCAGCTATGTGACCTCCCCTGGCACTCACACTGCAGGACTCAGCTTCAATGTAATGAAGATACCTTTCAAGAGAGGAGATAAGGACCCAGCAATGCTCATCACTGACAACCTTGTGAGACTGTTTGATAATGGTAACAGCTGTGAGCAGCGTCTAAATGGCCCTATAATCCTCTGCACTGGCTCCAGATGTCGCTTTGGAAATAACATTGCTGGAAATTGTTGTTTCACTTGATGATCTCTTCAAATTCAGCTTCTCTCACCATAGAGGTTGGAATGCCCAAATCTTGGCTGCCATGGTGGTTCAGAGAGTTCAAAGCCTTCATGTGAATATCTGGTGGAGGCTCCACTGTAGCATTTGGTGAGAAAATGATGGCTGGACTGAGGTGAAGGGCAGGTGTACTGGCCCAGGGGGAGGTACAGCTAAATGAGGAGGTAACAGAAAACACATGAGATGCTAGTAGTGGATGCCAGAAGGAGTAGGGACTCCAAAGTTTGAGGAGAGAAGTGGTGGGGAGGGAAATAGGGGCGGGGTCAGATCCATCAGGTGAAGGGCTGAAGGAGAGCGACTGAGGTAGATAAAAGGTTCTTGGAGGGTATGGCTCATCCACAAACAGAATCGCTAGAATCTCGGGCATGGTCCTGAGGAGCTATTCCCACTTGAGACTCAGACATATTCAATGTTTCTGAGCCTGTGCCTCAAATTGTGACAGATTCTCCTAGGTTGCTGGCCTTATGTCCATTTTTTCTCCTTTCAGAACTTTTCCTGGGAAGAGGTCCAACAATTTGTGGACAGAATCTTCAGAGGCTACCAACTCCCATACCCTTCAGACTGGCCACAGACTCCTACCAAGCAAATAACCTGGATCAGCTGCTGGTCTCCACAGTAACTTCCATTACTTGTTTGCACTGCCATTTGTGAAGACTCGCCTTTCCTAAATTATTATCATTCTTATTTATTCTGTATCTGACTTATTTTCAGTCTGTAAAACATTAAATGGTTCTGTTTCCACCTTCGCCGAGAAAAAAAAATCTTTCCTGATTTAGCTCCCAGATCTTGAATCTCCCAGAGAGCTGTCAAACCCTAAGTAACTACTTAGGGCAGACCCTAAGTAACACTTGTTAGGTTTCCTGGATCCCATTTCCTTCACATATCTTCCCTCTGAGGAGCACAATATTGCCCTGGCTCCAGCCTCCTCAAACTCAAAATTCTTCAGAGTCCTCCTTTCCTGACCTCTTTCGAGAGATCCTGAGCCCCTGGCAGGCATTGAGATTCAGACAGGTTGTTGAGATATTCCTTTGTCCTCAGTGTTGTGGTTTTTCAATTAGAAATTCCTCAAAATCAAAAATAAAGTCTTTGTAATTCAGTTCCTAGCATAAGGCCATGCACAAAGCAACACTTAATATAGGTTTTGTATGAAGATTGAACCAGATGTAAATTCAGGGAACACAGAAGAAAAATTTTAAATGTGATATCTTAATATCTAACAAGTGAACAATATTTTGCCTTGGGTTAATATTAGAAGGCTTAGTGAGCAGTTTCACATAACCAAATACTTCTAATACTTATAAGCCAAAAGTAATTTAAAAACACAGACAACAATAAGTTATATGAGTTAAAGAAAGGAGAGTCACAGGACCAGCCATATTCCTATATAATGTTGAGTATTCTCTGTATAAGATAGTAATACAGTAATAGCCTAAAATCCATTACCAGTGGTATTCCCTTGTGTCTATACAGCCCTAAGAAAAATTATGGCATGGGATAGGAGCTAAGTCCACTAAGCAAGATATTTAAGTAATATTAAACATGGCAGAATGATAAGGATAATCTAATTTAACTCCCTGATTTCACACTCTTGGACTCTGAGGTAAAGAGACTTCTATTGTGTAATAGCAAGTCTTCCGACTGCTGGGCCCATATTCTTCTAACGTGTTATATGGATGTGGGGAGTAAGTCTGTTGATTCTTCTCAAGCTGCACACTTATCAGGAAGCCAGGAAGGACTTCCAGGAATCCATATAAAGGAAAAAAAAATATCTCAAATGTTTTATGAGCAAGGATATATCTAAATGTTTTATGAGCAAGGATATTCATTATAGGCTGTTTATAATATCCAGAAAATTAGAAGTTATCTGAATTCCAAGAATAAGGGAATGGTTGAGTAAATAACAGAATAATGGAATGAAAGGATTATGCACGATGGAATATTGTACAGCTGTTAAAAGTATTCTATAAAAAATTTTAATACCATGAGGGAAAGCAGGATACCAAATTTATGTATATATTGTTATCTCACCTGTGTAGAGATACATGTATATATATATTTTCTCTGCATATATATGTATATGTATATGCAGAGAAAATACAGACAAAAGCATACTAAAACGGATAACTATGGTATCATAGAATCTTCGGGTGCTGGAATTAGGTGGTGGTTTTTATTTATTTTTAAATAATGTTCTATATTTTCATAATAATTTTCTAACAGAAAAAACTTTTAAGCAGAAAAATGATCTAAAATATATCAGTTAATCAAAAACTATAAATTTTAACATGAAAGATAGTTTTAAATAACTCTGCATCAATTTTTGAATAATAGAGGGTATATGTCAGGAGAAGCCAGACTTTCTTTTCATCATAATGTGCTTCTGTGGATATTTTTGACACAAATACTAAGGAAATAGCATCAGAGATTATCACCTGGTTTTATAGCTAATTTGTGACCCTGACAAGAAAACTATTAAACTTTCTGATATTTTTTTTACCTGGGTCCGACATTATTTGAAATTCATTCATACACCATGGGTTACCTTGATTTTGCTTTGTGAGATAGTATAAAAATCATGGTCATTGTGAGTTTGGGTCCTCCAAGAAGCAGATGCCAAGATGAGTTAGATGTGCAAGAGAGGGTAACAACTGTGAAGGGTAAAGGGGGAGAGAGTAGGAGTAGGCAGAAAGAGTCCTTGGTGGGAAACAAAGGTCTGACCACTCGGAAGCGGACAGGGAAGTAAGGTTCAGTAGTAAGAGTCTCATACTACAGTGCAGTTCCAAGAAAGTTTCAGCCAAGCCAATGGGGAGTTCGTGAGCCAAGCTACCCGTTGAAGGAGTTTCATGTTGCACAAGAATAGCAGCACATCATTTGTATTGCATCATGCTCAGTCATTGACTGGGAGCGATCCGTGGGAATTGTGACCTTGGTGCAAATGCAGTGGTGCATAAAGAGGGGCAGCTACTAGGACCATAGTTAATTATGCTCCTCCTATCTGAGCAGCACGAGTTCAGGGCCATCATAATCATTAAGGTGCACATTACAAAAAGATAGGTGAATGGTTCCCTAAGTCTTCGAAACACAGAATGTGTGACCTTGACATTTTCTTGAAGTTCATCACTATAGGAAGATGTGCCAAGAAGCAACATTTAAAGGAATTTGGAGTGAAGCACATTTGAATTTGTGGGCTGATAATGCCTATCACTTTCTAATTGCTTTACAAGTATAGAGATAGATTATGTGCATATTTAACCTCTTTAGATGAACTGTGGCTGGGGACTGGCAGCTCTTCTATTCTGCTGTACTTTGGTTTTGTTTTTGCTAATTGTCTACTTCAGGTAAAATAATAAAGATAATAATATATTGTAAATGAGACACCAATTCAGAAATTTGCAGTTTTTCCTTTGGAAGTATTGGCTCATCAGAGACTATAATTACTGGAAAGCAGAAATGTAAAGTTGTCATGCAAACTGAATTGTTTCTACTATTTCTCTGAGGCCTTTAATCAATCAGCCAAAGCAATCAGCAAAACCAGTTGTTTATTATTATACATTGCAAATTGCCTAATGACTAACTGGGTTTCTTCAGATTTCATTAACTAGATGTTGAACTGCTGTGATAACATAAACCAGCATGCCCAAATGGCTCTTAAGGTGGGAAGATTGCTGAAAATTTACTGTAACTAATATTAACGAATAAAACTCCTTTCAATTATTTTACATTTGAAATAAAAAAAAAACTATTAAATTGTGAAATGGTCAAAATAGCCAGGAAGTATGGATAATATAATAAGTGCTTATTAATTTTTAAAATCACCTTGTGACAACTGAAGGGTTACTAGTTTAAATATTTGTCTCTGGGATCTTCTTCATTGGTGTGCCTTTGAGTTTCTGGGGCAGAACAAACCTGTATGCCCTGCTCATGATGTGAATTCAATGACTGTTTTTTTTTTAGTTTTATTTTATTGCGGTTAAGAACATTTAATATAAGATCTACCCTCAATAAAATTTTAAGTGCACGATTCCGTATCACAATACGTTATCAGCTTGCTTAACTGAAACTGCATACTTGTTGATTAGTAATTCCCCATTTCTCCCTCTCCTCAGTCTCTGGCAATCTCCATTCTACTCTTTGATTCTATGAACTTACCTATTTTAGATACTTCATTAGATAAGTAGAGTCATGCAGTATTTGTCTGTGTTTGGCTTATGTCACTTAACACAATGTCACTTAAGTTTCCTCCATGTTGTGACATATTGCGGAATTTCCTTCTTTTTTAAGGCTGCAGAGCATTCCATTGTGTGTGTATGTGTGTACACATTTTCTTTATCCCTTCATCTGTCGATATACACTTAGGTTGTTTCCACATCTTGGCTATTGTGAATAGTGCTGCAATGAACATGGAAATGCTAATATCTCTTTGAGATCCTGATTTAAATTCTTCTGGGTATATTCCCATAAGTGGGATTGTTGGATTTTATTTTATTTTTAATTTTTTGAGTAATCTCTATACCGTTTTCCATAGTATGGAAAACACCATTCTGTGTACTCACCAATAGTGTGCAAGGGTTCAAACATTTCTCTACATCCTTGCCAACACTTACTGTCTTTTGTTATTTTGATAATAGCTATCCTGAGAGATGTGAGGTGATACCTCATTGTGGTTTTGATTTGCATTTCCCCAATTAATGACACTGAGTTTTTTTTTTCCCATTGGCTATTTATATGTCCTCTTTGAAGAAATGTCTATTCAAGTCCTTAGCCCAGTTTTTAATTGAAGTATTTGTGGTGGGGAAGTTGCTGTTGTGTTAAAGGAGTTCCTTATCAATTTCCAACATTAACTGCTTTTCAGATATACAGTTTGTAGATATTTTTTCCCATTCCCTGAATTGCCTTACACTCTGCTGATTGTTTGACGTAGTCTGAATTGCTTATTTTTGTTTTTGTTGCCTATGCTTTTGGTGTCATATCCATGAAATGATTGCATAGACCAATGTCATGAAGTTTTCTCTTTACGTTTTCTTCTAAGAGTTTCAGATATTACATTTAAATCCTTATTTTTTGAGTTGATTTTTCCATGGTATAAGATAAAGATCTAATTTCACTATTTTTGATGTAGGTATCCGGTTTTCCCAACACCATTTGTTGAAAAGACTATCCTTTCCCCATTGTGTATTCTTGGCAGTTTTCTTGAAGTTCGGTTGACCATTTATGTGTAAATTTATTTCTGGACTCTCTATTTTGTTTCATTGGTCTTTATGTCTAACTTTATGCCAGTACCACATTGTTTTGATTATGGTAGCTTTGTAATATATTTTGAAATCAGGAAATGTGATGGCTCTGGTTTTGTTCTTTCTCAAGATTGATTTGGCTATTCATGGCTTTTTGTGGTTCCATATGAGTTGTAGAATTGTTTTTCCTCTATCTGTAAAAAACACCAGTGGGATTTTGATAGGAATTGCATTGAATCTGTAGATTGCTTCAGATAGCATAGACATTTTGACAATATTAAGTCTTCCAATCCATGAACACGGATGTCTCTCCATTCGTCTTCTTTCATTAATGTTTCGTAGTTTCATCTCCTTAATTAAATTTATTGATATTTCATTCTTTTTGGTGTTACTGTATATGGGATTTTTTTCTTAATTTCCTTTTCAGATTGTGTGTTGTTAGTATGAGAAACAACTGAACTTTGTATTTTGATTTTGTATCCTGCAACTTCACTGCACCAGTTTATTAGTTCTAATAGTTTTCTTGTGGAGTCTTTAGGGTTTCCTATATTTAAATAAGATCATGTCACTGCAAATAGGGACAATTTTACTTCTTCCTTTCTCCCCCCCCGCCCCAATTGCTCTTATGAGAACTTTCAGTACTACGTTGAACAGAAGTGTCAAGAGTGGGCATCTTGCCTTGCTCCTGATCTTAGAGGAAAAGGTTTCAGTTTTTCACCATTGAGATGATATTATTTGTGAGCTTTTCACTTTTGGCTTTTATTTCAATGACTACTTCCTGATTTGATTTGTGTTACTTTAGAAAGTCAAAGAAAAAAACAAACTACTTTAGTCTGTGATTCATTCTAAAACTGTGGTTCCTGGACCAGCAGGATCAATATGCACCCTGGAACTTGTCAGAAATGCAAATCTTCCAGGCCCACCCCAGATCTACTGAATCTGAAACTTTGGAAGAGGGGACAGACATTTGTGTTCCAACGAGCCATCTGGGTGATTCCAATACATGCTGGGATGAAATCTGGCTAACACTATTTCTCATAGTGTATTCTTCGGAAAAGTATTCTATGGCATATTAACAAGTGTTTTGTGATAGAGGAGTTCCTTATTTAAATAAGTTTAGGAAATTCAGGGCTAAAAAGGTTAAGTAGAGCCTATGGACCATAGCCCTTCATAGATGTCCCCCGAAGGTCATTTATCCTGATCTGTCACTACAAGCAGGCACACGATTATGCCCCCAAATGCCACATCCCATGTCCTTTCTCCCAAGAGCCTAGTGTCCCACCTCTCTCAGCCTTTCAGAGAGAGAGAGAGAGAGAGAGAAAGAGAGAGAGAGAGAGAAAATCTATGCTCCTTCCCTCAGTCCAAAACTCACCTTTCTGTTTTGAACTCCAGAACTCCAGTCTGACTGACAGGTGGGAAACTCAGTGTGGTCTGATGCCTCACCCCTTCTATTGCAATGCAATCACAGTAATTAATGGGCAACATATTAACCAAAGTCTAGATTATTCAGTGCTAAATAACTACCCTTTGGGCACATATTCAGTGTAGTTCAAATATATATTTAGAAAAATGGCATTTTTCTTCAAGGACATAGTCTTGCTAAAGACACATCCAATTCCTATTTCTAAACTGAATGAAAATATCTCGGTCTGAGGCATAGATTTTGTTTTATTTCAGTGGTTCAGCAATTGCGCAAAATTAATGTGGAGTTATTTGCTTTACATCTATCTGCAATGTAAAAGGGCTTGTCCACGTAATAGATTCCAATTTATATTTTAATGTGACAAGGGCTTGTCCACGTAATAGATTCCAATTTATATTTTAATGTGCAGAAATTAGTTACAGACCCTCAGATAGCAGTTTTTCAGTTTCAGCAACTTAAAATTCAGACCCTAGCCCCAGCAACAGAAACTGCAGGTAGCTTAAACACACTAGTTTGTTCCTGATATAGGGGCTTACTTAAGTAAGACTTAAGTAAGAAAGTCCAAATTACTTTTTCACTTACGAAAAAAAATTAATATACTCCAATGTTTTTACATACTAGTTTGTTTCATTGTTGGTTCAGTATCATAGGCCAAAGAGCAGAAGGACAGTATGCAGAAAAACAAATTATTCCAGTTTCTAAAAATAAACAACACTGCATTTCTGGTCTGCCTTTGCTTAGGTCAAGATATATCCCCACATAATGAAGTACAAACATATAATGGCCTTGTAAGAAAGAAGGCTTCCCATGCCCGAACCCTGAAGAAAGCTGATAAAAATCTGAGTGAGACAGAATTTGGAGATTAATTCAAGCATGACTTCAGATTTAAAGCTTCTTAAAAGAAAATATCAAATTATGCCAAGCTGCTGGTGCCCAGCCATTGTAATGAGAACAATTCAATTCTGAAGGAGAAAGGGCATTAATTTAAGGGTTGTTGGCATGGCAAACAATAGATGACGTCTCATCCCTTTATATCCTATAATAAGTGCGTGTCACCCCAGCTTTTCCTTTACTTCCTCTGACTCAAATTCATGCATTGTTAAAAACTTATTAAAATGCATTGAATGAGAGCACTGCAGACAACAAAAATAGAGGCAGTTTTTGATGCCAAGCCAAATAATTTTGGCTTTTCTTTCCAATGTGCATGTAAACAAACTGTCAGATACCCATACATATGAATGGACAATTATTCAAAAAGGAAGATGATAACTGAGTTTTTCAGAACAGTTACAACAGAAGAGAATTAATTCACCGGCATGTTGTCTGTGAAAGGCTGTTCCTTCACTTAGTGTCATGTCACATTAGCAGATATTTCATTTCATGTTGTCCATCACTAAACAAAAAACTCTAGTGTAAATTACAGTAATTAAAACTCAGGTCTTTCTAAGCAAAAATATTAAGTCTTTCCCATGTACTGCTTGTTCTTTCTCCATGAAAAAAGGAAAGATTAAAATAATTGTCTTGAAAGTTTGGAAGTCAGATCACAGAAAATGATCATTGATAAAGCAGTTACATCTATTAAACAAGGGGTATGGAGTATCTAAAATGCATAAGGGAGTCAGAGGAACCTGCGTCTAGGGAGATGACAGCCGTAAAAACATAACTGGATTTGAAATGTGCTAAATAAACGTAGGTTAAAGGTTTTGTTTTGATTGGATGAGGGGTTACAGATTCTAATTAATCCTTGAAGGGAATCAGAAAATCAAAGTTTTAGTTATAGCAGCGACTGCCAGATGCCTCTCAATATCTGTCCTCCCCATCTTCTATAGTCATAGGATTTGTAGCTGGGTACATGGCCTCCCAGGATGTCTACAGATCTCAAGCTCCCTTTTAAGACAGGTGTGACTTAAGACAAACTTCTGATAAAAGCGAAGAGGGCAAAAGTGATATATGCATCTTCTAGGCTGTGTCCCTAAAGAGAAATGTGAATGAGGATGTAGGTACAGGTAAAGATAACACCTAATGAGAAGGATCAATAAGATAGAATCCTGGGTCCTGAGACTGTGGTGTTGTCAAAGCAGCCATTGACTGCTTATATAATCAGAAAAATAAACTATTTTGTTTAAGTCATATTGTTTACTTACCTGTCATAGAAGTTAAATGTATATTTTATTAATGTAAGGTGTGTTTGTTAAAAAAATGAATGATATAGAACATCTAATCTTCTACAACAAAAGTTGGTAAATTATGGCCACAGGCCAAATCTGGCCTGCTGCTTGTTTTCGTAAACAAAGTTTTATTGAAACACAGCCATGTTCATCCACTTATATATTGTCTCTGGCTGCTTCCACACTATAACATTAGAATTGAGGAGTTTTGACAGAGACTGCTGGCATGCTGTTTGTTTTTGTAAACAAAGTTTTATTGAAACACAGCCATGTTCATTCATTTATGTCTCATCTCTGGCTCCTTCCACACCATAACACCAGAATTGAGGAGCTGTGACAGAGACCATATGGCCTATAGAGTCTAAAATATTATCTGGCCCATGCAGAAAAAGTGTCCCTGCTGTAGAGAGAAAGAAAAAGAAAACCTGGTCATCCAGTACAAGTTAAGAATGAGGGAGACACAACAGCAAATAGGAAATCATGAAAAAGAGAATTGAAAATAAAAGGCCAGGAATATGACTAAATATATTGGTGGTTAAAATAAATGTGAGTGGGCTAAAGTCCTCCACTAAATATGTTAACATTCATCAGGAATGACAAGTCAAGCCTGGAGTTGTTAGGAAATTTGGAGGCATTTAGATAAGGAATAAGAAAATTTCAGGGGAGCAACAACAGGAGGGATTTGGTGTGGGTAGAATTTTCCCAGGAAAGGAAGGACTTTAATATCAAGAAATCCTGTGTGAAAATTCCAAGTATCTGTTAGTAAGCTGACTGAGAGAATCAGTAATCATGTCAGCTGAATAGGAAGAGGTGGAGAGAAAGGCAGTTTCATTTGTTCAGTGATCCACAGAGTCCTTGGTGAAATATTCTCAGGGCAAAGTGGCTCTAGGAGAGGTGGACGTGATGTAAAAGTCAGTTCTACCAAAAACACATGCCAAGTTCAGTTAAATGGGATCAAGTGCTTAGAAATCACCTGATTATTAGTATATCTATCGGCCCTACTGTTCCTTTACATTTTAATAAAAAAAAAAAATTGTTTGCATAAGTATCTCATGGAGCTCTTACCACTGGAGAAATACAAAGAAGGAGCCATGATTCCAGTGATGGGTAAAGAAGAAACTCTCATCCTCTGGGGTTACCCAAGGCAGAAATAGTGAGGAAGCCTTCATTCTCTGAGCTTTTCTGGGATTATTCTGTTTCTGTGCTGCCTGAAGGAGCATGCTAGCATTCTTGTCACTCACTCTAGTCTTGATCAGGGGGCACTTGACTAGACTTCTTTCTAATGCCAGCACCTGTTATGATGTCATCTCCCCAGCCTCAACTACTGGTACCAGAAAAGATTACACAAACTCTCTAATTATTTACAGAGTAAAATAAGTGGATGCTGACATGAGATGAGCAGCTGCCTGGGCAGGCATGATGAAGGAGATGAAGATGCAGAAATGATACCTTGACTCTCCTCTCATATCACCTTAGAACCACGTGTCTTCCAAAATTGTGATAGAGTAACGCTCTTTAAATCCAGTGTCAAGGTGAATTTTTACTGGATGTTAGAGGTTATACTTTGAAGAACTGGTCTTATTATTAGTTCATTCAATAAATATGTCCTCAATGTCACCTGTAAGGTATTGTGTTAGGTAATGAGGATGCCAGGATGGACAAAATGTGTCCCCTGACATTAATTAATTTACATCTAACAGACAAAAAATCAGATAAAACTCTCTCTTTTCTCCTCCCACCACTTTCTCTTAATGCACAAATATAGACAAATATGCATAGTGTGCTAACTGTTGGTCATAAAATGGTCATAAAATTTAGTTTAGACCCTAAAACAACATGGGTCCATGTGTGAGGCTAGAATCAGCTGTCTTTGAATGCAAGGGAACAGAAAATAAGTTTCATGCTGTTATAAGCTAAATCTCTTTTGCTGATATTTTAGCATTACCAAAATTTAAGGGTAAAGGGAAAATTTAGTCTGAGTTAAAAAAAATATTTTGTGTCCCTTAAAGTCAATATTGCTTGAGTAATATGAAAAATTACAACATTACATTACAGAAATGACCTGAGCTCAATATTCAATTGTTTTAGAGAATTTTTGTTTGTTTCTGGATTACTAATGCTCTTCTGAAACAAACAAACAAACAATCGCCCAAAACTCTACTTTCAAACTTCTAATAAAAGGAAAAAAGGTTAATTAAGAAGCTTTGGGACAAATTAGAAGTGTAATTTTGAGACAACAGTTTTTCTTTACCACTTTCAGAGTCATATTTATTAATTTTTGTGGCCTCGAAACTAATGGTCTTAGGAGAAATGTCTTTTTTTTTTTTTTTAAGGAGCCACCTCAAGTTTTCCTAGAAGTTAGCAGATTATAAAATATCAATTTGATTATAAAATGTCATTCCTCCCAGTATCATATGGAAGCAAATGAAAACACAAAGCAGTAGTTATTATAATAATCTGAGACATGACATGATCTTACAAAGGATTATTTTAGACTAGCAGTCTTTTGGTGTCCCCAAAGCATACTCTCAGGGTGCTGCTTTTACAGGCCCACCTTTAGGCCTGGCCCAGGAAGACTCTGCTTGTTTTGACTATGTCAGGAAGGGAGAATTTGGTGCAAGCCTCCTGGAAGCTGAGATAGTTGGCTTAAAAGAGCTATTCAAAATGAATGTGAAAAGCATATCAATTTATAATCTAGTCTAGCCTGGAAGGTTATACAGGAAGACCCTATGAGGGGAGGAGTTGGAAGAGAAACTTATCAACAAACTCCTCTGGTATAAATATTCAAACCTAGTTTTCATTGGTCTAAAAGCTATTTTTGTGTCTAAAATCAGGTCCTGTGGGAAAAAAATCAGGGCAACTAGTCCATGCCTGTGAACACTTGGGACTTTATAATCGTTCTTGTTCTAAGCAAAGGTTCTGTTTCTTTTATTCGCCACCCCCAACCTAATTCCTGGCTAGCTCCCACTTAACTTAGAAGAAAACCTTCATTTAAAAAACACCTTCATTGTGGATCTCCTTTACATGATATAAAATGGCCTCTTTTAGGATTTAGTTCTGCACAGCTGGACAAGCAAAGGGGCGATGCAGGTTGCCACAGAAACTGCTGTTGGTGCTAGGATTCTTTATACTTTGCTCCTAAAAATAAGATGTAAAATGTACTGAGGGTGTGATTAGCGCAGCACAGAAGGGAATTTCTAAAAGGAGAGCCAAGCCTCTCACCCCCACAGGAACGGGGGTGTTCTTCATAGCTGGAGGACAGGACAGAAATCCAGGAGCAGATGCTCACCACGGCTCCTCCCTCAAAAGGTGCAGGAAAAGACAAATGGGAAAGTGCATTTTGAAAAAAAAAAATCTTCAATCAAGCATAATTCATATAAATTTCAATGTTGGGATGTCCTGAAGTTACCCAGGAAAGAAAGAGAACAGTTCTCCCCAACCTACAAAAAAGCCATAGAAACTTGGCCAAGAGACTGGATCAGAACATTATAGTCCAGTCTCCTGCCCAGTACAGGATGCTGTCATACACCACCCTTGTCAGGTGGTCCCTTAGGGAGCCTGGGCCCATTCAGTGTCCTTTACTTCTTTAGCAGACATCTGACAACTGGACTTCTCTCTCTAAATATTGTTGGGGTCTGCCCTTCTATAACTTCCACTCTCTCACTTTTGTTTACCTTCTGGAGCAACCAAGAAAAGTCAATCGCCACGTTATTTTTTGTCTTAATAATGATAATTTTTCACTTACTACGAAAATGAAGCAAGTAGCCCAGTGTCCACAGTTCAGGGAGGCTGACCGACTTGACAAATCAGTTTCATAGATCTCTGACGTCAGTGTAAAATGAAACGCCACGAAAACTGTTCATTTCTAGTTACATACAGAATATCTGTATGTGTTTCTAAGCACATTCAACATCTGCTCTTGCCAGGCACTGTGTTTACATTATTTCATTTTATCCAGTTATATGAGGTAAGGACCTTTATTGTCCAATGGCAAGGGCATAGACTTTGGCGTCAGAGGGGGTTGAGCTTGAGCACCAGTTACTCCATTTGCTAAATCTGTGATCTTGGATAAGTTATGTAACCTCTTCTAACTTCCAGTTTCTCATCTCTAAAAACTGGGATGATAAAATGTCATGAGTCAGTAGAAGTAAAGAAAATTATATGCTTAATATGACAAATGTATAGTGGATGCTCAATAAACCTTAGTTCTCCTTCCCTTCCCATGCAATCCTACAGATCCTTCACTATTGTCATGTAGCAGAGCTGTCAATCAAGTCACCTTAGATCCATATGCAATCAAGCCTGGAGAAGCTACCTGCATCAGTATTAAAAGTCAATCTAAGCAAATGAACCATTAAATGACTAAATCCTTTGCAAGCAGAATAAAGTGAAATGACGTGAGCAGATAACAAAAAAGAATTAACTTCTCCCAAGGAGGTGATATGGAGATCTCATTGACTATTAAAATGGAAGGAAAAAAGTAAATATGTACATACCATTGACCTTCAAGGCAAAGGTTAAAATAGTCTTACTGTGCTAGGTCTAAAATTCCCTGTCGTGACTGCTACTTCTCGTCCTTCTATCTTCCTAGTCTTCGGTGCGCCTCGCCTGTTCCCTGGAGGGACTGACAGCCAGTCCCTGGGCTCAAAGCCCTTTGGTCCTTTTGCCCTCGCTTTCTTCCTACCCAGCCGGACCCTACAGACAGCCTTTTCAGTGAGACTTAGACTCTTTTTCTCATGATTACTTTCCTGGGCCCCAGCTCTAAGATAATGCCATTTATTTCCTATTTCCCTGATTGCTCATTTCAGCGTTAGTAAGAGCACAAGGGAAGACTGGAATAGAAAATGCTCTTCCTGACCTTCAAGGGATCCTAATAAATGTAAATTCTCAGGGATGATAATATTGATTAGGGTCTCATTATTTTTATATAAGTACGAGACTTGTTTAAATAACAAAGACATCTGTATTTTGAAACTCATGTATAGTTCTATGCCAGACAGTCCTGGGTTTAAATCTTAATTCTGACACTTTGAGTACAGACATGGGTCAATAGCTTAATCCATCTGGGCCTTGACTAATATAGACATTGATTTCTCTTACAACAATGCAATGATGGTAGATGGGTTGGTTGTTCTGTTCCACAGAATCATCCATGGACCCAGGCTAGCAGGATGGCTCTGCCATCCCCAACATTCAGCTTCACCATCACCGTTTGTCACCTGTGATCACTATTTCAAATAGCTGTGAGGAAAGGGAAGAAAGAATACATAAGTCTGAGATAAGGAATTTCCTTTTAACCAAGTAAAGCCAGGATTGGACACATTGCTTCTGCTCTCATTCCAATAATTAACACAAAGTCACATAGCTGCATCAAGTTAGGTCTAAAAGAGGCTGAAAAAAATCTTTACTTGATCAGCTAAGTATATGCCTAGAGGGGAGAGAATGCATGTGAGGAGACAATGAGGATGCTCCACCATAAAACCTTGTAAGATAAACAAACAAACAAACAAACAAACTGAGGCACAGAGACCTTAAGTAACTTGTCCAAGGAAACAAAGTTAACAAAGGCGAGGTCAGGATTTGAACTCCAGGCAGGATGGTTCCAAACGGTTTGCTCTTTTCTACAACATTCTTGTCCTCTCAGAAGCTACTGTATATTGTGGTCATTTACTTTTTCTCTCCACTGTTCTATAAAAGCTCCTTGAGGAGGAGATCCCATTCATTTTTAAATTTCTTACATTGTAGCTTTGCATATGAAGGGTGTGTCAGTTCTCTGGCTAGTTTAAGCAGAAAAGAAATGTAGCAAATGATTTTGGTTGCAAAGACTCTTCCAGAGGACCAGAGAATCAGCTTTCAAAGTTATATAGGCCCAAGCAACATGTACCACAGGATAGTCCTGTGGAGTCACCAGATGGAGGCCATACCACAGCTCACTACTGCCCCTGAAAACAAACTGTAACTGGTAGCAGAACCTTGGCCCCAGCTATCTCTGGAAGCTTAGGTTTTTGCAGTCACTTTCCCCAGAATGAATTTGCCTAGTGCTAGCTTAGTTAAGTTACCAGTTTCTGAACTGAGACGCCGCATGAGGGTGTCTGATAGTGTGGCCTCTATCACATGCTGGTGCCTAGTTGCATGGACAGTGGGAGAGTTTTGGGTAGGACAGGACTCAAAAGATAGGGAATTTCCCAACATAGGAAGGGTGTTCCAAGGAGTAGGGCAGCCGAAAATGTATTAACTGTCTACCCTGTGCAGGCTTGAATAAACGGTCTTTTTCCTCCTAACTTTCCCAAATCCTTCCTTGCCTTAGAAGTGCAGCGCCTAAAATATTTCCTATAGCTGCTTAAGAAGTTTTTAGAGTTCAGAGAAACCTCAGAACTTTCCAATTCTAGAGTTTTTAGGCACTGATTTAGTAGGACAAAGACAAAGGTAACCTAGCCCATTTAGCTGCTACGGAAGTAATTAGCAACTTAAATGATTGCTGGAGTCTTTAAATGGACATCAGTCTCTTCTATGTACATTTCACCTCACTCACTTGTTTTTCTTCTTTTATTTTAGGACTCTAGTGATAGCTATCTCAGAGTAAAGTTCCACTTTTCTTGTTGATATTTTATTAATTTAAAATTAATCTAAAAAAGAAAATATAAGTGAAAGAACACTGAATCAGCATAATATATATATATATAAAAGTTCTTTGAAAACATTGATAGAAATAGCAATTGTTGTTATAGAATAGTACATTATCAAAGTATAATAAAATAAGACTTATTAACCAAATGCATCCTAATAATCTATTATACTGATCAGAAATTTGGAGATAGAGCAAACTTTTAGAAATGTGACGGCCTTACTCTGGGTTCCCTAATAGCAAACAATGTCTCAAGTGCAGGTAGTTGGATTCGGGAAGTGAAAAGAGCACCAAAAAGAAAGTGAAGAAATGAGACAAAGAAGGGAAGACAGCCAATCAATGGTGTATTATCAAGTCAGCTACCAATGTGGGAGGCTGAACTTGATCCCACTGGAGGAATTGGGGAGCCAGCTTGGACCGCACTCACACCTTGGAGCTATCCCACATAAAGAGTGAGGGAGTGCCTGGGGGCTGCTCTCAGGGAGTGTCCATTTTCCTGCCTGCTGCCCATCACAAAGTGATGATAGTAAAATTTCATCTCACTGGTTCTGGCAACCAGAGTTCTTGTCCTCAGGTAAAGAAATGGAGGTGCTGGCAGTTGGAAATCATGCTAGAGTAACCTGGTGAGGGCGGGGACTGTCAGCAGGATACCAAGTGTCTGCTACCATGATTTTGTAATTGATCCAAACCTTTTAAAACTCAATTTACACAAGGTATTGACCTAGTAGTTAATCTCTTTATGTGTTAGGAGAAATATGTGGGTCAGGTGTTTTCTAAAGTTTCTGTGATGTTCTTCCATTTCCTCATTTGCTTGAAGTCTGTGGCCAGAGTTATGTTTGCTTATTGTTACTATTACAATATAAATGGAATGTTTAGTGCTTCTGTTATGCAGGAAAACTTAAGTTCTAGGATACTATTTGTGGTATGTGGTACCAAAATATCTGGTTTCTTGGTAGGATGTTTTTTTTTTTTTTTTAGGGAAATTGAACTCTTTTAGGATGTTATTTTGATTCTATTCCACTGCATTTTACTGCAATAATTTTCCTAAGCTATGAATAAGACAAGATGTTTGTTACATATTCAGAGAAGCTCATTTTGGAGAAAGTGGATGCGGGGGGATGTTACAGAAGCATTTTTCATAATAAGAAATCAGTCTGGGCCCCTGGCTTGACTATGAAGTACAGATGTAAATGCTTGTTCAGTTACTTCCCTTTTGGGCCTGGGACATTACGTTTCCTAGATTCTTCATCCGATATGCATGTGATCATAACTTTTGAGATTGGAGATATCTGTGGAGCTGGAGCTGGAATGGCCATATAGCTCCCTTCTGATGGGCTTTGACTCCATCTGCTTCTGCTGAGTTGGTGAGAAGGCCTGTGTCCTCGCCTTTGTGGCTCCAACTTCCTTCTCTTATTAGATTTTCTCTCCTCCTCTGTCTTCTTCCTTATTCTCTTTTCCCTTCCATTATATTTCATCCTTCTGTCTTCTTGATTCTTCCCTCCTTATCTCCCTCTATTTCTCCTAGAGTTGGGACACTTGCCTAGTCTATTTCTTTCATTTTTACCAGTTAATTTCAGTTCTAGTAACAGTGAAAAAACTCCCAGCTTGGTGCCAGCTTTTTGTATGAGTTACACTCTCTTTTTTGGTAAAGTGGTTGGGATTGTTCTGTGGCCTTAGAAAAACAAGTAGATGAGAACTTATTTGGCTTCTCTTCCTATCTAGGGTTGCTATAGTTAGCAGATAAAAAATATCAAACACATGGTTAAATTTTAATTTCAGATAAACAAAATAATTTTTAGTATAAGTATGTCCCATGTAATATCTGAGATACACTTGTGCTAAAAGTATCTGTTGCTTATCTGAAATTCAAATTTAACTGAACAACCTATATTTTATTTGGCAACTCTAGTCTCACCCACTTCAAAATCTGCTTTTGCTTTTATTATGGCCTACCAGCAATAACTGTAGTTCGATTTCCATTTTAGCTCTTAAAGCCAAGGAGATATTGGCATAATCTCATCATTTATGATGAAAGTGCAATTATTATAGCATGAAATACTTCATTTGAGAAAGTTTTCCTTTGCCTTTTTCTTTTGATATTGAAGTATTTCCAGGGTTATGTGAAATAATAAAATGAAGAGTACAGTTACTATGCTGTTAAATTGTGGAATGGAAATTAAAAAGCTATTTCCAAAGACAATTCTCATCCATCACATATGGCCTTTGTGATTACTTTGTGTATGCTTGGTAAACCTGAATATTTTGATATGTACTCAGGAGTTCTGTATAGTGTCTGTTACAATAATGATAATTCCATATCTTTCCATTTTTTTTGTCTTTGCATCTTTATTATTTATTGTGCTTAATTTTAGAATTGTGATAGTTGATGATATTGGGATTCACAAATTCTGCCCTGTCAATCATCTTTTCCTCTTGCTCTGCCCCCAATGGATGATTCAATACACTAGTAAAAAAAAAATAAAATAAAATAAAAAACAAGATAATGTTATTTCATTATCTGGGCCAATGGCCCTATTGTCAAGCCCTGGTAAAGATGGTTTGGACCATGTGGTTCAGACTCAGGGGCTATATGAGGCTCCTACCTCCCTTTGAGTGGTGTCAAAGTCTGAATGGGTGAGGAAGATCTCCATGCAGGAGGGCAGGCCTGGCATGAGGGAAGGCCTGGCATGAGGGATGAGAGTATTGGCAGAATGGGGAGGGCATCCATTTGGAAGGAAGATCTGGGGTCAGGCATTGGAGCTCAGGTGGGTGAGAAAGGTGTCCATATATGGTAGGAGGCAAAAATGGCAATATGAAGTAGGTCATACATAGGAAAATTATAAATGTCCTATAAGTAAATTTATTAAGGATAATGGAAACCAGGTTTCTCACGATTGGAGAAAAGTTACAAATGTGGAAAAGGAAAAACTAGAGTGAGTGCCGGCACATTGGGCTGAAAATGAAAGTATTAGTGTAAATTTATTGGTGTATGTGTGTATGTGTGTACCCTTGCTCAGCCCAGTGACAGGGTATGAGAATAGAAATGTTCTCTGGAAGAGACACATGAATGGGCTTATTAGAGTGGAAACAAAGTGTGAAATCTTCATATTGCACATTAATGCCCACCAGAGAGCCACTGTAGAAGAAGCACTAAATATATCAAGTAGACAGGATCACTTGGCCAGTTAGATGTCAGCCAGCCTCTGTCCTTGGCCACTCCAGTGCTTCCCCTACAGACTCATAAACCGAGTAGCCATAGAGGCAGAGATGGAGACTATGTCTGGGCATAACAGAAGATTGAGCCATTCCTGGTGGAGAATGTCTTACCTTCCAGGAACAGAACCCAAACTGACTCTCTGATATGGTATCATCCCTTGAGGAGACAAACCAGTTACCTGATGGCAGAGTAATTCCACCAAGTACCTTCTACCCTGCAAAATTCTATGATTCATACTGATCAAAGTTGACACATAATTCAGGTATGGGTTTGCCTTTTCTACCCATAGTGCCTAATGAGCATCATAGATTGTCCAATATCCTGACATAGAATCCTGAAAAACAGTACCCTCAACTAAGTGAACCATTTATGGCAAAGAAAGTGTGGCAAAGGATACACAAAAATGAGATCTACTGCTCCTATCACATATTCATCATACAGAAGCTACCTGCTTGATAGAGCTATGGAAGAGACATTTGAAGGCACAGTTGACATTCCAGGGTAGACGTAGACACCCTGTGAGGAGGGGGTACTATCTTTAAAGATGTAAACCAAAAGCCATTTTATGGTACTGTCCCAAACAGGCAGACCACATGGGCTAGGGAACCAAGAGACAGAAAGAGCAGCACTGCTATCCATTAATGCTCATGACCTACTTGGAGACTTTGTGCTTCCCATTCTCACAACTTTTAACCCTGTGGGTCTAGAAGTTCCTTGTTCACATAACAGGGGGGCCTGTTTCTAATAGGGGGTACATCAGAATACCCACTAAACTTATTGCTATGGCTGCCATCTGGTTGCTTAAGGCTCCTTGTGCCAGTAGGCTGGCAGGCACACAAAGGATTTCCCACACTGCCAGATATAGTTGATGCTGATCATTATGAGGAGGTAAACTTGACACAAAATGCCGGTGGGAGGAAAACATTTGGCCCTCGGGAAATCTACTGAGGCATTCTGTGATTCTCTCATAACCAATTTTAACTGTAAATGGGCAAGTATAGCAACCACAGACTGATAAGTTACAGTAAGGTGAAGCCCAGACCCTTCAGTGTTGTAGGTCTAGATCACCGTACCAAGTAAGCCACTTAGGCTAGTAGAAGTCCTAGCCAAGGATGAGGGGAAAGAATAGGTGGTAAAGGAAGATGGTAATGAGCATTAGGTATAGCCTTGGGACCAACTGCCACAGCAAAAATCTACTTTCTTCCTCTAACTTTCCTCTTGTAAGCTTGCCCAGAAATTGTGATCAACTAGAATTCTGGACTAATTCTATCTAGATGTTGTTAACTTAATGTGAGAAGTCAGTGGATCTGAGCACTGCATGGATGGACCACAGTAGGTGCTGCTAGTTCTCCACCCAGATAATCTATAGCAGACCTGTGCACATATCTTCTACCCTCTTCAAATCCTGTGGCTAGGATGCTTGGAAGGCTATGTATACTCCCTTCCTGGGGACAGACGATGATAGGCTATTAGTTAGGACAATTCTGCATTGTGATTCTTATACCATAGCACCCTGCAACCTGCCCCACCCCCAATATATCAGGCCAAGGCTAGACTACCTGAGACCACATCCTTGCTCAGCTCTTTGCTCTTTTCTATCCTGCCTCCCTCATCTTTACAGGTTTTTTTTTTTCCCCTTGAGGAGCGCTCCCTCGATAAAACACATGCCCCAAATCCCAATTGCAGGCTCTGCTTCTAGGACCCTAACCTAGCCTGTGGCATTTCTGACTCTAGGAGGCAGACTAATTCAACCATGAGTGGATTTCAGAAGAGAAAAGAATTCCAAGGTATGTTTAGGAGAAATTAAAAAAAACAAGACAAAACCCTCCCCAAATATAAATTTAAGATACAAAAGTATTGGTTAAGCCTAAACACTGGATAAAAAAGAACCAGGTACAGCTGAGAGCAAAAGCCAAATATTAACCAGCAATGACAGTACTGTTATTTAAAATATTATTAAAAACAGCGATATATTGAAGAAATTTAATATCTGAACAGCCATGAATAAGTCTTCCATTATTTTCTGAACTGGTCATACTCTTAATAAAGTAGTTTATCCTATTCGATAACAGAGAGTATAGAGAAACTTGAGACCATGTAAGATACAGCAACAAAATTGATTAAAGTGAAAATAGTAGGGAAATTACTAGGCTTGTCTTGGGCAATTGCAAGATGAGTAGATTTCCACCCTACCTTCCATGTGCCCAGTTCCATCATGTACCCAGTTCGGAGAGTCTCGACACCACATTTCTGTCTCAAGGCTGTATCCTCGGAGCAGCTTCTGGGAGCAAGGAAGGCAAGCGAGTGCACAGGGGAGAGGGTGAGGAGCCTCCAATTGCCCAGGTCCAGCTTGCGGTCAAACTGGTGGCCATATCTTTTTGATGACCTTCTCCAAAGTAAGTACAGAAATTGAGAGTAAGATCTTAGATGTTTTTATAGCAATTTGATTTTCCTAATATCCAGTATTGTTTTCTAGTAATTCCTTTTAATTCTATTTTACAGAACTATGGGTTGGTGACAGTGAGGAAATTAAAAAAAAAAATCATCCTCACCACAAATACTTTGAGAAACATTAGTTTGTAAGTCCCTTGCTGAGTTACAAGATATATTCTAAAGTGCCTTGATTAAACAAGATGGTGAATGAATCTCTGAATCTAAAAACATACCAAATGGCTGGGCTTGAGCAAAAAATGAACTGGAAGTCACCAAAATTGATTATATTGGAATATAGAATATCATATCAGGACAATTTTAAACATCAGATCTATCCTGGGACAAACAATATGGTTCTTCCATTGTAAAGCTTATTAGTATGGAGATCAAGATGTGAATATTTAGATGGCTGGTTTCATTATTTACTTACCTGAAGGCAGTAGATTACAACCAGATAAATCCTAGAGAACAGTTCTCACCTTGAATCTTTCATAGACCAGACTATGGGTAACTGGAAGGACTACAGAAATAAAATTAGTAATATATGGATGACGGTGTGCAGAAAAGAGTAGGAGGAATTCAGTGTTCACTCCCAGAAGAGTGATAAGTGGGATGACTAAGGCAGAATATAATGGAAGACACTTCCAACTGAAATAATTAGGAGATGAATGAAAGCGTCAGTCTCTTAGTGACGGAGATTTCTCTCTACCACAATTTTAGTTCTGATTATCCCTTGGTTCTTCTAGCATTTGAAATCTTAAAAGAGTGTGGCATTATCGTTTCAAAAATGCCACCAGTCGTGATTCAAGTAGCAACTTAGCTCTACAATGTTAACTCTATGTTAGAACACAGAGTAAAAAGAAGGAATATTTATATCACAGGGGATTTTAAATCTGTGACTTTAATAATTTCTATAATAGATATTACACAGTATAATTATTAGTTATCTTCACTTCATTATTCATCCATTCATTTAACATTTTATGGTGTACTAGGAAATAATCTTTTGTCATATGAACAGACTAGATGAATAGAAGTAGACTGGAATAAATTTAAGCCTGAGGAATGCAAGATATTCTTGCCTATGGGAAAAGGGGGATTTTTTTTTTTAACCGTTCGAATCTATTATATTTAGAAAACAGTCTGAGAAATCCATAGTTCCTTCCATTCATTCCAGCGGTCAATTGGGCTAAAAAATGTAGGTACATCATAGTCCAAATGCTTCATGCTTAGAATGTCTCATGATCATAGACATGTTTTATTGGTTTTTGAAAAAGAGAGATCAGAGATATTTCTTACATAATGGTAGGCACTGTACAAAACATTTTTGGTCTGATTACTCATTATCCAGTGTTCTGCCTGTAATCAAATTGCTAGAGTCATAAAACAGACTGTAATAAAAGTTATATTTAAAAAAGACCTTCATATTAGATAGCTATCTCATGATCTTGTTCAACAACCAGTTCCACTGTATAATCAATCTCTTCTCCATTAATTTTTTGTATGTCTAGCTTGAATTTTTCCAGGAATCATTGAATCCTCCCCTTTCTACAGTTTCTCTCAAGAATATTTTTGGTAAAATATGGCTATAGGGCAATATATGGGACCCACATTCACAACTATTTGACAATTTTCTGATTGAACTTGAAATTTGCTGGACTTTTCTTACCCATTCGTATACCATAGGAGGCAAAGCAGGACTCTTCTGATAGAAGCAAAGCAGAACCTGCAGGAAGAGACAGAAGGAAATAAAGATGTTGGAGGTGGCTGTGTTTCCTGAGAGTTAAGTCCCCATGGAATGCTCTAAATCTCTAAGGTTTCTTATCCCTAATCCAGTACTCCCCTGTGGCTAACAATTTCTGACTGTTTTTCCTGCATTATTTCCAGGGGGAACATTGCTCTTAACAGCAAATATGCTATATCAGAAGAAAGACCCAGTAAAAATGGCAAGTGGGTGAACGCAGAGCTTACTAGCTCACACGTTAATTATCCCTGGTGAGGTAAAGTGTGGGTGAGCTTAATAAAGCTTTTAAAAACTAAATTTCAAATGGCTGATAGATCTCTACAGACTCTGTTGAGACATAGGCAGTGTAGGCATTATTTTCATTAATAACACAGAATTTTAAGAATAAGTTTTTTAAAGTATGCGGTATAATATACTGGACATAAAATGCATGATCCGATCTTCCCATTAACTATGTTAGAGCTCCTTCATGTATATTACTTTAATAAAGTATCCTAACTTGGTGGCATTGTATTATAAAAACTTCTATCTCTATGCAAAGATACTGAATTCTAAGGTATATCAATAGTGTTGATAATCGTCATCAATTAATTGTTGTTTGAGGCTCTATAAATAAAACATGTGGGATTCCCCCCCCGCCCCCCCCATATACTTCAAGAAAGAATATATAGGGTCAAACATTAGTGCAGAAAAGGTTAATTTTTGGCTTCTGTGACCAGGGACTCTGGAATTTCTAAATATTCTCACTCAGTTTCGATCTGTAAAATCTTCATCTTTATTTCATTTTATTCCCTTTTTGTTTTATTTTTGTTTTTGAAAATTAAACCTTTAAGTAAGTCCATATTTCTCCCTCCACACTGGATTGAAAGTGGTATGTAACTATCCATTAAAGGATGCTTACTGTACTTATATTTCTCTTGATTAATTTAATTATCTGCCATTGTTATTTTGTAGTACTTAAGCACAGAGATAAACCCTTGCATATTACTTTTATTATACTTATTATATACAGAGAATGTCACCATTTACCTTAGAAACTTTAAAAAACTTTAATAAAATGCATTTATAAAAATTTATTTTAAAATGCAGTTATAAAACAAATTTCACTTATTTATGAAAATTCCAAGTATAAAGAAGCATCAGTGAAAAAGTTTGATCTGTATAAATTTCTTTTGTCATTTATGAAAAATTAATGAGTGGGTCATGCATTTATCACACTTGGAGTCTAGCACTTTTTCTCCATAATGAGAAAGAAACACTCATTATTCTTGGCTAAACGATTTTGCATACAGCATATTTTAAAAAACAGAAATGCTGTACTCTCCGGCATGACAAGCTTATTGTTGATCTGTTGATAGCTACTATGTGTGTTCCCTGGTTTCAGTAGCACTTGAGTTCAGCAGTCCCCTCTCAAGAGAAGTGGGGAAAAGTGGGAACAACATCCATCTCTGGATGCAATGGATGCCTCTGAGCATCTAGCACATAACACATAGCAGAGGGCTGGGAGGCCCAGGGTCAACTGCTGCTCTGGTCCAGCCTGTCTCCTGTAGAAGGAGCTATGCCAAAGGCAGGTCAAGAGAAGGGGCAGATCGTATTGCAAAGAGCAGTCTAGTTCCCATCCCTTGCTCGTGCTAGTTCCTCTTGGCTGCTTTTAATATCATGTTCACATATGCTGCACCAGTGGCCATATGGGATGGTGGTGACAGGGGAGAGGGCTGTAGTAAGAGAAGATGAGGAATATAATAAAAAATTGAATGTCCACTCTTCCCAGGGAATGTGAGACTGGCCCCCCTCTCAAACAAAACAAAACAAAACAAAACAAAACAACAAAACAAAACAAAACCAAACCAGAGATAGGCTCTGCATTTCCTATGTTTGTTAAACGCCTGATGCAATATCATAGAGACACACCTCTTGTGTTATCTCAGAACTTAGTGCTAGCAGATAGCACCTCCTTGATATTAGAATCCAGTTTCCAGATGAATAAAAATTACCATATCCTTACACATCAATTCAAGTGATTCAATGTTTTTAAAATCGAAAGTTCTAGGTGGCCAACAGATCTCCTTTTAGTGGGTAATCTTCCTTTGAGATTTTTATTAAAAAAATATACAGTGAACACATACAAAGACAAAATACATTCACGTTTATGTCACTGGCACTTACAATTTATATATGTTGGAAAAATAAGAGCGGAGTTATTTAGCAATGGTCATTTGAACACAAAGAGCCTGAGATGAGTATCGACCTTAAGTTACCTCACCTATTCATCTTATGGTCATGTTTCAATTTATATTGGTCTGGTTCCTGAATTTTAATAGTTACGATTTACAGCTGTTTCATTGATTTTCTCTCATTAGTTTTCCAGAAGGCATGTTTTCTTCAAAAGTACCTCATAAATCACTTTTACCCATTTCCCCATTCCGGCAGGATATGTTCTTTTCTAACGATACATGTTGTGGCACAATTTGTTCTCAATCCAAATGATAAAAAAATTGGCTGTGAGCTACTGCTCAAATTTCTATTTCTATATCTCCCCCTGCTTTTGGAAACGATACCTCCTTTGAACACAGCTGAGATTTCCGTTCTCCTTTGTAAGATGCATGCAACATCTTAAACTCATTTTTTTTTCTTTTTAGAGGTATTTTTATTTTATCTAACTTTAATAATCCTTACATTTCATCAGGGTGAACTAGAATTTCTGTAGAATCACATTACCTAACAAAGAAGCAGCTTACAAATCCTTAAAATATGATTTTACTTCTTATGAATGATAATTATCTTGAATATTGATTGTCATCATAGGCTGATGCTGTGAGAGGAAGCCCAGTGACTTGCCAGCAGATTGTAGCACTTTATGAAGAGAGCAGGTCTTTATTTGGGTGTTTGGGTTTCCATATACACATGGAATTACTAATGTGTTTGTTCTGCGGACTTTGGGTGAATAGTACTTCCCCTCTGGCTTGACTACAAGAATTCCCTTTTCTCCCATCCAGGATCAGGATGGACTCTTCCCATGGATGGTAGCTGGTTGGCCCAAGCTTCCTGTCTCCTTCTCTTTTTTCCCTCCTCTCTCCATCTCAACTGCTGCTCCCTGAAGGGCTAGAGCAATTGTGTCTTAGACTCAGATTGACCAGAATGGAGTCCACAAAGCATCTGAATAGACAGGCAAAATACCTTCTCAATTTGCCAGACCCCAGGGGTCTGATTCCAGCTCTTGTGTCCTTTGCTGGAGGGAGAAGTGAAACCCTAGACTATGACTCAAGTTTTGAGATGGATTTGAGATGGAACTTGCAAAATGTTCACAGTCCAACAATAATACCAATGATGCTTCCAGTTTCTAGGGCTATTAGTACATTATTACAATTCACCTGTATAATCCCTATGAGAACTGGAGAGATTCAACAAGGGAAAATACAGAAAATTGTGCTCTGTTTTCCTACAACTTCCTTCATGAAGAAGAGACTAATTTCACTGAGGATTACCAAGAGCTGTTGACATATTACAGACCCAGTTGAATCTAAGCTCAGTTTACATTTTCCAGTCTATTTCATATGTCTAAATGCTATTGTCCCTTTGGAAAGGAAAATTATAATACAAATATAACATATTCCTCAGTAGTTGTAAAGTGTTTTCTTCAGTTTCTGTCAATGTATTTCAAGATGGAGAGTGCTACTAGTAATTTGCCAGTCTGTCTGAAAGTTGTAAGAGTAGTAGACAGATCATTCAGATAAAACATAACATACTTCAAAAAGCTATATAATGGCTGCAAATGGTTCTATACCTACTCCCCTTAAAAACATGAACAAGAACTTCTGTGAGACAGAAACATCATTCAAAGGAAGTCAAGACATGTAATGTACTTTGGATATACACTACGTTCATGAAATAGAATACTGAATCCTAGTAATACTATAGAAAATTCAGAGAGTCAGGATGGGAGACTCTTACTAAAGAGGTAACCTGATCCTGGGAGATATGCTTTTGGGTAGAATATTGCTTGATTGAATATATTTTGTAGAGGAGGATATTTAAATTTTGAAAGATTAATATCATTGGCTCTTCTTGATATAAAAGAAAAAGTTATAAGTTTTATAACTTTACTCAGTAATAAGTGAATAGAGAGCTTATTACTTATATTCCCAAATATGATACACTTTAAATCTCATATTAGGTCACATCATGCAGAACAAACAAGTTATAGATAAGTCTTTTTAATTTTAGCTTTATACCACAATGGGCACCATTTCCTACAACGACAGCATTAACATATTTCATGTGATGAATTAATCAGTGACACCCTGATGTGTCAGGCAGCCAGCTGTACCCGGCAGGTTCCCATAGTTAGCAGATGGCCCACTATTCAAACACACTGCAACACCTGTTCTTCAGGGGACCCCTAACCCAGGCCTTCTTCCTAAACCCAAAGAAAATTTTTTCAACTATGTGCGGAAGTCATTCTATCATCTTTTGTTACACAAAAAGACAGTTTCATATTTTAGATCTCTATTGGGGGTTGGGCAGGCAGAGATGGAAGGGACTGTTTTTGAGCCCTCAGTAGAGAGAGCAGAGCTGTGGTCTGTAAGCTGATGAAACCACGAGGCAGGCCCCCTACAGCTGCCCTCTGTTCACTGTACCATCTGCTTCACAGCCAGGACAATACCAGAAGCTGCTTCAGACAATTAACTTACTTCCGCAAAGGGCCACCTTTAACCTAAAAAGCAAACCAATTGCCCCAGATGGCGGATTAATGCCAATCCATGACTTCTTTAAGATGGTTTGGGCAGCAAAATTTTTAGATTTAAAAAACTTTCGAGGAACTTTTCATTAAAAGAAAGGTTTTATCTTAGAATTTCATTTTTTATCTACAGTTATTTAAAGATACAAGTTTGCATATTTAGATAAGTTAGGCCCAGTGGTGTAAAACAGAGCCAGTTACAGATCCTGAACCATTTCGACCAAAAAGAACGCTAGGAAGATCACTGGGGTTTGTGCAAAAGTCATGCATAAAAATCCCTTGGATAGTTCTCTCTAAGTTTTGGAATCTAAAAGAAATTTTAGGTAGCTTTACCATAGCAAATCAGTATTCCAATGTGTTCAACTGCAACTCAAAATTCAGATGTTACTGTTAGTTTGAATTAGGGCAAAATGGTAACCTATAATTTAAAATAGAACACAGCCGAGGCTGTTAAAACTAAATCTTGAAGTTCTTCCTTAAAAGGCAAATTAATGAAAACTGAATTAGGCCATGGGGCAGAGGGATTTCTAATTGTAAAATGAACCAAGCAGGTCATTCAATTGACAAACAGGATGAATATCTAATTCTCAAAACCAGGGCCCGTTTGATGATAATCACTGCATAGGAAAGCTCTTGACTAGCCGCCAGAATTGGGGACAAAGGAAAATCTTAGTAAGTTATTATATTTGCATACTTCACAGAACAGTCTGTTGCTGTTTACAGAGCTTGAGGTCATTTAATTGAATACATTCTATAAAACATTTTCTAAAACATTCCTAGAGAATCTTGGGGATGGTCTGGGGAAGGAAACAGTGTTGAAAAGCAGTAGCTCCTAACTGCAGCTTTGACTTTCTAGAACTAAATGGGTCATCAGAAAGCCAGAGTGAGCAGAAGGAAGTATGTGTCCTGCATACTTCTGTAACATGTTCCCTGCCTGTCCTCGGGTGGATCGACAGAGCAATGATTATTTGAGAGCTACGACATGGCAGGTTCATTGCTTGGTGCTAGCGACCCACTGCTAAATTCAGATATACATAGTCTCTGATCTGGTGTGGGCAAGGCTTAGTCAAGTCTATAGAGTTTAGGAGGAAAGACACAGGAACTAAAATGATTTCCAGTTATTGTCATAATCTTCCCTTACTCATTGCTTAAGTTTTGTGGTTAGGGGAAAGGAAAGAGGGAAATAGAAAAGAAGTAGAACTGAAAGAGGAAGAGAGGAAAGAATATAGATCCAAAAAATGAAACAAACACAGCTCAGAAATTATAGTGACTAACACATTTTGAGAACTTACAGTGCTGACCATGCTATTTTGTTTCTATACACACACACAACATATTCACATTTTAATATGTAATATATATTTAATAATACATATTAATATATTTTTAGAATGACTAATCCTAAAAAACACTATAAACAGTGATGTACTGGCTACTGATAAATGTTTAATAATCAGCTCTCAGACAACAACAAAAACCCCTCCAGATTTGTAGTGATTGCCAATTTCCATGTGTAAATACTCCCTCCCTACTATGTCCAATTTCAAGCTACCAATCTGATGTCACTGAACACAGGCACCGGACAGAAAATTGCAGTAGCCCACCACTACATGTTATCTGCACCAGACTGATACGATAGATACACATAACCTCAAAAACATAGATAATAGTAAAATGAAGTAATTAGGAAGTGATGAGTTTTGCGTATTTATTACCTTTAATATAACTTATTAAATTATATGATTAAATTTTTAATAGGGGCTGTATTTAATGATGACTTGCAAAATTTTGGAAAATTTAACAATTGACTTTTGCAAACAGATATAAGCCCTCGCACCTTATGAAATAAGTACTAATCCCATTTTACATTAAGAGGAAACTGAGGGAGAGAGAAGTTTAGTAATTTGTCTAAAGTTCCTTAATTTATAAATGGCTAAGCTGGTATAACACACTCAGGCTTCGAAGCATGTTCGCTTCTCTGGCAGAGAAGTATAGTTTAAAAGAGACCCTAGCGACCCCAAATTCATCTCGATTTTCATTTTAATTCCTGGTTGCAGCCAAAATTATTCTGTAGATCTTTAGTGGAAAGGGTAATTTTCAGGAGGTGTGGGTGATTCTCCGGCCTGGATGATTAGAAGGCTGGTTAGAGGGAGACACCAAGAAGGACTGCTGCTTCTCCGCTCCGTACCCAAGCAAGAGGCTGCATCTGAACTCAAGCTAATATGCAGCATCTGGATGAATATTCTTTGGGGGAGAATAGCAATGAGAAATTACTTTTCCTATTACATTAACATAAGCATAAGATGTCGTTTCTAGTTAAAATGAATAAATTTATAGAAGCATAACAGTCAGTTGGCTAAATCCATATTTTCTCCAGAATCCTTGCAGAGATTTCTGAAGGGGTCATAATTCAACGTGAGAAAGACACAATATTCATGGGGGGAAATATTCTCATTTAAGCAAAGAGTTTGTAATGAGTTAACTAAATATTGCTAGTAGTAGCCATTACTAACACTAAACTCATAACTACAAATTACTTTCTGTCATGACTTTTAGTGATTCTCATTTTATGTGTAGATTTTGAAATAAAAATTATTATTCTAAAATTTAGAAGAAAATCATATATATCTTATAGAATATTAGAAGATTTAGAATAGAATATTAACATTAAGCCTGATATTATGTGTAACATTTTTCATTATAATTGTACATTTTAATGATCTGTAACTAATAAAAAGCAATTTATACCATTAATTGCTTTTTTGTTATAATGTTTTGTGATGAATTAATTAATAACTCTAGATTTATAAAATGAATATTTCATTAACTTAATTTCATATTTATAACCTATGATCCTGGGCTGCATATTTATGAAACTCAAGTAAATAAAAAAAAAATCCATATTCATTTTGACAAAAATGTAAATCACTTCAAAAATTATTTGAGGTGAGTAAATGTATAAAAACATTCATCGCTTAGAGACTAATTCATTTGAGTTATGAATTTATGAAGATTGTGCCTCCTGTGGTCTCCATGGCAACAACCATAAAACAAGTTAACAGAAGAGGTTTCTCTTAATCTCTGTAAAAGGGGTTAAGGCACTTTTATGACATATTCAAATTTAAACTATCAAATTAAATTTACATTCAGTCAACTTCAAAGATTAAAAAGGTGATCAATATATTGGAATGCAATCTTCAATGACCAAACAACCCAATTATCAAATTCAGTGCTAGTCTCAAGTGTCCTTTATAATACAAGGATAAAAACAATGTATTATTTATTTCAAACATCACTAAACTATTCATTGATACATTTGCTTAATGAACCTATAACTTCATTAATTTTCTTGCTCAGTTTTTCATTTTTCATTCTATTAATGAACATTGGCCACATTGCCCAAGAGTTCTCTGGCTGCCAGAGATGGAGGCCAGGTCACGCTAAAGGCAAGGGAAAATGAATTCAGAGAGCTGGAAAGATGGTGGTAGAGCTCTCATTCTGGCATTTGGGCAGTGCCCTCAGCCAAGTCAGGTAAATCTGAGACCCTGTGTTGGCCACTGCATATTCATTTTCCCTCTCGCATGCCCATTTACAGCTGCTGTGTGCTCTAAAGCCTCCCAGGGCCATATGACATTTGAGATTTCTCAGTAACAGAATTCACTACAGTCTACTGAAGGTTCGAAGAAGTGATAGAAAGGCAGGGATGCAGCTTGAAAATCCTGTGGTCTCAAACTTAAATTGCTTCTGCATAAGGAAGACTTGAAAGAGTTGCTGAAGGTAGCTTCTTTCGCAGAATTACTGCTATGGGCTAAGCAAGGACTGCTACATGTTCAACGAAACCTTTTCCTTTACCTCCAGGTCACACAGCTAAACAAATTTCCCAGCTTCCCTTGTACCTGACTGAGTTATGGCCAGTGGAACAAGGGCAGAACTATTTCTAGGCCTACCATGAAAACTTCCTAGGTGAACCCCATATTTCTTTAGTCCCTATTTGCCAGCTGGATACAGAGGATCCAGCAGATAAGTCTCAGGTCCTAGCAGATGATGAAGACCGGTTCCCTGAAAGACCATACTGAAGGCCATCCTCCAACTCAGATCATCCTCATTAGACTTTACATGAGGGCAAAAAATAAATAAATAAATAAACTTTTAGTCTTAAGCCATTGACATTCTGAGATTTGATTGTTATAGCAGCTAGCCTTACTCACTCTAGTACAATGGGGAAGGGGAAGCAATTTTATACAAGATGAAATTTTTTATCCTTGATGCCTTTGTCAATGCTGCCCCTTTTTTGTTAAAAAACTATACTATTTTCAATGGGGCAATGGCTCTTAATGTTTATTAGGTAACTGAAAATAGCTATTTTAAATAGGAAAACAGAAGACATAATAGAGGTTCAGGGAAGGGGAGAAAGGTACAGACAAATATATAAAATGTCTGACTTTTACTGGTCTTATTGCATAATAATACATAAATGAATCATGTAAAAACATAAAAATTCAGGCAATAGTCTCTTCCTAAACAATGAATGGATGGAAGAGAATATTATCCAACATCTAGAGGAAATAAGTAGACTAAAATAATATTATACAAGATAATTACAATCTAAATGCACAGTATTTTAAATTATAAAATTAGAAGAGAGATCCCTACTTATATAAGAAGCCTCTCAAAATTGTTATAGGTAAATATAAGTTCTTAAAAAAAAGAATAAAGGAGCCAGCAAATCACTTATGAAAAATCAATTAATCAATAAAGTGACAGTAAACAGCTTTTAACTGCTAATCTCTAATATACTTCTGTTTGTTTCTATAGCTTAAGGAAATAACATTAATGTTACTTACAGTGTGATAGTAACTCTTTCTCTCAAATTCCTAAGACATTAGATTCTTGAAAGGTTTATTTATTTTTGTTTCATTTTTAGAAAAGTTCTTAATTACATACATTCACATTTTATTGGCATCCTTAAAATGTACAGCCATACATAGACGTTTAAGGTTAACCAATGTAAAGTTTGAATATTTAAAAGGAAACCAAATAAAAGAGTATTATTTTTGAATTTTCATTTTGCCTATTATAATTTGAAGATCTTTATAATGAAAAATAAAATACACTGAAATGTAGTTTAAATAATAATACAAATAAGTATCACATTTAACATCCAACAAACTACCAAACTCCAGTGAACTGCCCACGACCATTCTAATCTGTTCATTTCTCTCCTTTCTCTTATTTCAAAGAATGCTTTCAAAGGTTAAAAAAGTTGATATTTTTGAAAGCACCTTCTAAATTGTAAAGCAGTGTATGAATGTAGTATAAGATATCATTCAATCTAGATGATTTGAGGATAACGTCATAACTTAATAACATATGAAATGTAAACTTCCTTCTTTCAGCCATCAGTCCCGGCTTCACATTCAGAAATATAAAGATTTGGAGACACTCTTTCTCTTATTTAAATAACATCTGTGTAGGTATAAGATATGACCTTTACCCTCCCCCGCCTTTTTTGTTCCAAAGAAGAAAAATAGAAAGGAAACACAAAGATAAAGACGTGAAGTAAAACTTTACCAATTAGGAGAACCAGCCCTATAAAATTTCTACATGATCACTGCCCCATTTCAGATTTATAAATATTCATATATTGCCACAAAGGTTAAATTAACTAATATTGTCTCCATAATCTCTCATTTTTCCCATTTTTTCTTTAGGATAGTTATTAAATGTTATTTAGGAGGTAAAGAAAAATGACTCTTCTCTATAATGGATGCTTTCTGTTAGCTTGAGGCTTTAGAATATGGTTTATTTTTCTGAAGATGAGCATATTATATTGCAAAAACTATTTTTTAATGAGTCATTTGATGTCACTTTATTTTCTACAATGTGTACACTGACACCATTATAGTATTGTTCCGGTCAATTATACTGCTGCAGGGAACTTAAAAATTTTGGGCTAGAGAAAGATCTAAAAAACATGGTGGGAAAAATTGGCTTTCATTAATAAATTGCTTTTTCCTGGCATACAGGCATAATGGAAAGGATGTTTTGAGGAAATTGACTTAAAATGATTATTAGAAATTGGGTTCAAATGGTCACTGAATGGGAAAAGAGATAAGACTTAGGCTTACACACATGTAGAGTCCTTAATAAACTATTTTATAAAGTCAGTAAGGATTAAACTAAGATATTAATGTCTAAAATTTTAGAAAATATCTAAAGTTAATATATGCCTAAAACTAATTATATCACAGAATGATTAATCCTACTAAAAATTTAAATATTTTCCCAGTTCTGCAAGTCTGTGGAGTGAAGTTGTTAACCTCTCAGACTCTGAAATCCAACAGACCTGGTTTGAATCTGGCCTGTTACTTATCAATGTTAGGCACATTGTTTATGCTCTTCAAAACATAGCTTTCTCTTTTGTAAAAAGGAAATTAACAATGTTTGCCTCCTCTGACTGCTGCTGTAGGATTAAACAGCATAATGTGTGGACACGACTTAGTCTGGTGTCTGGTATAGTGCTCATTAAATAAATGTAGTTTTGATGTTGTGGTTGTTACTACAATATAGCCAACAGGCCAAAATCCTTGATTGCAGGGCCATGAGATACCAGTGCAGTATGTTAACGTATGAAGTCTATAGTGTGATGCTTTTTGTTTTCTAAAACCTATTTCACACCGAAAATTGTTTAATGTTTTCTCATTGTTATCAGAAGCAGCACCCTCTGCCACCTAGTGGCTCCTTATGACCAGTCAAAACATAAAGACACCCCCTTCAATAACAATAACAGTAATAATAACCTATGTTTATTTTAAACAAAGGAACCATGCTGTAGATTTTCAAAAGAAGAAATACATAGTAGAAAGAAAAACTGCTTAAATTTAAAATATAGAAAAAATTTTCCATAATATTATATTGGTCAAGTTGCATTTGAATATTTAATTGTTAATAGCATCTCTGCACAGTGACTAGGAGTCTTTATGGCTTTTAGGTCACAATTAAGTTTCTTGGTTTCTTCAGGGCAGAAGTGATCCATAAACATAAGGATTTTATCTTCTATGCTTTTAAAACACAAACATCACAGACGCTAATGTTTAAAAAAAATGTGGAATGCTCAGGGACCTTCTTTTTCTGTTTCTTAACCTCGGAGTAGAGCATGTTTATTTTATTACTATTCTTTAAGCTAAATGTATATGTTTTACATAAGTGATAATTCACTGGGCAAAAGAAGCAAGGGTCATCTAGAAAGATAATTCACTGGATGTAAAGGCAGGGTATGTGTAAGAGCAGGTTCTGGAAGCTGCAAGTAATTTCATATGTTTGGACTGTAAGGTTCACGGTGAGGAGTGGGTATAAATTCCCAAAGGCCTGGAATATCATGTATATGGACTTTAACTTGCAGGATATTAAGGGCCATCATAAATCTTTGCAATGAAAATTAGTTGATGGTAACAGATAATATTCATAAGGATAAAAGCTAGCATTGAATTACATCCAATGTGCCAGACCCTTTTTATTCTAACTACTTTTATCTGATTCCTCACAATAACACTTGAAACTTATTCCTCCTCACTTTACCTATTGGAAAAACCGAAGCTCCTGAAAGTTAAGTACTTTACTTGAGGTCATACAGCCAGTAAGTGAGGGAGCCTGGATTCAAAGACGATCTATCTTTGAAGTATGAGTCCATTCCAGTAACCTAGAAGGCCTATGCCATGCTTCCTGATACGGTCTCATGTATTTTAGGACAATAAATACCTTTCTCTTCTTTTGATCAACTTTTTGAAAATTAGGGAACGTTTGGGGGTGGAGTTGTCTTTTTAAATGTTTTTGTCTACCACTGTACACAGGAAGTGTTCAAGTGCTTGTTGAATGACTCAATGCGGTCTGTCAGTCTCTGACTCCAGAAAGAATGGGTGGAAGGCATGAAAGTGAAGCATTTTTAGATGAAACTGCACTTTCATCCAGTTGCTCATAATCGCACGAGGAGGCACTGTTTGAATAACCCTCCCAGGTTTTTTTTGGCTACCCTATATTAATAAATAATGTGTACTGAGTACATATTACATGTTAACTCATGTTTCACTATAATCCAAGGCTGAGACACAGAAAGTTTGCATAACTTGCCTAATATCTCAGGTTATTAATTGGTACAGGCAGGATTCAAGGCCAGGACCTCTCACTTTAGAACTCTCACTCTTAAGCACGTTGCTATGTAGTCTGCTCTCTATGTAGTGCTAGACTGCCTCTCAATGAAGACTTGTTCTACTCAACATGATTTAGCAGAGTAGTCAACTCCCAGGATGACAGTAGAGATAAGGGCAGCCTGCGAGCAACATGAAGGAAACAGAGACTTCTACTGCCTTCCACTGTGCTCTATGGCCTCCAGCCAAGGGGCTCAAATTCAGCCTGTGTTCTATGGGCAAAGCCATGTGCCCTGGCCATTGTCTCTACCACACCAGATCCCCTTGGAGTTTCCAATGCCAGGAGGAATGGCTGCCTTTTCCTAATTTATATAAAGGTATTTAGGCAAGCAGCTCTACATTGGGATATGATTTTCTAGGGACAGTATGGGTAGACAGAGGAAAAAGTGAGTATGTAAAAAAAAGTACTAACCTTATAGGAGAACTCCAAAAGTTGGAAGGTCATAAAACATGACCTGCTTCAGAGTTTGGCCTAGAAAGATCCAGGGCACTCCTCAATCACTAAAGGCTCTTTTAAAAGTCGTTTTCAATGAATTAAAAATGACTAGTTTATAATACGTGGTTTTCCCTGAGGATTGCTTATTTAATAATTGTTGGCCAGATTAAAAAAAAATTGGAAAGGAAATTTGTATTAATACTCAACTTGTCTGAAAATAGAAATACTCATAGCTAGCACAGAAGTAGGAATTAATTTAGAAGATTCTTTGTAATAATCTTGTACTGAATTATAATAGCAAACCTGAATTTTAAAAAACAGTAGCAAATCATGATTATTTATTAAGATCACTGATATTATTTAATTGTTGTAAATTTTCTGCATTGGTACATTCCTTGAAGATTGAGCGTTAGAGGTGTACATCTGATAGATATTAAATGTTAAAAGAATAAGAAAGTCAAACACGCAAACAGCTTGACTTAAAAGGAATGGCAGAAATTCAATTAACAGAATAATGAAGATGGTGGAATCACAGACAGTTGGGAACGTGCAACTTGTCCAGCTAAGCTAAGGCAATGTTTTGTAAGGGCCTACATTACTCCACCCCTTGTCCTATCTATTGGACGCCAGATTCCTAACTACAATTTTCATTTGAGGCAGGCCCCATCCCCAAATATATCTTTAAAGGATTCTTTCACTAGATATTTTGTGAATAAAACAAAATATTATGTTGAATAGAAATATTAAAAACCAAAAGCATATTGATTTGTTGACTTTAATTTTTTAAAAATAATTGTCCTAGTCTCCTTGGGCTGTTATAAAAAAATACTATAGACTTGGTGGTTTAAATAACAGACATTTATTTCTCACAGTTCTGGAGGCTGGGAGTCTAAGAGCAAGATGCTGACTGGTCTAGTTTGTGAGGGCCCACTTCTTGGTTGCAGATGGCTGCTTTCTTGCTGTATCCTCATATGGCAGAGAAAACAAATTCTGCTGTCTCTTCCTTTTCTTATAAGGGCACAAATCCCATCATGGTGGTTCCATCTTCATGACCTCATCTAAACAAATTATCTCCCAAAGGCTTCAGCTCCTAATGCCATTGCATGGCGGGGGTTAGGGATTCCATATATGAACTTTGGGGAGACACAAACACACAGTCCATAACAGTAATTAAATGGTCATTTTCTACTATTATTGAATTTCAGAGAGATACTTATATGTAAGTGTGGTATATCAGTGTACATATATAAAATTAGATACTTAACCTACTATAATTAATATGATAGCTAAATATAAGTTAATATGCAACGTTATTCTGTATTAACTGCCAATTCTTATGAGCAGAGAAACTGAGACATCTATGGTGTGCTCTGTCCTGGTCTAGTTCAAGCATTTCTTGTCCTGACTGCAATATTTCTAATCCCTTCTATGTCTTGGGCCATCTGTGCAGGAAGAGCTGCTACTTGTATCATAGAGATTTTAAATCTAAGTGAACACGCTTCTCTTTCTCTTTCTGAAATTGATTAGATTTCAGAATTTAAGTCTGGTGTCTAGCTTTAACTTTCCTTGTGTCTTTTGGATAACTGCAGTAACATATATTAAACTAATCTAAAGCTACAAATCCCTGTCACTTGCCAAGTAATTATGTCAGTGACTAGTAACCCCTCAGATGGCCAAATCTTCATTTGTTAACTGTAATTTAGGGTTTCACATGATAGTATCCCTCTGAATACTTCGTATTTTCTCTGGCTAGATTTATACATTTTATGCATGAACAAGAACATTATAAAACATTTAATAAGCTTCTTTAAAAGTTAAAATTTAAAGCCAACCTCATAAATTTAGAATGGTCCTTTTTTTCCCTTTCTGCATCCAGATAGGAAAGGAGAATAATTCATCTTCCTAGTCGTGGCTTAAAGTGCCATGAGATCATCTGAGGATGTTATCTCACAGATGATAGAGTTGTTGGAGAGTTTAGCTAAGCTACCCCATAATATTGCTGCCTTGGCACCCATTTTGTGTGGGCCAAGCAACCTGCAGGGACCTTGAACTGACACTAGCTCCTTTCGTGAACACATGCCTAGATAACAGCCCCACAGAATCACAAGTAAATATAAGTTCCTGATATGACTCCCCCCTACAGTACCCTTGTGATTAACATTCCCTGCCCCTATGCCTCCTAGGGCCTTCACTCGGTAAGCCATTTCAATAAGACTCCTCCCTGTGAAGCTTACCAAAACATTGCTTTTTTTGGTTTGAACTGACCAATATGGCTTTAGCCTTGGAACTCCAAAGTTTGACCCTAAATAAGGCATTTGCCAGAGGTCTTGTTGCTCATTATGCCTGCACCCTGCCTTGACCTCCCTGTGTCAAGACCCTCCCTAGACCCTCAAGAGATGCTGTGTATTTCCTCCAAGACTTGTGAGTAACACTTCTCTATTTCAACTTTCCTTGTGGTCTTTTGTTGAACTGTGGCTAACCATCCCACACCCCAAGGCTCAAACAACAAGTATTAATTTAACAAAGTCACAACTATACTAATATCAGACAAAATAGATTATAAAACAAAAAGTGTAACTAGATATGAAGAGGGAAATTTCATAATAATAAAAGAGTTAATCCATCAGAAATATGTAACAATTATAAAGATATATATAATAGAGCCCCAAAATACATAAAACACAAACCATCAGAATTGAAGAGAGAAATAGACAATTCAACAATAATAGTTGGAGACTTCTCATGTTCAATAATGAACAGAACACTGTGGCAAAAGGTCAGTAAGGAATTAAAAGACTTGAATAATACTGTACACAATCTAGACATACAGATATCTATAGAGCAGTCTGCTCAACAAGGACCATTCTTTGAGAAGAACGCAAATTCTTCTCAAGGGCTGGAACATTTTGGGGAATAGACCATATAATAGGAAATAAAACAAGTCTCAATACATTAGAAATAACTGAAATCAGAGTATGCTCTTTGATCACAATAAAGTAAAATTAAAAATTAGTAACAAAGATTTTGGAGAAATCCACAAACATATGGAAATGAACAACACATTTCTAAATAACCAATTGACAGAGAGGCTATCAAAAGGGAAATTAGTAAATATTTTGACATAGATGAAATGATATAACATAACAAAAGTTATAGGACATGGCTAAAGCAGTTTTAAAAAGAAACTTAAGAGGTTCAATGCCTACATTAAAAAAAGAAAAATGTCAAATTATTAATATAATCCTCCACCTTAAAATACTTTGGGGAGAAGTGGGAAGCGAACTAAATCTAAAGCATGCAAACAGAAGGAAATAATGAAAGAGAGAATTATAAAAAAAACAACAGAGAAAACCAATGAAACTAAAAGTGGGTTCCTTGAAAAGAAACAAAATTGACAAACCTTTAGTAAAACTGACCAAGGGAAAAGGAGAGAAGACTCACAATACTAAAATTAGGAATGAAAGAAGAGACATTACTACTGACCTACAGATATAAAAAGGATTTTAAGAGAAAACCCCGAACAACTGTACGCCAGTAATTTAGGGTATCATGTGAAACCCCAAATTACAGTTAACTATAGCAGCATTATTTATAATAGCCAAAGAGTAGAACAAATCATAGACCCATCAACTGAAGAATGGATAAACAAATATGTTATATTCATACAATGAAATGTTATCCAGCAATAAACAAAACTGAAGTACTGATACATGCTACAAACACGGATGAACTTTGAGTATATTATGCTAAAGGAAATAAGTTAATTAAAAAAGACAACATATTGTATTATTCCATTTATATATCCAGAGTACACAAAACCATGGAGGCAGAAAGTAGACTGGTGTTTGCTTAGAGCTGGGAAAAAGGGTGGTTGGGTGGAAATAGGGAGTGACTGCTAATATGAGGTTTTTGTTTGGACTATGTTCTAAATTTGATTGTGGCAATGGTTTCACAACTCTATGAATATACTAAAAATCATTGAATTGTACATTTTAAATTGGTGTATTGTATTGTATATGAATTATATATCAATAATGATGTTATTAAAAATAAAGAAACCCTGAAGACTCCAAAGGGGAAAAAAAAAGATGATGGAATATATCAAAGCTGTAACAGTGAGATAGAGAGATTGGAGATCACTTTGGGAGTTAGAACCAAGAGGACTTGGTGACTTCACTGATTAGTTAGGAGGGTTAATCTGGTTTTAATAACTCATAGTATTTTCTTGAGAGCCTCCATGGTAAAATGAAGCAGTGAAGCTAGATCATCAGTGGCTCCTCTCCCTAAACCTAATGAAATAAAACAATGAAAAACTAGCTCTCAGAAGAGAAACAGCCCTACCCTGGGATAAATATCGTCACATTGGGACAATAAAGCTGCACCAGTTGTTAAAATGTTGAAATACATCCACCATGGTTGGTAAATTTTAGCTGCTACCTGGAGCCACCAACCTTCTCCCACCCTCGTACCTCCTCAAAGCTTCCAGCTAATGCAGTCATGTTGGCTTCTGCCCCTGCCTTCTACCTTCACTCTTAAGAGACCCCCTCAGCAACTAACGAGTTAACCTTTAGTTAGCCTGGCACAGGGGACCACCAGGACATTGCTGGAGCATATAGCCTGCACTTGTTCTAACTGATGATATTTTGGAAAGGTGAAGCTCAAGGGAATACTGCCCATGGTCAGCTATCCAAGGGTGGAGGTGAGATTTACTCCCAAATAGGCTAACCACTACATTATACTTTCTCTACTTTCCAGAATGTTTGAGTTTGTCCCTAGTCTTAAAAAAGTTAATTTCAGTAAAAGTTCTCTGAGTAACTGAGAATATTTTGTTATTAAAATTTAGAGTTTGATATAGGACTATTATATAATATTTTTCAATTACATTATTCAAATATTACTAAAGTTTTTTGCTTTAAAAATATAGTTATAAAGAATTAAAAATTATATATGTGATTCTCATATTTCTATTGGACAGCATTGCCCTATACTCTTATGTCTCCTTATTTATCAAACATTTATTAGTATTTACTATGTGCCAAGCTCTCTGTGGCAGTCATGAAGATGCACTACTCAGCCTCAAGGAAGCCTGATGTGGAGAGCATTGCTGATTGGTGGTCCTCAACTGCTGCCACTGTGAAATCCTCTCCTCCCCCCACTCCACAGTTTCTAGACAATGACCAAGTGGCAGATATACTAGTGCCAGTCAGCCTTTCTTGCCTTATGTGGGATTCCTCTAATGGGCAGCTTTGGCTCAGGACTTTCCGTTGATCTGGCTGAGCCTTCCTTAGAATTGTCTTGTGGTCTGAGGTTCTTCTCAGCCAATGCTCCTTCCCCTTTTCCCTTCTCAGATGTCAGACTACAACTGTAGTTTGAAAGCTCTCTGGCTTACACCTGCTCCTTTTCCCCTTCCCCTTCACAGACCTTTTCCCCAATAAATCCCTTGTATGTTTACTTCCATTTTTGCATCTGTTTCTTGGAGGACTGGAACACTCACTCCATTTTAAGCATGTTACCAATGTTAACTCATTTAATCCTCATAACAACTCCATAAGGTAGGATGATCTTTACACTTTTGTGCAATCACAGAAACCAAGATACAAAGAGGTTAAACTATTTGCTACTTACATGGTAAAGGCAAGATTTGAAACCAGTCTGGCTCCAGAATCCATTCGCTTAATCAGTGTACTAAGCTGCCTTTTGCTCTTTCATGGGGTGGCACTAATTTGGAAACACACTCATGACTCATGGTAGAATGTATTTTGGTTGATGCAGAGAGGTACGATGTGCTAAATAAAACTCAATGGTACAGAGTATGCATGGTCTGGTCTGCATAAAAGCTTTAATTGTTTCAGAATAAAGTAGCATTCAGCACATGAGAAAAATGACATTAATAATATCAATAATAAATATCCAATATAAAGAATACTATCTAATTATTTAATTTATAGTTATATTACATTAAATTTAGATTAATGGTTAATAATTATTAGTATAAAGTATTGATACCATGACATTACATACATATTTTCATGTTTCTTAATACTTATAGGCAAATATTTCAGAGAGCACATTAGAATTCTTTAAAATTGATAGATAAAAAACTGACTGGTAGTTGAAGCATAAGCTCATTTGTGTGTGTTTTTTAAAGAATAGTTTATGAGCATAGAAAAGTTCTGAAAGCATACAAAAGAAAATGTTAATAGTAATTGCCTAAGGGGTGCAAATTCTAGCAGGAGATGGGAAAATATTTTAGAGCATATTTCTTTTCACTTTACAACCTTCTATACTTTGCACATTTTGCACATAAGACTGAATTTCTTTAGTAATATAAAAAATTCCCTTAAAATGAAATTTTAATGATAAATTATCATGAATAATTTACAGTTTAAAAAGAATATTTGTGAACACAAACTTGTTCTATCCTTTTACTAACCCTGTGAGGTATAAACGGCAGGTTTTATGTCCATATTACATATAAGAATATATTTAAATTTTATCAATGCAGCCCATGTTATATAAAAGCGTGACGTATTTACAATTGTAATTTTCCTCATTCATTCGACAAATATTTATTGAGTACTTATTATGTACCAGGTTCTAATAGTGGCTTGACACACCTTGGGAGATTATAGTAGTGAACAAAACAAAGAAGTTTTCAACTGTCATGAAACATATTCTTATGGGGTGAGGAAAGAAAACATAATAAACAAACGAGCACATCAGTTTAATACTATGCAGAGAATTAGAGTGGACTAAAATGATGGATAATGATCCATTAACATGACACCTTATGATAGGGTGGTCAGGGAAAGCTTTTGAGGTAACATTTAAGTTGACATCAATGACAAAAAAGGAGTGATGTGAAGATGAGTGGATAAGTAGTCTAGGCAGATGGAACAGCTAATGCCAATTTTCTAATGTGAGAATGAGTTTGACATATTCAGGGAACCAATGAAGTATAGCAGGGTAGGGAGGAGGGGAGTGAGTATTACATGAGGTAGCAGTTAGGCAGTTGTCAGATCATATAGGACTTTTTAAGCAACAGTAAGGAGTTTAAGGAGTATGGATTTAACTTTAAGTGTAGTGGGAAGCACTTGGAGGGTTTTAAGAAGTGGCTAGATCAGATTTAGAGAAGAGAGGACACAGGGATTTCAGTTAGGAGTCTATTATTGAAGTCCAGGCAAGAGATGATACAATCATGGATTAGGGTGTTGGCTATGGGGAAGGAATAAGTGGTCAGATTCAGGATATGTTTTGGAGGTAGAGTTTATGGGACTTGCTGATGGAGAACATGAAGAGGAAGTGAAGAGAGCAGTAAAAAAGTAAAATGTAAATTTTTGTCTTGAGCAACCTAATGGGACTTTTTACTGAAATAGAAAAGTAGGAGAGGGAGAATAAATAATTTTATTTTTTGGCCATTATTTGTGAGCTGCCTATTAGATATCCAAGGGATGTCCAGTAAAAGTTGAATATATGTTCAACGTTCCCAGAAGGGGCAGGCCTGGAACGACAGGCATTTTGTTGGCTTTTAAAGCTAGGACTGAGGTTTCTGGAAATATGTGTGGCTATAAAGAGAAGGGCACCAATATAGCATCCTGGGGTGAGCCAATGTCTGGAAGTCGAGTAGAGGAAGGCCAGCCAAGAAGTTTCAGAAGGAGCAGCTGGTGAGGAAGGAGAAAAAACAAACAAATGAGGCACCACTGAGAAGACAATAAAGCATTTCAAGGAGGGTGTGATGACTGTAAATTGTTGCTGGCAGTCAAGTAAGATGGACACTGAGAAGAAACAATTATCTTAACCTGCAGATCACTAACGTCTTAGAAAGTGAAGGGGTGAGGAAGTAGACTAGTTAGAATGAGTTCAGGAGAGAATGTGAGATGAGAAAGTGTAACTGGCAACTATTCATTTGACCGATTAATATACTTTCTAAAGTCAGTATACACTGATTTGCATTTGTATTTTAAAATGCTTGAGAAAAAAGCCTCAAAATTTGTTATAAGCCTATGTATCTTGTTCCGTTTGGGTTTTCTGATCTAGCATCTCTGTAACAACTGCATTAACAAAAATTTAAGGATAACATACGTCCTTAAGATAAGCGCATAAAGTGCACTCATCTTAGATGGTTTTTACGTATGTTTACGTCTGTTACCATAGTTCAAACCAAGATAGAGAATAATAAGGGTCTCTCATCAGGTTCCCGTGCGCACCTTTCCAGTGTATAATTCCCCAGAAGTAAATATACCGACTCATGTAAATATCCATTAGCAAAGAAAAAAATGAAAAAAACTCTGAAGGGCATTTAATTGGAAACTGCGTTAGTGTAAACTTACCAATTGGCTGGAGTAAGTATAAAATGCCAATAATTTGGCGCCAAACTCTGACGCAGACTTTGAAGCCCTATCTCTCCTAAACCGGGGCCCACTTTCAGCACCACGCCTCTGGCCTGCGGTGCTTACCCAACAACACTGGGGCACAGCAGGCGGTGAGAAGAGACCGCTTTTCGGTCATGCGCACTAAAGACAGACGCGCTTCCCTCTTTCCCTAATCAACCAACCAGGACATGGCCTCCTCATGCGCATTGAGAACCCTCCAGGCGCGCGCACGCCTTGCCGCGCGGCCTTGCGCATGAGCAGATCAGCCCGGGGAGGCGGAAGTGAGGCGCTGGTGCGCGGACGTGGGGGCCGTCGGGCTTGGCGTGGGGCGGGCGAGCTGAGGACATGGCGCCCCCCGGGAATCTTGTAGTTCCCGTGGCAGTTCTACTGCTGTTGCTTTCGGGGGCTCCCTGGACCCACGGGCGGCGGAGCGACGTGCGCATCATCACGGACGAGAACTGGAAAGAGTTGCTGGAAGGAGAGTGGATGATAGAATTGTGAGCGCGGGGCGGTTGTCTCGGGGCCCCTTGGTGGGCCGGGCGGGCCGGGGTCCTAGATCCAAGTCTGGACACCCGACTTCACTTCCCACACCCCTCATGCGGGCCGGAAGTTCCCGCAGACTGCCACTGCAGACTGCCACTCCAGCTTGCGGAGCAGGTGCCCCCGACTCCTCCAGATCCCCAAACTCCGTGGACCAGCCGCCGGCTTAGTCCCATCTCCTCGTTTCTTATCAGAGAATGTTAAGTTGCTTCTAAAGTGTGCACTCTGCTTTTGCTTCTAGGGCAGTGGTGCGCCTACGAGATTGCGTTCCGGTTCTCTCAATTTTAATTCATGGTTTGGGAGTGGGGTGGTTGATGTGACTAGTTCCTATACAGTTATTTTAGAATGGTCTTCACAGACTTGTAGACTTATTTTCACCAAACTTTACAAAAGAGAAATTTAAACAGAACCTTTCTTCTTTTGTCTCATTTCTTATCCCTAAAAGTTAGTCCGTTTATAGTGTTGGAATTTGGGACTCTCTGTTTTAAATTTTATTTTATGGATTAGGTGTATTTTTATTTTAAATGCAAAGTAAATTCAAGTTAGATTATTTAAAAATTTTCGTTCCCTTTATAATTTTTTCTTTCATCGCTTTTCTCTTTCTCTGCATCTTATTTTTCCTTTACGTGTGTGTTTTTGCAAAGCACTGAATGTCCTGGGCCGTGACTCTTAATGTCCTCTAAATTAGTGTATGAGTGTGATTATAAACTCATCGAAGACAATCATGTGGTTTCGTTATAATAAGATCCCTTCTGCATCGGTGGAAAATAAACTATCTGCCTTTGCTTTAGTTGCTAAATTGGTAGCGGTAGTGTTAGTATTGATACTAGAGGTATTAGTGATATTCGTAAAAAGAAACATTGAGTGTTAACTGTGTACGAAACTCTGTTAAGCATTATACCTACATTATTATATTTAATTCTCTTCAAATTCGGCGAGATAGGTATTTTCCCCACATTTTATACATGAGAGATACCTAAAGACTTAATTAACCTGTCCAGTTATTGCTGTATTGCTTTCCTTCAATTTCCAGAGCCTAACAGTAGGCATGCAGTACTCATTAGAACACCGCCCCCTTCCCTCTTTCTTTAACAAGGTTCCAGTGAGTGTTTTCCTGGATTGTTGGGTGGCGAATTCAGGAGGTGGGTGGAAGTGGACATCATTAAGGGAAAATCCAGTCCAAATCAGTAACTCTTGAGTCATGAAATCCAAAAAGGCATAGAACACTTATATAGAGGATAAAATGGGGAAAATGGTTATAGTATGCATATCATCTGTAACTTGGTGAAATGAATTTTCAGGCACCATTGAAGCTAGGAGAGGAAATAAGTGACAGCATTTGATTTTCATTGTCATGAGTAACTTGTTTTAGATTGTGCCCATAAAACACGTAGTTTCGTAAATAATGTGTTAAGCAGCAGTGATTATGAATTAATATACAAAACAGTCAAATATTACTAAAGGAGATTTGAATTAGAGCATCTGTGAAATTACTGTATACAATAGTAATTTTTTTTGATAATTTTTTTCCTGTAGCATACTGATATTGAAGCCGTCTTTAAAAAGCACTTAAGAAATAAAAGGAACATGAAAAAGTGATATAGTTGGTAGTCTGAATTATATTTATTACAAGTCACATTAAATTCATCTTGATCAGAAGTTTTGTTACAGAGATATTTTCATTGTAATAATTGTTATGAACTTTGGCTTTAATGTATGGTTCTAATCTTCTTCCACAATGCGTATTAACTTTTAGGAGTTCTATTTTCAATAAAATAAGTCAAGTTTTGTATACAATGGAGTACAAAACTGCACTATTATGTTCAACAGATAGAACCTTTATTCCTGGTTCCATTAAAAAACCGAGGTAAATTATAAGATAATATACAATAAATTGGAAAAATTAAATCCTAGGGAAAAGTCAGGGCCTTTAAAAATGCTGAATACCAGAAGAGTAATTAAAATGCTAATATATTGACCATAGATTTGTAAACCTGAGGTCTTAGAAATAGACTGACCAAGGGCTGGCCAAAATAATTTTGTTTGGCCTGTCTTATATTTGTGTGAATGGCTTAAGTTTCGAGGTAACATTTTTATATAAAAATGCAGATATTTTAGCTTCTTTTATATGAGAATAGCCTGCCATACTGGGCCAGCAATCCCCTATGGCAGTTGTGCTAAGTAGTGGCTCCCTGCTTAAGATAGAGTGCAGGTTTCCTTATTACAGCTGCAGCCTTGGGTGCTTCCTATTTTTCTCATAATAGTGTCTTGCATTTGTGGCTGTTGCAGTGTAAAATTATTAGAACTGATGAACTCCAAATTTGACGTTGAGCTTTCTTGTGGCCACATTTTAATAGAGAAATCCAAAGGTTTTTTAAAAAGCTGTTTTGCATGTGAAAAGTCTTTGTGTTTTAAGAAGTTATTCTCTGAATTACTTTTATGTGATTAGCATCATCTGTTATTCTTGATTTGCCAGTGTTAGGCCCACACTTAAAACTTTTTCATCTTCACAAAGTTAACTACTTTGCTATCTTGTCGTTAGTATAAAATTTCTCCACAGATTACACATTTTAGAATTTTTGGTTAGAGTGCTTAACTTTTTCTTTTTTTTAACTGTATTTCTTAGTTATGCTCCGTGGTGTCCTGCTTGTCAGAATCTTCAACCAGAATGGGAAAGTTTTGCTGAATGGGGAGAGGATCTTGAGGTTAATGTTGCAAAAGTAGATGTTACAGAGCAGCCAGGTACTGTAAATTGTGATTAGTTTTGTTCCTTTGCAGATTGGGTTGATATGTTTATTCTGTTTTCTACATAACATGGTCTTAACTCTGCCTTTCATTGGGTTTTGAAAACAACTGTCTGTAGCTAGTTAAGATGATTCACCTATCTCCCTGATGGGGGGCTCAGTGTGCAGTGGCAGCAAAAAGCAGATTCCTTGATTGTGTATGCAGTAAGGGATCATGGAGACATCCTTCTCCCCCCATTCTTCCCCACATAACTGCCTCTGATCCCTTTTTGCTTTGTATCCCAGGCCCCAGACTAGCAGGTAAGGCCTTTGAGAAGTCCTAGAACACTGTGGTCCAGGTGTACTTTAGCCAAGCCATCATTTACATTCTTACTAAGCTTCGGAATAAAGGCTTGTGGTTGAGGTTTTTTTGTAGGCTCAAGGTCACATTCCCTGACAAGTGGTTCGAATATCTCCAGTTGGGTCCCAAATTTAATACCTGTGATTTGAGGACATGGACTCTTAATTGCAAAACATGCATGCTCATGGGATCAACTACACTTCTCACTGGGCCCCCTGGACAAGTGGCAGGCCCTGCCCTTAAGGATGCTCCTTTCTTAGTCCAGCCTCATCTTACCTGTTCTTGATCAAGATACCTGGGTTCTTGACTCTGCCCCTATTCCAAATGGTAATAATAACTAATATTGGGTATTTACCTATTAAAGATACTGCTCCAAGTGTTTTGCATTTATTATGTAATCCTTACACAACCTTGTGAGATAGGTAATATTCCCATTTTACAGATAAGGAAACAAGCATAGAGAGATTAATCCTCAGTTATATTAGTATTTAACACATGTTTAATAGTAATGTTAGCTGCTATGGTTATAACCTATCTTATGAGATTCATAATATTTTTCATTTTTAACACATTAAACTTAGCTTTTGTTTTCTGAATATCAAATATAATTTGATTTAATTTTAGATTTTTTTAAGATTACTGTTATATTGTGCTGTCCCATGAGTCATCACCAGTAGTCTTATCATAGTGGTATAATTGATGAAGTGTTTTATAAATACATTCCCTTTTTAAGTGAGATAATGTACAGAATTTTTTTTTTACATTGCTTTAAGTACATAATTGGGATTTTTTATTGTTTATGTTAACAAAGTTCACCTATTTTTTAGTATAATTTCATGTTTTTTTCTATTAATATTTAAATAATTCAGAATCAACTTTTAAGTAGTAAGCGATTGGCCCATATAAAATCTCCTGTGTGTTCTTTCTTATGTTTATTTTTAATATTTCTTTATCATTTGTAGGACTGAGTGGACGATTTATCATAACTGCTCTTCCTACTATTTATCAGTAAGTATTTGAAGATTCCTTAGTTATAGAGAAGAATACATCATAGTTGAGTTAGAATAGTAGGTCAACGGACTGGATCATGTTTAAAGAGCATTATAGTCAGTAAGTATATTAGAAAGCTTATTTAGTCATGCTATCCTAGATGCCTTTAGATAGATGAATGATGTATGAAACAGTCCTTGGTCTCAAAGATTTGTAAGTTTTAGAAGGTTATGTTCACTTGAAATGGTTTGATACTATTCAGCATGGTAAATGTTTTTGAGCCCACAGTTGTGGTAAGTCCTATAGGAAGTTTGGTAAGGGAAAAATCACTGGGTTGGAGTGGTTCCTGGAGAATATGGGGTTTATATGCAACCTTGGAGGTAGAATTTTCAAAAGTGCAGCATAAACATTCCATCCTGAGGGCTATCTCATAAAGAGTGATAAATAGGAACATGGTACGTTCAAAAATTAGCTAAGGAAGTGCTGTATAGTTCAACCTGAAATGGTTGAGCCATTAAGTCAGAATGAAAAGTTTATGTAGTCTTCAGTATTAAGTCTTTTAGTTTGACTCTATCTTCTAAACTGGGGATAGGCAATCTCGACTCTGTACCTGCCCTATACCTTAATGTTCATCTAGTTTAGTAGGTCGAATGCCAGGAGGTACTGCTGTCATTGAAAGTTATGAAAACATGTTGGCAATTTTTTATGTCTATATTTCACTTTTCTTTGTCATCTTCTTTTTCACATTTGTATCTGTTTTCCTATATCATTATTCTCCCTTGCTCCCTTTGTATCTGTTTAAATGTCTAGTCTCTTGTCTCCATAAGTGCTTCTCTCCCTTTTCACTCAGTCCTTTTCTCCACAGGCCTCTTAAGTGGCTGTAATCAGACTTCCTCTTTTTACTTCTCAACATCCCCTGAGCTTAGCTGGAATTTCCTGCCCATTTCTTTTAGTCATGTTATCATGCCCATTCCCCTAACTTCTGCCTGTTGAAATCCTATGTGTCCTTCAAAAACAGCTCAAATGCTATATTTTCCACAAAACATTGTTTTTCTGAGTTGGGTAGGGGGTCTTCTTTATTGTCTTTGGCTCTGGATGGATAAAGGATCCTTTAACTCTACTGTAAGTAGTAAGGAACTATTGGAAGTTTTTTCACTTAAGTGATAAAAATAGAAGTATTAAGTAGGATTAGACTGGCAGCATTATTTAAGGTAGTGTAGAAATGGTGAAGATGTGGGAGCAGGTAGAGCCTTTATGACCCTATGACAGAACTCCATATGTTGGGAATGCAAAGGGTGAGGCGATAGCAGGCAGTATGCACAGCAGACTATAAAATAGAATCACTGAAATGGGAGGAAGGGAAACACTCGACCTGACGCCTCCAGTGCTTTAAGGTATGATGGCTGAGATGATGTGGTTATGACTGAAAATACCAGCAAATTGCCTTAAATTTTTAACCTATAGTTTAACTATAGCTAATAATAAATGCCAGACACTATTGTAACAACTTTTCATGTAATATATATATTACACACAAGGCATAAAAGTGATTTTCTTAGATATATCTACTTCTTGTTCCCCCTTCCCCCAGTTTTACTGAGATATAATTGACATACAACTACTTGTTATTTTTCATAGTTTTATTATTTGGAAAAGCACCAATGGTCTTACGGATTATGATTATTTAAAAATATAACCTCATTGTTTAATTTAGGGCTAAGAGGTTGTGAGTAGATAATTAGTGTAATAGCTACTTGTGTATTGTTGATGGTTTTGAATATTAAGATTGATTGTAAAATGAGGTTAAAGAAATAGCAAAACAAATACAAAATTTGTTTATTTGGTGCTAGTTAATATTTCGTTCTGATCCTCTTCAGTTGTAAAGATGGTGAATTTAGGCGCTATCAGGGCCCAAGGACTAAGAAGGACTTCATAAACTTTATAAGTGAAAAAGAGTGGAAGAATATTGAACCTGTTTCATCATGGTTTGGTCCAGGTTCTATTCTGTAAGTATGAGGCATTTTTCTTTTATTTCAGAAATAATTGGAACAAATTTTGTGTAAATAAATCGTTCATGCTCAGTTTTAATTCTTGGAATCTTAAGGTATATTCAGACTTACTGTGTGATAATTTTGGTTTAACTCTCTTTTAAGTTAAACAGATAATTTGATTTTTGTTAAACTAGAAGGAGACATTCTCTAGAATTAAGTTGGAAGCGTTTTTACGAATGTTTTAGCTTTGTAGATATGGTCATTGAAGCATCAAAAACTAAATAATCCCCCAAAGAATGTGAGCAATGCAATGGGTAAGCTATCGTTTGAGTTTAATATTTAAGTGAGAAGTCTCAAACATGTTCCTACTCATGCTGCCTTTAGATTTTAGTTCTTGATGTAATGTGATTGAATTATTCCACCTATCTGATAACTTTTTGTTTGAATAGTACAGATGAATAATAACCCTATAATGGCATGACTAACCACTGAACTTTACATATAACTAGAGGGTAGCAGCTTGCTATAGAGCAGTAAGGACTGGAGATAGCACACATTTGGTGCTAGCTTTTTGGGTGCAAGGCCCCCCAGGTCACTTGAGAGACCTCCAAAATACTGAGTTTTGCTGAGGTCACCACGGACTTACTCTGATGTAGCTAAGCTGTCTTCCTGTTCTCTCAGCACACTTGCCCTTGGAGGAGGGGGAGTTGGGACAGCAACGGTATAAGAGATAAAATGCTCTGAATTTCGGGAGTGGGAGAAAGATTAGCCCTAATCATTATTTTGAAATAGAAGTTTATGTTTTCTGCCATTCCCTTACACCTCTCTTCCTGTGAAAATCTCTTGATTTGATTTGTCCTTTTGCTGCTAGAATTCCCCCACTGAACCACCAGGCCTGACTCAGTAAAGGCACCTAGTATTGATGAGAGTCTGAGTAGTTCAGATGACAGTGAGGCTACAGAGTGCTTTATGTTTTAATTCTGTAGGTCTGTTCCCATTTTGCATTTTAAACAGAAGCAACGTAATTAAAGTACCTTCGTATGTTGAACTGAAAATGTAACTGACATTTTGTTTTTTGAAATGTCATCTCATAAATGAATGTTACCCTTTCAGTGGATGAAGAGGGTTGCTTGTTACTCTCCGTTGAATCCTCAGGGCAGCATTCCATACCTTTTTTATTGGTGGACTGAATAAGGGGCACTCTCAGTATCTCCTCAGCAGGTTCACCCAGCCAGTGATTGGCAATTGGATTAGGTCATCTTACATATAGGAGGTTTGGCTTACGTGGGAATTGGTTTATGTGTTGGTGGCAACACTTCTCGCTAGAGGAACAACAGTTGGGCAACAACAAACCCTTGTTATGCCTTTTTCTAACTGCCCATCTAAACTACATGGGTTTAATTATGTGAAAAAAATTATTACTTTTAATTATATGATGATTTGGCATTTATTTCCTGTGTAACTTTGTATATTATTAAACTATATCAAATTAATGCTATTATAAGTTTAATTTTAATTTGAACAGGTGGGAGGTAATTCTTAGTTGAGAAGGATCAGCTCAGTAAGTGCTGCCAGTTCTTCCTTCAGGCTCCCTTTTCTGCTGATGTAGAGCCATTTGCTTTATGGTATGCCTAACTTTAACCAGCTAGTTCCACAGAGCTTATAACCTATTACTCAGAGTATATTGGAGAAATCATCAGATGAAAGGTGAAAGGTTAATGTTAAAGCAAGAGGAAAAAAGAAAAAAAAAATGTGTTTTATTTATGAGGATATCACATAGTGGCAGGAATTCAGAAACTTTAATTTTTCATTAACAAGTCTTCCATTTACAGGCATAAAATTAGTGTTATATCACTAATCTTGATTAAAACCAGCAATAAAATCATGTCTGTTGGGGAAGTTACAGAGTTAAAAATAGAAGATAAGGCTATACACTTATATATTCTACTTCAGAACTGTGTATCTTACTCCGTTTTTCATTCATATCTCTTATTTTAGGATGAGCAGTATGTCAGCACTCTTTCAGCTATCTATGTGGATCAGGGTATGGGCTAAAATTTTATTTCTGTTTTAAACATTTCGACACTGTTACTTTTTTAAATGACCAGATTTTTAGTTTATTGTTATTATGTTTTTTGATTTTAGACTTGCCATAACTATTTTATTGAAGACCTTGGATTACCGGTATGGGGATCATATACAGTTTTTGCTTTAGCAACTCTGCTTTCAGGACTATTATTAGGACTCGTAAGTACTTTAGTTTCAAAGTTCTAGGTAGAAAATTGATCATTTTATATAATTGCACTAGCTTTATCATTCACGTTTCTTGTGTTTATTTTTTCAGTGTATGATATTTGTGGCAGATTGTCTTTGCCCTTCAAAAAGGCGCAGACCACAGCCCTACCCTTCCAGTGAGTATATTTTTATTTTTTATTTTATTTTATTATATTTTTCTTTCCTTCCTTCCTTCCTTTCCTTCCTTCCTTCCTTCCTTCTTTCCTTCCTTCCTCCCTCTCTCCCTCCCTCCTTCCCTCCCTCCTTCCTTCCTTCCTTCCCTCTTTCCTTAAATTTCTGTTGACATTCACTATTATATTATTTTCAGTTGTGCAACAGACATTTATGTAACTTATGAAGTGATCACTCCAATAAGTCTAGAACCCATCTGACAGCATACATAGTTATTACAGTGTTATCGACTATATTCCCTATGCTGTACTCTGTATTTCTGTGACTTTTTATAACTGCTAATTTATACTTCTTAATCCCCCCTTTTAGCTTAGGTTTCTAAATATGGAGTGGTGGTTTATATCAGAAGAGGGAGGAGGATATATATTTCATGTAAGAATGACAGCCCAGTGGATGTTGGAACATAGTTATTTTTTTGACTTATAATGTGGAGATTTTAACATTGCATATAACTTGTGGATATTTAATAACATTGATCTGACATCAGTTTATTTGAAAATTCCATGATATTTGGATCCATTTGAATATACTTGAGTCAAAAAAAGTTGAATATGTTCCACTCTTGAAGTCATTCATTAGTATAGTGATCACATTTGAAGATTTTTTTTCCTATGCTATTCAAGTTTAAGTTTTTCTGGTAGGATTTTGGCAAAAGCAATTCCTGTTTAGGATTGACATTGATACTGTACTATAAGTTTATATAATTAGAAATACTATTGTCTACCTTAGTATAATTACCTACCAATCATTTATTTTCAGTCTTCAAAATTATATTGCTATAGAAACCCTCCTATTTGCTGTTTGTGAAGAACTTTCACTTTTTGTCACCCATTTGCTTTTCAGTCACTCTAAAGTAGACTGCGTAAAATTCATAGTCTTCCTATTTTTGTGGTTGAGAAAACTAAGGCTCAGAGAGAGGAACTATTTTCCGAGGTCACACAGAAATGACAGAGCTGAGAGTAGAACCTAAATCAGACTCTTGGCTTGATATTTCCTTTATGCTGCCTTTTAAGACTTGGGATTTATTGAGGTCAGAACTCCTGAAATGAAATCAGTGGAGATTGCATTTACAGTATGCCTTATTCATTAATAACTGATAGATTTTCATTTCTTAGGTAGTTATATCGATACTAAAAATGACATGTATAGGGAGGGACTCATTTTATCCACCAAGGGCCACTGACCTATAGGGAAAAAAATGTAAGCACAGATTACTTAAAAGAGAATTTAAAATTTGGGGAATGTACATTTTATATTTATTTCACTTCAAAAACCTTAGCTGTAACAAATTTGTCTTTTAAGTAATCTGTGACACAACTGATAGATATAATTCCATACTTTAATGAGGTGTTACTCCTTCTAATAGCAGGCTACATGATTTGAGTTGTTTTCCAGTATGTGTGTATTTGGCTTAGATTTCGTGTTGCTAGAGAAACACCCAACTTTTAGCTAAATATAGGATTTTATTAGTTCATGTAGCAAGGAAATCTGAGGACAGAGTTGATTGGATCCTAGGGCTCAAAAGTTAAGATGTTATGTCCTTGCCTTTGCTTGCTCCATTTTTGGCTTTTTGCAGTCCTTAGCATAAAATGATGGTAGCTCACGATCCCAGAGTAAGAAGGAAATATACCTTCTGCCTAACCCCATCCATCTTTTGAGAAAGTTTTAGTGCTCTCCACTTGTGTAAAGGGCTTGCTTTTTGGAAGTTATTGTATACCAGGGTTTCTCAACCTTGATGCAATTGACCTTTTAGGGTGGATAATTCTTAATTGTGAAGAACTGTCTTTAGTTCATTGCTGGATGTTCAGCAGCATCCCACTGGTCGCCAGTAGCACTGCCACTCAGTTGCGATAGTCAAAAATATTTCCAGACATTGCCAAGTGTTCCTTGGCAGGCAGAATCACCCCTTGTGGAGAACCACCACCATAAACTGTGGCGCTCACTACAACCACATGGGATGTGGGATAGGAAACGGGCTACTAACCTAACAGAAGGAAGGATGCCAGATAGACCAAACAAGACTCTTCACTACGTGGTGATTTCTTCCCATAGTTTTTTACCTCACACCCCATATTTTCCCCCCTCCATTCTGGATTGCCTAGGATTAGGGGTATTCTGGGATCACTGACCAGAGTAAAGCTCACTAGCCCAAATTCTGTGCGCTGTATCTCAGTTTAACATGGTGCATTCGAAGTTTAAGCTAACTATCAACAGGCCCTATAAAAAACAAAAGAGTATATGTTTGTGTGTACATATTTAAAAATTTATTGCTCTATATACTTAAGATTTGTACATTTTATTATTTGTAATCATACCTTACGTCTGTGGGGAAGAGGGAACACTTTTATGAAAGCACTTAAAAAAACAGTGGATAGGAATATAATTTTCTAATATAAAAGTTTGATTCCTGTTCATCTATGAACTAAAACTAGGGTAGTATGGAAGTTTGTTTCATTATGCTTATTAACTGAAAGATTTAAGAGTAAATTAATATGTTATATTTAATGCAACGTTTTCTTGCAACATCCATATTCATAGCATTTTAATTCAATAATTTCACTTCAGTTTATAAATAGATAGGTACTTAGAATGAATTCGGTAAGTAAAATGGATCTTGGAAACTTATTTTTACAATATTACTTATTGATAACTTTTTCCTTTTGGAAATCAAAACATATGATTAATAAATAAATGCCAAAGCAGTCTATGGGCATATGAATTGTGTCTTGATTTTATACTAATAGAAATATAATACATCACAAAAATATATTTTTGGTCTTTATCTTTAAGAAAAATTATTTCCAGAATCTTCTCAACCTTTGAAAAAAGTGGAGGAGGAACAAGAGGCTGATGAAGAAGATGTTTCAGAAGAGGAAGCTGAAAATAAAGAAGGAACAAACAAAGACTTTTCACAGAATGCTATAAGACAACGTTCTGTGGGTCCTTCATTGGCCACAGATAAATTCTAATTTTATAAAAATCTTAATATGATTTTGACAAAAAAAGAAGATTGATCATTTATTTTGTTTTGAAGTGAATTGTCACTTATACATTGCAAGATTCAGTCTAGGTTGTCATTAGAGTGAATGGTCTACCTTTGAATAATAAAAGTAGTGCTCTGTAAATAAGTTTGAAATAGGATTAATAACAGTATGGTGGTTTAAACAATTCTTTAATTTTTGAACAATCTGGTGCGGAGCAATAAGATTAGTTTATGTTTGTTTAATAATAACGTTTTTCAAGTCTGAGTTGAAAAACTACATTTCCCAAGTATTGCATTATTGAGGTATTTAAGGCGATTACTTTATAGAGAAAACAGATTTCTCATTTGATAAAATTTTTCTCAGTTTCACTGTGTGAAAAAAAGAACATATTTCCCATAAATGGGAACTTTGCCCATTGTCTCAAGAAATGTGTATTTCAATAACAACTATGGTTCTTTTAGGGATATAGTCCAAAATTTCCTCGTATTTTTTAGATTATGCAACTAATAAAAACTACCTTATTTTAATTACAGTTTTCTACACACGATAATACAGGATATGCTACTGATGTAGGAAGTTTTTGTAAATCCATGGTGTTGTCTTGATTCTTGTAAAGGTTGGTTACTTTTTTTTGTTCCTTTGTTCAGTGTATGATTTGTATTTTTCTTACTTACCATGGGTTACATTTTTCATTTTTCAAGTTGAATAATATCCTGGAAATATTTTTCATGTTTTAATAAATAGTACTTTTTTTGTTGTTTTTTAACTGAAGTTTACTGAGGGATCCTTAAAATTGATGAGCTGTCTACTGATTTAAAATTTTGGCCACTCTTTAGATTTTATATTGTTCTTGTTGAACATATACTTGGACTTTTTGTTTGTTTGTTTTTGGATGTGAAGGCGAGTATTCCTGATTTTTATTTTATTTGGAAAAGCCTAGGTATTTTACATTTTGAAAATTCACAGAAGCTTAATCTGATATAAAGTTAGTGTTCTACTCAGGAAAAAGCATCTTTTATAGTGTATGTTTTCAGTGTACCTTTGCCTTCACATACAGAAAGTTCTTAATTGATTTTACAAAGTCGGTGTATACTCGGTGTATTAAAAGCATAACATTTTTATGTTTTTAAGAAGACAGACTTTCTATTCTCTACTTTTATTGTGTATTTCACAGGTGGGAATCAGCAGGATGGGACAGTTAATATATTTTTACTCTTCGAAGAACTAGAACACATTTTTTACCTTACAGCAAAGAGGGTGGGTGTGGGGTGGCAATAGAGAACTGTATGAGCTACAAGAAGGGGAAAATAACCACAAACCACCTGTCCATTATGTAATAGACAATTTCTGTAATGTCCCCTTTCATCTAGATTCTCTTGCTGTGTGTGAATTCATTAGACCTACAGTTTCAAAATGTACAACAGTTTTCTTTAAATGCCTCTCCTTTAGTCTATTAAATATTCTACCATTAAAGAGTTTGGATGTGTAGTGATTTGGGGATTCTTTAGAAAAATATTTTAAGTACAAAATAAACATCTAAGCACTTCACTAAAGATGAAGACAAGTGTGATTTCTAGTTGCATATTTAGAAATGCTTATCTTGTATTTAACATTGTTTGAAAAGTATATATACTTTATACATGTAATCAAAAGGCTAGGGTCACACACCTTTTTCTGTTATTTGAGATGATAGCGGAAAATTAGGGCTCATTAATCAAGCATTCTATTTTCTAGTGTTCTAGTATACATGACATAAATTTCAAGTTTTTAAGTAATCAGAAAATACATATGCAGAAAATTAAAAGTAGGTCGAACAGGTAGAGACTTGATATTTCAGAAAACAGATAATCTTGTAGTTCTTCAGGATTGTCACTGTAGACATCTGAATAACTTTCAGAAAACAGATAATCTTGTAGTTCTTCAGGATTGTCACTGTAGACATCTGAATAACCAATCTTCTATCACGTCAGAGACTCATAGAAACTGTGGGATCATTTTACCTTTAACAGACCTTTTATTTCTGTTATTGGCTTGAGAGGGCTCAACATGGCAGATTAACTACAGATCACTTAGGAATCACCCAGTCACTCAATAATCATTCAGCTCTACTGTGGAAGTTTTGTAAAATCTGATCACTCCAATGGAGAATGCAGTGTTTTAGCATATACTGTGTAAATACTTAGAAAGCCTATCAAAAGTTTTAATGATGATTCCTGCGTATATAATAATAGCTACTGTTCATTGAGTACCAATTAGAGTTATTTTGAGTTTTACCGTAATAATTCGTTTAGTTCTAACTACCATGTACGATAGGTAAGCATTATGCATATTTCAGGTGAACAGGCTCAGGGAGCTATGGCAGAAATAGGTACAATAAGAATCTAGTTCTGATTTCAAATCTTGTGATTTTTTTCAGTATTAGTACTGAAAATTCTGCCATCTATATGTTAAATTACAATGTAAATTTTAATTCTTAAAATTTCACTCTTAGCAAAATATTGCAACAAACATTTCAGAAATATCAGTATTTAGTATTTGTAGTCTTGTGATCTTGGGTACTACATAAAGAATCAGGGTTATTACAGTAAGTGATGCTTTTGAAAACAATTTTCTCTCAAGTCAGTTGTTTTATTCAGCCCAGTGCATAAAAGGCAGAGTTCTAGATGTAGTTATGATGAAATTACCATTTTTGAGTGAACAATTTAACTCCGATTTATAGTTTAGGGTAGAATTTCAGTAAATTATTTAATTTTTTTCCAGCTTTATGGAGGTATGATTGACAAATTAGAAGAAAATTGATTTGGGATGGAATTTGAATGAGTGGTCCTACTGACTACTGAATAATTGTATAATTTTAAAAGTAAAAATTGAAATTGAATGTTTTATTTGCAGATTTAGATATGTTGGTATTGAATATCTAGTAATTGTTGCTTTTATTTTTAAACCGTTAAAACTAGAAAGACAGTAAATTTAAATGGAAAGTTTGATAGTTTATAAATAGTAGGGTCAAATTATATACTTGAACAAATCTAAAATAATTCTTCCCTTTTAATTTTAATTTGGCTCACTTAATTACACATGATGATAACAGTATTTTAGCCTGGCTCTTATTCTGTTAAATTTCCTGAACCTCTCAGATGAGTTCTGTAGCCATGACTGCCCAGCTCTCCTGCTTTTCTCTGAATGATAGCATGTAAGATGTCTCCCTACCTCTAGGCCTCTTGTGAAGTAAAGAGTAGAGGAGGAAAGAAAGCAATCCAGAATTCTTTATGAATGGTTAGGGGTTCAGTTCTCAAATCAAGGCCCATCTTTTTTTTTTAAATTAAGTTATCCAATCTCTTTTTCTAAGAAACTGATGAGTCAAAATGGTAGTTGGATGGTGTCATACTATCCTGAGAGCAGGTATCCATTAACCAAGGTAACGACTCCCTGTCTGGGTTGCAGGTAATAGCTAATAGACTTTGTGTTACAGATCTAATAGTGTTACAGTCCAATTTTGTGTTATAAATCTTGTCATTAGTGGCCAGTCATCTGTTTTTGGACAAAGTGCCCCTATGACGTCAAGTAGACTTTTTTTTTTAATGATTTGGGACCACTTATGAAGAGTAGTCTTGTTTCAGGTGGTGAAATTTTAAGTATAAAAACAATTAGGCAGATCTATAGTGAAAAAAAGTGTGTTTTACCTGTAAAATTGGATAAAGTAAGATAGCTTGCAGATGTACACCATCTATTCTCTAGTTCTCTTCCAAGCTCTTTCTCTGTGAAAGTTCAGGTGCCCAGGCTTGCTCCCACAAAAGGTCCCAGGTATCAATGTCGCTGGAAACAGTAGTCTTTTTATAGATATGACATCATAGAGGGTTTTCGATTTCTAGCTATCCTTGTGTTGTTTGCCATCTAAAAAGTCACCTAATAAAATGATTGAGTCCATTTACCCAGAAAATCACCTGATTTCATTACAAGGAAATAGGTCCAAAGAGACTGGATAGCTTCTTCCAAAGGAAAATGTGTATAATCCCAAGAGTTCGTTTGGTTGTGTGCTTTAACCAGTTTGTGAGTAAATGATCTCTTCCAGAAGACCAAGTCTTTGGGTTTTAGGTCGTGCGTAGTTTAGGGAGATTTTGAGGAAAGGGGCTCTCGTGATACACCCAGTTTTATCAACAGGTTCATACCCGTTGATAAAACTGGGTGTATCACGAGAGCCCCTTGCACTATTTGGTCATGTCTTCTTGCTAGTAGCATGTGGAGCCTAGAATCAGATGTAACATTCCTAGATGCCTGGACAGGCCTGTTACGTACTCACACGGCCAGAGTTGTTGAACCTCACAAGAGTCATTAAAGCCAATGAGAATATCTTAGGCCACAGAGCTTTGAGAATCTCTGAAAGCTCTGCTAAACTGAGTTTCAGAATTCCATTTGTTCTTTCTACTTTTCCTGGAAATTGAGGGCAGTATGGATAGCACACTTTCTAAGAAAGTGGTATGGTTTTACAAACATCTTCAAAAAGAGTCCCAGGAAAACTGGTGCCCCCGTCACTGGAGAGAGATGAATTCCCCAGGTTGGGGTGCCTCTAGTATTTGCATTTATTTCTGCCAGTCACTTGGGAGTGTTTTAAACTAAATTCTCACGGAGTTTTTCACACTCAAGGACAGTACAGATTTTGTCTTCGTGTGCAGCACCAGCTTGTGAAAGGAACTCCCAGAGGAAACTTCCCTTTTTCCAAAGCTAATGGAAAGCAGGCACATTTCTTTCAGGGTTCGTCTGTCTCTGAGGGAGTTATTGGCAGGTCTGTTTTCATCTGACTTATCACCCTAGGTCCTAGGTTTTTTCTCCAGTGCCCCTGTTTGTGTAAAGACTGAAAAGCAACAATGCTGTCTCCCAGAGGTCAGCACAAGCTCTCGTGGTAGCTGTTAGCTCTTGGATTTAGCTGCCCCACCGGATTAAAGTTTTTGGTTCATTTTTGGCCTATGGAGAGAGAGTTTCTTCTTAAATGCCCAGCCATGAATTTAAAATGACTTAAAAAACATTTTATCTAGAACTTTTAGGCATCTTTCCAGGAGTGTTTCTCAAGTTATTCACTCCCGAGACAGAGGTACTCTCCTGTTCTTTTTGGCATTGTGGGTTTACACTTAAAAATCTCTACCATTACTTTAGTAGTGTTTTGAGAAAATCATTTAACTGTTACATTGGGACTTTATACTGAGGCATAGGGGCGATGATGTCACAAAGTCAGAATATAGTTTAAATTTGTAGCTGTGTCCTAAAATTAAGCGTGATGCTTTTGTTCCTCCCTTTTGTCAAATATTTCTTATTAAGTAGTTGGGTTTGGCAGGTGATTGTATCTAAGGGTATGTTCCTCAGTTCACTAAGTTAAGCTATTATAACTGATAGCTTCATTTGATAAATTCCACTCATTTTAGTGACACTTGAAAATGATATAAAGTAGATATCACAGTTATAAATGTTGAGACTTTTATTTCTGGTCGTGCTTTTCATAATGTTAATTCTTTATTCAATTTATAAAGGCCAGACGGTGACCTTTTCATGGGACAGAAGAGAAATTACAGAGAAAATACTTGAGAGTTATTGTCTTAAGATCTTATTTAGGTAAAAAAAAGCTTATGTTTCTTAGCAGAGGGCAAAATAGTTAATTACCTGGGTAGAGATAAATTTTCTTTTACCTTGAAAAAGGCACATTTGTAATTAGTTTTATGCGTGGGGTAGAATTGACTCAGCAACAAATTCTTAATCAGTATGGTATAATGCAAACCTCATTTATTTGGATATAAATTAATTGATCAGAGGGTTCTGAACTTGTAAGTTCTGGGCTTCATAAAGTATGAACATTTTGCATATATATGTATATTAACACATTTTCCTGGGGCATACCTTCCTCAACCGTCATATCCCCTTTAGCCACATACATTTGTGCAATGCACAAACTGTATAACTGTATGGGATGGCTAAATTTCCTAAAAGTTTGCATCTCATTGAGAAACTGAAAAAGGTAAATGAAAGCAACATTATTTGACATATTGAGGAAAATTTGTCTTAATGGGATTGGGATTTAGAAACTTAAAAGTCATCCTCATCAGGTGTGCTGAATGTGGAGGTGATAAGAGTTGTCTCTCAGTCATACATTTTTTATTATTTTCATTTACACTAAAATCCTTTGCATATGTATTCAGCACATCTGGTAGGGATCATTCATTCCAGGAATAGCTCTTTTGCAAATCTTCCAAAACCTTACCAGATTTCTCAAAGGCCAGGTTTTAAGACTATTCTTCGTAGTTACCTCTTTTTCCAGCAGACTTTTCAGACCGACAGGGAACTTGGGCACTGGCTAACCATAAGTCTTGATTCTCAGTTCCTATTTTTTCTTCTTAAAGAAAGTAGCTAATATATCTTTTAAATAAAATGAACAAATATTACCAGAAAGAAAAGACAATATGGGGAGAAAAGAGCAACTAAAGTTTTGTGCGTCAAATATAATTTGACTGTGATTGGCAAAAATGGTTAGGTAGCTGTTTCGTTAAAAATTATATTTATCAGTAGGGCTGAATTTATTTTTATTAACAAATTAGAAATTTTGCTCTATTCTTTTTCTCTTAGACTCCTCTGCTTTTTTGATCCTTGCATGAATAAACCAAATATTTCATGTCTGGTATTCCACAAAAGAAATCTCTCCCTTAAAGAAAAGTTGATATTTTATATGAACAAGCCTGAAATATTAACGATATTATTTTGACAATATTATTTGATAGTATTATCATTGAGAGTATTATTTTCCATGTGGCAAAAAGAAAACCCCTCGATTTGGCTCCGGAGTTGTCTATCCGTGGACGTGGAATGCCCTCTGCTTATTCTAACACTCTTAAAGAGTTATTACTCCTTCAGGGATCACTGCACAATCTACCTCTGTCTGGAAGAGATTGTTCTCATTTGCGAACATCTTCATGACTGTTTTATGTACTTAGTAATATATTCCCACAGATCTATTTATATTTGTGTCTGGAAATTGTACTTCAGGGCAAGGCTGTATCTTTTTCTTAGCTTGGGTTTCCACCATCCCTTCCCCTGCACCCCACCTTGCCTTGCTCCTTCTTGCCAGAATCAAAGCGAAGCTCAGGACAAAGACTAGAGCAAGTAGTTTGTTTGGAAGTGAGCCCATTAAGCAAGAATGCGAGGTCAGGGGAATCGAACAAGGGGGTGGGGAACGAATACTATGATACACTACTGAGTTGTCTATTCCTATGGGTGACTAGTGCTCGATCTTGAGATATTTTAAATGTGTTTCAGAACTGTTTACCCTGGGTACAAAAGGGAGAATCATTTATCCATTGGTTTCTGTCTCCTTTTGGTTAATGCTGGCCATGCAAACATTAACTCCAAAAGTTGGGACCAAAAGGATTTACAGTGATGCATTATATGTATTCAGTAAATTTTTTTTAATGTAATAGGACCCAGCTCAATTCTGAGCTCATAGTATGCATCTAGTGACTACTCACTGACTTGAAAGTTATGATTATATATCTGAAAATAGAAGTAACACAAATAGCACATTATTATTCCTATTTCCCCAAATGTTCTAAACAGACAAATAGGCTGTATTTTATTTTATGCCATTTTAAACACAATATTGTTCTGCTGAAGTTTTTTCTGGTGTCCAACATTCTTCCTACAGAATTTACACATCAGTACCTGTAGAGCTTCAATCCATTAATTACAAAAAGGTGTTATGCATGCAATACCCTTCAGAAATGTGCCGCATGGACATGTTTTCACTTCATAGAGCCATTTAAAAAATACTTTAAAAACATTTTTATTTTGAAATATAAGCGTAGACTTACGGAAAAGACTTGCAGAAATAATATAGAGGGTTCTCAGTTTTCTCATGTTTATACTTATTCAGTAGAATAATAAGAAAATTAACACTGACTCTCTACTGTTAATTAATCTGTAAATCTTACTCAGATTTCAACAACTTTCCCACTGATGTCGAAGATATCCAGGACCACATGCAGCAGTTAGTTGTCATGTATCTGTGGTCTCTCCATTCTTCCTTTGTCTTTCATGACTTTGACACTTGGAGACTACTGGTCTGTTATTTTGTAGAATATCCTTCAATTTGGGTTTGTCTGACGTTTTCTCATGATTAGAGTAAGATGATGCATTTTGTTTTTTTGCTAGAATACTGTAGCAATTACGTTGTGCTCTTCTCAGTACATTATAGCAGGAGTACATGATATCAGTATATCTTATCAGTAGTGTTGTTCATTTTGACCATGTAAGATGTCATATGCCAGGTTTCTGCACTGTGAAGTCACTGTTTTTCCCTTTGTAATTAGTATCTTGTAGGGAAATACTTTGAGACTATGCAAATATCCTGTTTCTTACAATACTTTTGCCTAGTAATTTTATCATCCATTGGTGATTCTTCTAATGCAACAGTTTTTCAGTATGGCCTTTGCCTGATGGTGCTTTTTTGATTTCCATCATTCCTTCCGCATTTGTTAATTGGAATGCTGATTTATCTATCAGTTTGGACTCATGGGTGTAACCCATCACTGTCCTGTATGTTGTTGCTCCCAGTGGTCCTACATTGGTCATGGGAGTTCCTTCCAGTTAACTCCCGTGTCCTCTCAGCACAGCCCTATCATTTTTGGAGCATTTCCTTACTTTATGGCACTAGCAGATTTTCCAGGTGTATCTTCTATTTTTCCTGTCCTAGGTTTGGACTCTACAATTTCTCCAAGGAGCTTTGGTTCCATATTTCGAAACCAAGCTAGGTGTGCTCATTGCTTCTAAGCCTTCTCAGAAGATAGTGCTAGGAAATATATGTCTTTATATCAACCCATGTGTACATACACATTTTAATCCATATTTATAGCTTCCATCTGTACATTTGTTAGAAACTATAAATTCATATTGATACCTCCAATTCCAGTTCTATACCACAGGATTCATTTCAGCACCCAGCTCCCCTCTCCCCTCTCTATTTGTAATGTCTTTGACAGTGAGAAACCTCACCCCCATTACCCATAATATATTTACTTATTTATTTAGAACTAGTATTCGCATAAGATGATTTCAGAATTGCTAACTATACCCCCGTGAAAAACAAATTTACTAAGCAGTGTAAAATCGTGCAAAGTTCGTTTCGTATCTGCTGCTTCTTACAGTAGGTAGTCAAAAATACTTTTTCTTAGGATAGCTCTTGCTTTCCCACTTTCCTCAGGTGAGTATATTTTTTATTCATTTGTAATGTAGTTAATTAAGTTCATTTGTTACTGTTTATTCCATTTTGGGTATCCTCCCCCATGCCCCAGTTTATTTTAATCATTTATTTATTTTTGGGATATGTGAAATATTACATGGTATTAAGAATCAATATACTCAGAATTGTTTTGCTCCCTCCAACTCCTCATCACTACCCTGTTTATTTTCCCCCAGTTTTTCTGCCCTGTTCCCACTCTCTATAGGCAACCAGTCTCATTAATTTATGGTTTATCCTTTTGGTTTTCTTTTGTAAAAATTAATATATGTATATATATTCTCATACCCCCTTCTGTCTTACAGGAAAGGTAGCATACCCTAGATATTCTTTTGCATTTTGCTTTTTAAGTTTAATATGTCCTGGAAATTACTCCATATCAATTAACAGAGGTCTTCATTCTTTCTTTTATAGCTACATAGTATTCCACTGTGTGGCTATATCATAGTTTACCCAGCCACTCTTCTGTATATGGCATTGAGCATCTAGGTTGCTTCTAACATTTTGCAGTTACAAACAGTGCTGCAGTGAGTAACCTTGTGCATATTCGTTTTATATTGTTGGAGATTTATTTTCAGAGTAGAGTCCTAAAAGTGGGATTGCTGGGGCAAAAATTAAGTGCGTGTATAGTTTTTGTTAAGTATTGTCAAGTTTTCTTCTAGAAGAGTTGTACCCATATTTGTTCCCACAAGCAGTGTACAAGGATATTTCCCCACAGCCTTGCCAACAGAATGCATTATACATTTTAATTTTTGTTGGTCTTATAGATAAGAAACATACCTCACTGTCGAGGTAATTTATGTTACTCTATAACATATTTTTTCCATATATTTAAAGACCATTTTATATTTGGGGGGATGAATTGTCTCTATATCTTTTGCCCCTTTATACTGGGTTTTTGGTCCTTTCACCCTTGAGCTCTTTACATATTAGGGATATATCTCTAGCAAATATATTCTTCCAGTTTGTCAGTTGTCTTTTGCTTTTGTTTATGGTGTTTTTGTTTGTTTCGCCATGCATTATATTTATTTTTATGTGTCAGAAATGAAATTCTATTGCCCCTCTATTTTAAGTCTTTGTATCTATACTGAGATTGAAGAGGAATTTACACTTATTTTCTCCTAGTTCTTGTATTGTTTTTAATTTTTGCACAGAGAAATCTGATACGTTTAGAGTTTATTATTTTGTATGACATGAAGTGCAGATCTGAATTTACCTTTTTATTTTTTTTTTCAATTGGCTACGCAGTTGTCCTGGCACCATTTATTAAAAAGTCCATCTTTGCCCTAGTGATTTGAGATGTCATTTTTTATCATATGCTAAATTGTATAAAATTACCTTTAAATATTCTTTTTTGTTTTCGCTATTTTCGTACTTTGTCATGGTGTGGTTTGTCCTATTCATTGCCTGTGGCCATAAGTAATGTTCCAAATTGGTGTCTATTCTTTTCAAAGAATAGTTAATTATTGCACCAATAATCTTGAAAGGTAGTGAAATTTATAAAGCACTGTTACCCAAATTGAACCCACAGCTTTGAGCTTTGCTCCTTCTGTCCAAATGTTATCAGTATCTGTGTATTATACAATCATTAGGCGGAAATGAAGCTTTCTAAAATGACTCTCAGTGCTACTTTGGAACCACTGTATGGAAACCTTGAAGAATGGCCTCATGAGCACTGGCTTTATTAAGGTTCATTGTCTTTGGCTCCTTGACTTGTTTCCTATAATGCAGGTGCTGGGTCTAGGTAGACAAATTATAGTTCTGCTATTGCTGCCAGAGTAGAGTCATTGGAATTATCTAAAGAATCTCCGTTTTCAAATAGACAGTGAGCTTCTTGGAGAAATAGATTATTGAAGGCTAATGCAATAGCATACCTTTTCTCCATCTTATAAGGCCCATCTTAAGTATTTGATTAGTGCAGTTGGTCTGGCTTTGCTTATAAAGCACATCATATTCTTAGACTTCAAATTTTAGAGTATGTGGAAATTGCGAGAAAACCAGAGGTATTTTAATTTCTTGACTTTATTTTTTTCCCCTTCTGTTTTAATACTGACGTTTTAAAGTGAAGAAGAAAGGTGCAGTGAAAAATGAAGCCATGGCTTCTATTACAATTTTTTTATGGACATGTTATTCTGCCCTTGACCTCCAGAGGGAGCAAGAGGGCTATAGTTAAGTAGTAATTCCTGAAAAAGAATTCTCTCCTCTCCTCTCCTCCCTTCTACTTCCTCCTTCTCCTCCCCTCTTCTCTATCTTTCTATTCCACCATACCTTCATAAATATGTAGAGTTTAAAGAATCATTTTTAAAAGTCATTTTCTACACGTTGTTCCTTTTTGGGATTTCCTAAACCTACTCCCCTTTAAGCTTATCTGTCTTCTAGTTGTGAGCCTTGCATTCTCTTGTGATGGAGGAGGTACTACCGTTTCAGTAGAGTGATCCTAAAGGAAGCCAGATGGAAATTTGTCTCAGCAGGTGGGGCTATTTCTTTAGAAATAGTATTAGTTCTTTTACTCCCATCATTCCACTCTGCCTCCTCCCCCATTAAAGTAGAGAGGCTTATGCATTTTTTTCTTCCCTGTTCCTACTGAACAACAAAAATATTAGTGTGTCTGGCCAAAAAGTTAACCATAGGCCCTTTGAATAGAGAGTCCACCCTCCAGGTGGCCTTTGAAAAGTCCATTACAAGATCCTGTGTTGATAGAACAGTCAAAGTTATTAGGGAATGTTTAGTTTTTTGTTGGTCTCATTTTGCACCAGGGGTTTTCTCCATGGTTACAGGTCTCCAATAAGTATTTACTTTCTCTGGGATAAAATTGTACAAAAAATGATCTAGTTCCAATATATCCATTTTTTTTCTCTCTCCTCTATGGTTATTGTTAAAATCAAGATGGGTTTGTGGCGCCAGAGTCTGGACCTTAACTGTTACACTGAATCTGAGAGTTTGCCTCGAGGTAGGTTTGGATTGGGTCAGGAGTTTTCCTCTCTCTCCTGACATGGGTTGGCCTACAGAAGCTTCTCCCTCCAGGCACCATCCTGGGTGGCAGGGGTGGTGCCGAAATCTAGAGATTAAGCACGTCTAACCAAAGAGGCTGAGTTTTACCTAACAGTGTTGGTCTAAAGGTTATCCCCGCTCCTTTTGTTTCCCTGTAGAGGTAGGAGCTGGTAAGAATAAATGAGCTCTAGACCAAGGAGAAGTCTCATTTCCCTGACTTTGGAGTTCTGGGGTGAGTGAGTCGCAAGCCTGCTACGCTGGTTGCTTCCTGCCTCCCCCTTACTGTTCCTACAACACCTGCTCCACACAGCAGGTAGAGCAGGCCTCACATGTGTGACGATCTGATTTTATCTCCCGTCTAGACCTTCCAAAGGCTTCCCATCGGACATGGAATGAAGTACCACACCTCACCATGACATACAGGGCCCCTGTATGATCTAGGACTATCTTCTTCTCTGTCCTCATCCTATACCTTGTCCACTATGCTCCAGCATAGTGGCTTCTGTTCCTAGAATGAGCTATTCTTTTTCATCTCAAGCCTTCATACTTGCTGTTTCTACTTGATGCCTTCCATTTGCCCTTCCAGACCCAATTTCTACCTTTTCTCACCTTGGTCTGTGCCCCAGTAGACTGACCATATGAATTACATCGGTGGACACTCACTTTCTGGCTTCCTGTTGGAAATGGCCAGGGGAAGCACCAGCAGGGGTTCAGAGTAAGGGAAGGAAAAGATATTTATTCAGGGTAGTTATTCCCTCTGCTCCTTCCTGGCTAAGTCACTGAGGTTTGGCTGTCCATCTCTTGGTAACCCCTCCTCCCTTTGCCCTGCAGGCCAAGAGTGCTCCTGGCTCCCCGGACTTGGGTATCTCAGCCCCTCTTGCTGGTTTTGTTAAACTCTATCTGTACTTTTGGGTGTCTTCTGCTTCCTGCCAGACCTCCACAAGCTCCCCTCAGATGTCACCCCCTCAGGGAGGCCCTCCCTGACTACCCACCGTCTCACTGCCCACCCCTGCGTCTTGCCTTCTGCCCTTTACTCTTTATCACAATGTATTTTTAATTTCTTGATCATAACTGACACTCTTCTTGTTTCATACTTTTTTCTTCTAATTGGAAAGTGAGAATGGGAGAAAGTTGTCTGTTTTACTGCCTACTGTGTCCCCAGCACCTAAAACAGAGCTTGCACATGCTAGGCAGCCAATAATTAGTTTTTAAAGAAGTAAATGAAGAGCTGACTTTTCTAGCTCCTGAGAAGCCTGGATCTCAAAGTGAGGTGTATGGGGAGTGTCACAAGCATGTCAGGAAGTTGTCTCATTTCCTTGTACCTTTATTGCATGAGGCGCTAACTGCTTTTTAGGTACTGTTTGTTAACTAACTCAACCACCAATGCTTAGGAAGTAGGGGACAATATAAAATAAGCATTATTTCAGATTAAGCCTTTTAATGGAAACATAGAAGGATGTCCCTGCCATCTAATATCTCTGTCTCCTTTGACTAGTTTAGGTGTGTCCAGTCTTAGCTGGGTAAGGAAGCTGCTTTGAAGTTCTTTAGAATCTCCAGGTCATGGAGTTGGGGATGGTGCTGAAAGTATATCACAACAGTTTGTTCATGCTAGAAAGTGTGCTCTGAGAGGACTATATTGGAATGCTTGGGCTGCATAGAAATACCAAGGTGAATGCCCAGTGGAGTAGTTCTCAACATTAGCTGATTGTCCAAGTCACTCGTGGAACTAACGTAGCTCTCTAGGCTGCATCCCAAGCCTACTGAGTCATTCTAAGGGCTGGGTTCAGGAATCCGTGCCTTTTAAAAGTTCCATCGATGCTTGTGGGACATAGTCAAGGTGAGAGCCACTGGACAGGCATAAAGGGGGTGGGCTCTGCTTAGTTCTGTAAATTCAGGGAGCTAATTATGTCGTAAATTTCCTGAACCATTAGCACAAGGCTGATGAGCCAAACACATTTTATGTTTGAGTCAACAGATGTTTCCTCTCATGTCTTTGGAATTATTTCTCAGTAGTAATTGGGGTCTTGAAAACTTGGCATTTGAAGGCTAGTATTATTTTTAGTTTATAAAGTGAGAAACTGAAATTTGGAAAGGTTAACAAACTTATTTACACTGGCATTGAGACCACTCTCCTCCCTCTAAGCCTTATTGTAACTCAACAGTTCATTGCAGAAAACTTTTTATTGTAAAATGAGACACCTTTCAGGACCCTGTAGAGTTTTCTTTGTTTCCTCTTGTTCCTTTTGATACTCCTATACCTAGTCTATAAAAGGCAAGCTCACCAATGAGTTTGGCATTGCTGGGTGTGCCCTGTCTTCAGAATCCCTCATCAGCTCATGTCTTTTCTGTTTGTCACTTGTAAAGTGGCAGGCATCTGTAAACCAAACGGATGCATTTATTGGTCCACGTCAGCTTCTAGTATTTATGTGTACATTCAGGTTGTATGATTTATAGTAATATCACATCTGGAATTCTATATGTATCTTCCATTTTATATTATGCCATGAATATTTTAAATTACTGAGATGTAATTTACATTTACATATACTGTACATTTACGTAAGCTTTATCCATTTACGTATAGGTAGTTGAATTTTGACAAGTATATGTACTTTGTAACCACTACCACAATCAAGATACCAAACATTTCTTTCACCCCAAAGTTCCCTCATACCTACTGTGGTCAGTCTCTTCTTCCACTTTTGGCCCCAGGGAACCACTCATTGGCTTTCCGTCAGTACAGATAAATTTGCATTTTCTAGAATTTCACACAAATGATATCATACATAGGTACAATTTTGTGTCTCATTTCTTTTTCTCAGCATAATGTTTTTAGTTGTAAGTATTTTTTAATTTTGCCCTAGTCTTTTTTTTCTTACCCGAGTTTTTCGCTACTGCCCTCTCCCCCCGCCCCTTAAACCAGACAACTTAAGCTGGCTATGTGTATTTCCTTTCCCTTCTTTTAATATTCACACAGCCATATACACATACAAGGGAGTCTAGATAATTCAGTCTGTAAAGTTCACCCTCCGCAGACACAGAATAGGACAGCAAAGGGCAGAGAATGGATTAGAGGAGCAAAGGAAAAGTAATCAGTGGAGGCAGGTAGGTGTTCCTGTTTAATAAGTGAGAAAATGGAGAAACTTAGAAGGAGCCTACAAATAGCAGACACAGGGCTCAGTACAACTCTTCTGACTCCAAATCCAGCATCTCTCTTAACTCCAAGAGGGTTTTTTTTTTTCAATAAAATTTTGAAGTCCTAATGGTAAGCAAATTTAGGACCTGGAGAAAAGATAATGATATTAGTGATGATGATGGTGATAATGATAGTCAATATGATGGTGAAGGTGGTGACCATGATGGTAGTGATGACGAAGATGGTAGTGGTGGTGGTGATGGTGATGGTAGTAGTGGTGACAAGAATGATGGTAGTGATGGTAAAGTTGATGGTGATGGTGGTGGTGGTAGTGACAGTTATGGTAATGATGATGAAGATGATGGTGATGGTGGTGGTGATGATGGTTATATTGATAATGGTGATGGTCGTGCTCTAAAGCAGGGGTCCCTAACCCCCAGGTCACGGAACAGTATTGGTTGGTGGCCTATTAAGAACCGGGATGCACAGCAGGAGGTGAGTGGCGAGTGAGCTGGTGAAGCTTCATCTGTATTTGCAGCCGCTCCCCAGCGCTAGCATCACTGCTTCAGCTTCACCTCAGATCATCGGGCATTAGATTCTCATAGGAGCACCGGTCCCTGGTGCCACAAAGGTTGGGGACACTGCTCTAAAGAACATAGATCCAGGGAGCACTGAAGGGAATAGAAATTAAAACCCAACCTTTCTATGCTGTTTTTACTTATTTTTTCCTCATTTCGTCTTCATAAGAATTCTGCAAGATGTGTATTATTATCATTCCCATTTTAGAGAAGGAACCTGAAGCCAAAGTGATTTTTCAACCATTGGCAAGAGAAGCAGGTGATAAGCATTGAGTCCACTTTTTACACTCAGGTGTTTATGAAAATCAATAAGCAAGTATTTTAATGGCATTCAACAGATTCGAAAAAGATTACCAATTTTTCATGCTTAATATAAAAGCAAATTTCCTTCATGCCAAGTTATCATTAAACGTATTAGAAAGAATGAGTTGGTCAATATTAACTTGGAGAGATTTCTGTTTTGTTGTTGTTATTATTATCCTTAGGTGGGAAAATACAGATATAGATAAATGTATATAGTAGGTTCCATTTTCATTAAATGAATGTTAAACATACTGACCTCTGGCTTCCATTTTGGTTTGGCTACGCAGCAGGTGTTTCAGGAGATCAGCGAGAGGGAAGAGAGAAAGGTCAGGGGGTTCTCCTCCCACCCCTGCTGGTTCCCTTCTTGCTTGGCCCTGGTTTAGGTAGGTGACCACAGCTCCTGCTGGCCTCCCTCTCTCCCACAGCCTGGACACTGACAAGGTCCCTGTAACATCATTCCTTCCTCTTGCCCCTTCGGCTTCCATGTGGTAGCTGCCTCTTGCTGGTCTTGTTGCTCGTTGCTTTGCCATTCTCTTGACCCTGTCCATACTGTCTCTGCCCATTATTAAGCTAATATCACTCAGCCTCTAACCCTTCTGTGCTCTGCTTTTTAGCCCTAGGCAGGAACTTGGCAAATTACATCCTTCTTTGCAAGCAGCTCCCTGTCCTCCCCGTGCTATGGGTAGTCTGCAAAGCTGGAGGAGGTGGAGGGACCTGGTCCTCCCTTTGCTTGCTTTTCCTGTCCCAGTCCCCTCACAACAGCCCATCCCTCTGCAGTAGCAGTGGGGGTACCAGAATCAGCCAGGCGGTGCCTCTGAGCTTCTGGATTATAACAACCCCAGCTCTTCCCTTGGTTCCCTGACCCAAGAAATGCTGACTGCTTTTTGCAGTTACTTTTCTGTATTACCTCAGTAAGCCCATTCACATTTTCAGATGGCCAGCCCTTTTTTCTTCTTATTGTGGTAAAAAACACATAACATAAAATTTCCAATCTTAACCATTTTTAAGTGCACAGTTCAATAGTGTTCAATGTATTCACATTGTTGTGAAACAGATCTCCAGAACTTTTTCATGTTGCAAAACTGAAACTCTGTACCCTTTAAACTTTCCCCACCTCTCCCAGCTCCTAGCAACCACCATTCTACTTTCTGTCCTTATGAATTTAATTACTTTAGATACTTCACGGAAAGATCTCCAACTCTTTTTAGCTCTATCTTTTATTAAAATAATTGGCATAGTTTCTGTTTTCCTGATTGGACTCTGACTGATATACCTCTGTAAATAGTCCCCTCTCTGAATGATTTTCAGTTAAACTCATGAATCCTGCTGGGATCCCAACTGATACACTGTCTTGGAAGTGCGCATAAGGGGGGGTGTTGGAATAACACTTGTTAAAATGATAATAAAGATGAAAGCCTCTTTTACACCCAAAGCACTGTATATTATCACTATTGGTGGTGGTGGTGGTGGTAGTAGTAGTAGTAGTAGTAGTAGTAGTAGTAGTATTCTAAATGAGGCTGTATCTGAGGCTCCCCTGCAGTGTCCCTTCGAGCACTAACATCCAGAAAAGAGGAATGACAAACAGAAGAAAACAGGGACAACTTCAGAGTTTCCACCGACCATTTGTGGCTTTAGGCCTGAGGGTCAGAAAGAGAAATCAAGGAACTCTGTCCCCTTTCCTAAGTGAGGATGTGGGGAATATCATAAAAGCCTCATATTTATATTCATAAGATAATCTGGGGAAGAAGCCAGAGTGTCTGTGTCCTTAAGTGATACTGGGACTCTGGCTGTGATTAGGATGAGGCTCTGATCCCAGATGTTAGTCCCCAGCGATTCATTGACATCCTGACTTAAAATGAAAAATCTGGTTGCTTTTCCAGAGTAGTTAAAGACTGGAAAATCCCAACCACCAGCCAACTCACAAATGCCAGAAACTCCCTGCAGCCATAGCCCTGGCAGGGGGGCTCCCCAGCCTCTTTACTAGGAGCCCTCTCTTCTGAGGGAGTTAGATGGTAAAATGAGGTTCCAGGGGATCTTGTGCAGAGTTTGTAAGGGGTGGAGGGCAGGAGGTATTGTAGGAAAGTCCAGTGAGGAGGGCCTTGGCTTCCCTGAACAGGGTGGCCCAGCTGGCTGTACATTCTGGAGAATACCTGCCAGGTATTCTGGTCAACCCCTGCCAGGAAAGAAGGCCTGAAAAACACCAAGTCCAAGGGAGAAGGTTAAGGCGTTTCTGTAGCAACTGTTAATCAAGAAAACCTGAGCAACAAAGGCAGGCAATTGCTTCCTTCTGAAACTATTTGACTGCCTTGGCTTTTTGTACTTGGGCAGGAGATGAGAAAAAAACTCATCTATGTGAGTTTTATGCCTAGATATTATGGAACACACACACACACACACACACACACACACACACACACGCACAAACTACCCCTCCAATGTCTAGGAACTCTATAAGCTCCACAAAATTATTTGCAAAATTATGTGTGTGTACATGGGGATCTGCAATAATTTTCTGGGGACTGTAAATATCATCTGATTCACAATAGGGTCATTGTCACCTCCTTGCTTCTTTCCCCATCCTCAAATTGAGAATAGCTCTAAATTATGAGTTACTGGAGGGCATGACCATGACTTTCATCCTTGAATCTCCAACAGCATCCTGCCTGGTATGATTTGTGCAGTCTTTTACTGAGTATTTAGTAAATTGAACATATATAGGCAGACTTCAAGTTCCAGGAATCTACAATAAATCCTTTCCATCCTCAAAGTGGGCTTGTAATGGGAGAGCCTTTTCAGGATCTCAGTAACAGTTTTTTCTGTTTGTGAGATGATCTTCCTACAGAAGTCTTGACATTAGACAAGATCAACACTAGTTTGGGAGGCTGAGTGCTAGTATTGGTTTCCTTACCGACACTCCATGCCCCCCCCCACACTTACATCATATGAAAAATCATAGTTATGGAGAATTATGGTAAAAATGACAAGAAGGAATTTTATCATAAACTCAAAGTCATGGTACTAACATTGATAGGTGAAATAGAAATTGGTCAATGGCTTTCACTTTCAGGATATTAGAAGGAAAAAAAGATGAGAGAGGAAAAGAGAAGTAGTGGACATTGTCACTAAGATCAATCGTATAAAAGTAATGTGACTTAGTATAGGTGAGTAGGAAAGAGAGCTTAGAATTCCTCACTGTACGACAGAACAATGAAAATGACTCAGAATATTATGGGAAGTGAAAAGACTTAATTTTTTTTACCATTATCCTCTTCATAGTTGGGATTATTTTTTTCTTCATTTTACTTATGACTACTATTGGTCTGCTAGAACATTTAAGATGGGTGAGGACAGGGGTAGGGAATGAGAACCATATTTCATTGATTCTAGAATGCACATTTTCCATTTTCTACTTTCTACAGTCTCTGAAGATCAATTGATGGTGTCACCTAGGCTGAGTAGAGATGCGGTTATTAATATTGCCAAAACTTGGTCATAGCTATTCATATTGTTGGTTCAATTGAATTAAGTGCATTGTTGTTACTGTAGATGTTAAGTTGAGTTGCTCAAAAAGATTACACTGATTTGGCATTGAAATGAAAAGTTATCATGTGTGCAAAAAAAGAAACAGCAGTGAGACTTTGATAGTGGTAGAGCATGTATGCATGGTTGGAGGAATGAACACAATTACATAGTTTTTGCAAAGCATCGACTGAGTGTTTTCCAGAAGCTAAGAGTGGAGGAGAGCCATTCCAGAAGTAGAAAGATTTACTGAGATTTATGATAGGGTTGCCATCATAATCCCAGCCAAGTGACAGGAGAAACTGCCAACATAACTCGGATAGATGAGAGAAATATCAAAGCAACAAGAGTCTTGCGTGGCTGTGGAGGACTGTGGTTAAGGATGAATAAGTTTAATGGACACTGTATTTTCCCTCTTAGTGGTACATAAGAAAAGGCATATTTTAGAATCAATGGAAAATGGTACAGATGCAGACTTATGACATAAAGGGAGCCACTACCATTTTATAGGAGAAGACAGACCCATTGCCTCCTTTGCTGGTGGGCCTACTCTTATGAGGTTCAGCACAGAGATGGCCGATAGTTGTCCAGGCACTGTGAGAGGAGGAGCATCCTATGTATTTATGATACTACTTGCCCAAATGATTCTAACAAACAGGAGATAGAACAAGTCTCAGGGATATGGAAGAGGAAAGAACCTCATATGAACTTGAGATGGACAAAGGTTTTTAAAAAAAGTATAGGTCTTTCTTTAAGACAATGTTTACAGGTTGGGGCGCTTCTTCTAAAATTGTAAAAATTAAACCTAAATGTTTAAAAATTCTAGCAGTTTCATACCCCTCAACAAATATAAAATGTTTTAAAGTAAATTTGACTAGTAAATATTTAATTGTCCTGAAGATTATACCTTTAAATTTACTAAGCATGATTATTTTACAAGCAGATAAAATTCAATATAATCTATTATTAATGTACCTAAAATAACAGAATTACATTAGCTTAGTAAAAACACCAGAAAATTAATTGTATATATCTACATTTCTATAAAATTGCCATTAACAAATGGAACCCAAATAAAAAGAATACATACAATTTGTTTTCTTATTCATCCTAACCCATTCCCACTTTGACCTTCCTCACATATTAATAAAAAATCCTAGACATTTCAGGTTCTTAATTTTCCATCATGTTTATGGTAACTTTTAATCTGGCATTCATGGGCAGAGGTCCATGTATGGGCTCCAAGGAGCCTATGCACCCCTGAAATTATATGAAATATCTTGGGTATTATGTGCTTTTTGGTGGTATTGAGGAGAGAGATTCTTGTTGTCACCAGTTGATCTCAGAAGTGTTCATTTTCAGAAGAGTCCATGAGCACTGTTCAGCATTATGGATCAGTGGTGACGGTGCACACTTTTGGCAGACGTTTTGCTGTAGCAGGAAGCTGGGTTAGACTCAGTGGCAACCGACAGGGTTAGCTCACAAGAGACAAGACACCTGGGAAATGGGCTTTGTGATTCTGTCTTGGTTTTGGGATTTGGCTGCCAAGATGTCCCTGCTTTCTCTCAAAATAAACAAAGACAAGCCACTGCATTCCTGTGCCATCCAGGTTTAATCTGGCACTTCGAACCATCTTTTAAGTGACAAAAACCAGGTCCTAATCCTTTAGTTTTCCCCTCACTCTGGTAGGTCAGAGATACCCTGACTGTGATAAGGCTGAGCTTGGGGGAGGACTCAAGGGACTGACATCCAGGTCACTTGCTGCTACTGGTGGTGACTTTTATGCTCTAATTTGAAAATGTAAAAAGGCTAGGTTGGATGGATTCTCAGTGAGTTGCGTGAATTCCTCTCCTCCCAGGCCTGGCCTGGCTGAAATGGATGCTCAGCCTCTGGAAGTCCTGGGTTAAAGAGGGGACTTGAGAGTTAAGAATGTCTCAGACTTGAGAGTTAAGCATGTCTCAGACTTTAGTAAACATTAGAATTTGTTGGAAAGCAACACAGATTTCTTGGATCACCCCCAGAGATTCTGATTTAATAGGTCTGGGGTGGAGTCCTGTGTTTATTTATTTATTTAAAAAATAATATCCCAAGTGAATTTTTAGAAAAGGGCTATAAAGGGTTTTGTTTTTCCAAGCATTGATGAAGAGGAGGGCTTCTGGGCCCTCAAACATTCTGTCCTTTGTGAGTTAATTCTGTTGAGTCTGGGTGCTCTCCTTATTTTCGGAGAATGGCTTGAGAGGGGAGCCCAGGGCCTGTTTCTGCTTCCTCACGGATGTGATGCCATGGCCAGCATGGCATGGGTCCTGGTGCCATGGTTCACTCAGTGTTGGCAGCTGGGAAGCTCCTGCTTAGCCCTGCCCCCTCCAGCATTTTTCCCCAGCCAAGGGAATGCATCCTCCAAAAGGGCACTGAGAGTGGGAAGAAATGTCTTGGCTAAATCCAAAACCAAGAATTATCTGTCAGGAGCTGCACTTTTCCAAGCCCCCGATATAACAAGCTGTGCATTGAAGACCTGAAGAAGAGAATGTCCAAAGTGGCAGTGTCTGTAGCCTACCTGGGAGGAGGCAGAGTGGTGTAGTGGTAAAGCGCCAATCTGGGAGTACTCATTCACTCATTCATTCATTCATTCATTCACTTGTTCATTTACTCAAATACTTGATTGCTTTCCATGTGCTAAGTAAGCACTATGTTAGGAGCTGGGATTCAAGGGTGAATGAGATATGCCTCCTGGAGCTCACACTTTAGCAGAGTGAAAGACATTAGAAAATGGTTCTAAAGTTTCTACATGAGAGGGGCTAAGAGCTTCAATCTGGTTTTAAGGGAGAAGAGGAGTGGCATAGAGATTTGTCTTGAAGGTGATTTGCATCGCAAAATCATTGGTCTCTCATTTTATCTGTTTATTTGGGGTAGGTGGTAAGGGAAAGTTGATGGAGATTGTCACATGGCCAGAGATATTCCCTTCCTCAACATAACACTAAGCCACCCATGTTGCCGACATCAGTGAGTAAACAAGTTATTATCTAATTCATTTAATCAATCAAGTCAGTCAATCAATCGCTTGATTAGTTAATGACAGTTGCAGGTGCTAAGAGGTATACAGCATTGTGGGAGCTCATAAAAAGGATACTTCGTCTCGGGTAGGGTGTGAGAGAAGGATTTCTTAAACAGGGAACTTAACCTGAGGTCAGAAACGCAAGGTAAGAACGAGTACGGAATGAGCGGTGTGTTGAGGCCTAGCCGGGGCGGCTGAAGCTGAGGGAACATGCGGGAGAGTGCCACAGTGCGGTCAGAGAGAAGCGGGGTAAGATCCGACAGGGACTCACAGTGTCTTTTCTTTCTATTTTTGGGATGAAAAGTTGCTTTGTAAAAAGTAGCTTTACAAAAACAAAGTGATTATGAGTGCTTAGTGTCTGATAACTGATTTTATTCACTTGAAAATGATAGACTGGTTTTGGCAGGAGCCCAGAGGGGACCCTCCTTAGCTCTAGAAGCCTTTCTGTATAGGGGAAGGAGGCAAGTCTGCCCTGTGCCATGGACTCTGGCCCTGACGGCCATGCCTCTTCAGAATCTTTTCTGGGCTCAGCCAGAGGTGGCATTTCCTCCAATGGGCTCTCTTGCTTCTAGAAGTATTTCTTGTTTCTGAGTGTGCCATCACTTTCATTTACTCTTGACTTCTTTGACTTAAATGAATGCTAGCCCATTTTTTTTGTTGATTTTTTAAAAGTAAGTTTGGGAACAGCAACCTGTGATTAGACAAATATGCATTTTTTATAACTCAATACATCCATATTAATCTGTAGACGTTGATGAATCAAAATGACATTTGGTGATGGTGTCATTGAACAGCAATTGTACCTAGCAATTATTTAGTTTTGTAAATCAAGTACCACATGGTATACCAAAGGTAGTGGAAGTTCTTTGATGAAATGAAGATCTGTCTGTTCTTCATTCTGTCCTCTTTATTGTCTCATTTTTTAAAAGTTAGGTCAACACACATACACAGAATTTCTAGATTGAACCTGATTATCTGTCCTGAAGATCTTATTGTCAACTTTACAAGCGTTTATATGTCTCCTCTCACACACAGGTGCATCCTCACTTTAGCACTTCTTCTTGATTCCTTACATGTTTATTAAATTTAGTCAGGAAGGAGATTTCTCTGACTTAATGAATGAAATAGGCATAAAAAACATCTCTGGTCTGGGAGTCGGGGGCCCTGAGTCCTAATGTTGGCTTAGCCATTTGCTAGTTGTATGATATTACATGGAACAGATTTGACTGCAAGTAACAGAAAACTCAGCAAGTGGCATCCTACACAAAGAGAGATGATTGTTCATTTTTTCCATAACAAGAAGACTAAAGGTAGGAAGTCACTGGCTTGATTCAGCTACCAGCTGGATGATGTCTTCCAGGACCAGGTTCCCTGGGTCTTTCCCTTCCACACCCCTTAGCATGTGGCCCTTTTATCCTCATGCTTGTGGCTTTATTGTCACAAGATGCCCATCCCAGCTGCAGACTCCATGGCTACTCAGGCAGGATAAACAGGGAAGGATGATGCATTCATGTCTGGTTTACTCCCAAGAAAAGAGATTCCCATGAAACCCAGCAGATGCCACTGGTCAGAACTGTAATGTAGCTACTCATAGCTGCAAAAGAGACTGGGAAAATATTTATTTAGTTGTTTCACCTTGTGAAGTGGAAAGCAGCAAGGGATTAGGGGGTTGGAAATGCCTACAGGATTAGTCAAGGAGCAGCACCTGGCCTGATATCCTTGGATAATTTGTCATTTGTACATCAGTTTCCTCAGTTATAATGTGGTGGTTTAACCAGAATGGGTGGTCTGTGGGGTTCCTTGTAGTTCAGAAGCAGGGATTCTCAAACTAATGTGCATACAGATAACCTGGAGATCTTATTAAAATTCAGAATACTGTGATGTAGCCTGAGAGTATGCATTTCTAACAGGCTCCCAGGTGATAGTGGTATTGCTGGACCATACTTTGATTTGCAAGGTTTTAAAGGCGTATAAATCCTTAGATATCTTCCTGCTTTTCTCAGCAGACAAGCCAGGTTAAGGCAAAGATCAATCAATTTCCTTAAGTTGCCTAGAATGAATTTGAATTTGCAGAAACATTTTTCCATCAATAAATGTGCACATTTCTACTTTTTTTTCCCCAGCATTTCTAGATGTAGAAGTATAAGAGCTAGAGCCTCAGTCTTAAGGGTAGCATAAGTAGTTAGAAAGGGATTAAGGAAGAGGAAAGAACTTTTCTAATTTAATTCTCATAACAACCCTGTGAGGCCAGTGTGATTACCCTCATCTTACAAAAGAAGAACCAGAGAGCATTCATGAGGTCAAATTACTTTCCTAAGGTCATACAGCTAATAGGGTTTAGATTCTAACCCAGGTCTCTGATTTTGAAGTCTGTGATCTTTCCATTTAATCATGCTGACTCTTGCAGAGGCCCACATGTGAGAGAAAAGAAAGACTAATACAAGACAACTCCCAATTGAGAGATAATGAGCTTGGTACAAATCTGTCCATGATCATTAGTCTTCATCTGCCCCTCCATTTCCATTCTCTGCCCTTCTCTGCAGTTCCTGGAGACTGACCTCTGCTTAGGCTCTGGTCTCCAGTTGGGTATGGTCAATGGGAATCAGCTTCAGGAGACTGGTGTGTGGAAGAGATAGAGGTTGGAATATTTTTTCAACCACTTTCACTATGGTTTGACAGTAGCTGATTCCCTGAAGTTACAACTTGGGTGGTGTCTTCTATGCCTCTCACTGGTTTGGCTCCTTCTCCTTATCTCCTCAGGTCTGGGAGATACTTTCCCTGTTGCTAATCCCTGGGTGTTTTATAGTCCTCATTGTTTCCCTTAACCCTCCCCACAGCTCATGAACAGTCCAGACCTTTGGTTGCCTCTTTGATGTGCTGCCTGTTTTCTGATGAGAACATGACTTACTCATTTTCTAACAATTTTCTGGCAGTGGTAGATACTGTTAAACACCATGGAACATAACAGATTTGGGAGACTGCAATAGTCAGATCTTGGGGAGAAGTTAGCGCTTCAACTGGGTCGTGATGGCAGGGGTGGGAGGGGGAATGGGGGACTTTTAGAGACAATGGAGAGAGAATATTTGAGAAGAGCATCAAGCCAAGGCAAAGATTAAAGGAGCCATGAGGATATGCTTGCATTTGGGGATCAACATTAAAGTAAGTTGCCTGGAGTGAAACCAGATAAAATGGGTTATTGTAATAATACTAACATTTTAAAGTACTATGTGTCAGTATGTTCTAAGTACTTTACCTGTTTAACTCATTTCATCATCAACAGTCCTTGGATTACCCTCATTTTTAGAGAGGAAGTGGTGGAAACTGAGGCACAGAGAGCTTAAGAACTAGTTCCAGGTCACCTAGTAACTAAGTGGCCAGAATTTGACTCTTTGTGATCTGGCTCTGAGCCTGCCCTCAACCATCATGCTGTGCTAAGGCACAGATGCCATTAACTGTTTTGGAGTAGGAATGAAATCTGAAGAAAGTGTTGCTTAAGAGGGGAGAACCTGGACATGCAGCATAGAAAGTGTGTAGCGAAGAGCAGAGGGATCTACCGTACTCTCTGCAGAGCCTTTGGTTTAGCATTGCTCTGGGTCAAGTGTTAGCTCCAATTGGATTGGTTTATGGTTTTCATCATGCCCTTTTCTGGCTGTGTGGAAAGAAGTTCTCTCTTCTCTTTTTATATGTCTGTTGACTTTTGACAAATAGACGGCCAGACATTTCTCCAACAAAATAGGTTTATTCAGGAACAACAAAGAATGACAATTCTGTGAACAGACAAGCCCATAGAAACAAGGGAGAAGAACTCTGTTATGGACTTGGAGGGACTGTTGTAAACAAAGTGTCCATTGGAGGAAATGGAAAGTTTGATGTGTAGTGACTTCTCATTGGCTGAGCTGTTACTGGGCGGAGAGGAATCTTTTCTTCCTCTGGCTGAGGTAGTGTCACTTCCTGTCGGAGATGCAAGGTACGTCTCTTCCTGTTGGGGTCAGTAGTGTGTTGAGTGACAAGTGCCTGAGAGTTTGTCTTCCAGTGTCAGGCCTGGATCAGGGCACTGGGAGCTGCTGTGTTGCCAGCAGCGGCTATGGAAGGGCCTGGAGGAAGGGGACGCCCTAGTCCTGGCAGAGTTCACAGGTCTTCGTCACTGGGGATTGAAAGAACCCATTAAGTATTAGCATTATTGTTTTGTTTTTTAATGCACTCAGAGGTGAACTTCGTTAGCAGCCAAAATAGCTCCAGTTGCCTAGTTTGTTTTCTTTTTGTTTTTGCATGAGGACATACAGATTTAACCTGAGTCTAGATTTCCTTCTCTACAATATGGTGGTAATAAAAGCTACCTGACATGTAATGGGAATCCATTGTGTGCACATAGTGTGGAGACAAACCCAAAGTAGGTGTTCACAAATATTGCTGGAAATTCTCCTTTCTCTTGATCTACTTTGCTTTTGTTAAAAGATAAACTGAGATATATTAAAATTTTTAAGAATTTATTTGCGCAAAAATGATTCCAGTCAGGCAGCCCCAAATGAAATGGTTAGGAGCACTCTTTTGGCAGGAGCTCGGGAGAGGGACTTCTATAGAGAAAAGGCAGAAGCAAAGTAAGCAAATTATTGATTGGCTGTAGCTTAAAGCCCAGTTGGCTGTTTGTGATTGGTTGTCCTTAAGTTTCATTTAGTAACCTTGAGAAATGTACAGGCCTAGATTTTGGTTTGTTTAGTAGGCCACCAAGCATTAGAGCCACCTCACTTTAATGGCCTCCATGTTCAATTAATTTAACACTTCCTTCCATTTGAAGTCATTATGAGCTGATAATAAGGATGTTGGAGAGTAGTTTTCCTCCCTTCCTTCCTCTCCTCCTTCTCTCCCTTCCTTCCCTGCAATTTCTTTTTGTGAAAAATTTCAGATATACACAAAAGTAAAGAGATGTGCCATCATTATCATCTAAATTTGAGAATGTTCAACAACTTTTCATATTTGGTTTATCTATTTTCTTTTTGCTAAAATATTTTAAAACAACCGCAAATGTCATAAATTTCACTTCAAATACTTCAGTATGGGTTTCTAAAAAATAAGAGTATTTTCTTAACACAATGACGTTAATATACCTAACAAAATTAACAATAACTTCTTAATAGCAAGTCACACTCAGACCATATTCAAATATGTCCAATTTCCAGCACAGACTTTTTGTAGTTGATTTGATTGAGTTAAGAGCCCAGTGTGGTGAGGGGTGCAAGAGAGAAACCAACTACATAGGGCTTTGTTTACAGTTCTTAGAATTCAGGAATTTCTTTGCCTTTTGCACAATGACTCAGCTTTGCCGACATAGTGCACCCTAGCATTTGTGGTTTTGACTGTCTGGAAACAACTCCACGTGTCCATGGCATTTAGCAGTGTCTTCTGAAGCACAAATGTGAATCCTAGGCGCTTTGGGGACTATGTCTGGGAGAGAGTTAGAGAGTGTGCCTAGCCGATTGCTGGCCTTTGGCTTCTCAATGATGCTTTGTTGTTCTCCTTTCTTGGTTTGAGATTTCATAGTTTGGTATAATTAAAATAAAAACTAGAGTCATACATAGGACTACTGCTTTTTTTATTTTGTCAAATAAGGACTTTAAAAAATATCTCCTATCGCCATTATTTCCTAAGAGGAGGCACAATTTAATACTAAAAGGGCACGGCTGACATTATTTCAGAATAAAGGAGCATCTTTCCCAGGAAATGACAGTCACCTTATGTTGACATATGTATTTTCCATAGTTCCAGTTTTCTCATTTTGCCATGCACTGGTGAGCACTTTGTCACAGTTTGGTATTTGGGAAGCATTCTTCCTTTCAAGATTGCGTGGATAGTAAAAATCTGTGAAGTAATAAAAATGTCATTCTTTTTTGAAGAATAATCATTGAGTGAGAAGATGAAACTTTAGTAAAAGTTGAAATTGGAGCTAATTTGTGAGGTGGGGACAGGCACAGGAGATGCCACTTTTTTGAACTATAATTTGGGAGGGCATGTTAGGAACAGGTGTAAACTTTTCCATATTCTCCCAAAGATCTGAGGTTGCATCTGGGGACATCAAGAATTAATTATTTTCTCAAATCAGACTTATGACCAGACTTCCTCTTGGCTGCTAAGAATTCTTGTTGATCTCACATTTCCAAACGCACATTCCCACCCTTCTCCTGTACCCTACACTTGTCATCCATTGTGTGAGACTGCAGCCATCATAACCTCTGAACCTCTGCCACAGCTTAATACTAGTGCTAAGCCCATGACCTGCACATTTGTATCTCGCACCAGCTCTGCCTTGCCGAGCTTCAGGCCAATGCACCCAGCTGCCATGCAAGACCCTCCTTGCGCGTCTCAGCGGAGGAGCTCCTCCTCTGCTTAGCTCAGGTCCTCCTCCTCACTTCCCCACACACAGAATGGAGAAGTCGCTCACGCCAGAACATGAGAATTTCCTAGAGGCATTCTTCACCCCCCACATTCACCCCATTACCTGTTCCTGAAGTACTTACTTCCAAAAAGGTTTCTAATCTATTTACGTCCAGCCATGACTGCTGTCACCACTCTAGCTTTTCTCCAGCCTCCTTCACTGTTACCCTTTCCCTGAGTTATTGCAACAGTCCCTCTTAATCTCCATCTCTAATCCCATCAATCCATTCTTCACACAGTAGCCAAAACGACTTCCTTAAAATGGAAATTGTGTCACATTGCACCCCGTATTCAAAACTCTGAGGACATTTGGGACAAAAAAACAAAAACAAAAACAAAAAACAACAAAAAACAAAAATCCCTAACAGGGCCTATGTAGCCCATGTGATCTGCCCATTACCCAACCCTAATCTCATCTCAAGCTATTTTTCTTTTCATTTGCCATGTTTGATTGACAAATGGTGGATTTTGATTTCTTTGAATACTTAAAGCCCTTTCCTGCTTCAAGGTAGGGAACACTTGGTGCTTCTTCTACTTAGAAAGTCTTTCCCACTCTTCCCGCTTTCTACCTGTTCCCCCTTCAGACTTCAGGCTTCCTAAGGACGGACAACTGACCATTCCTCTGACGAATAGCCAACATCTGGTATTGTCTCAGGCGGAGTAGGTGCTCGGTAAATCTCTGTTGAATGAGTGAATGATTGTTCCAATTAATATTGAAATTATCCCTATAAAAGGATGGAAGGGAGAGGCTGAATATATTCTAAAAAGGGAAAAGGCCACGTTTTTGCTAGATCAGCCAAACTGATGTTGGGCCTTGAGTATTCAGACCAGTATTTACCTTTATACTTAAAATAATGGACCTTTCTGTGAAATAAAGTAAATCATATTTTCAGTGAGTGCTAAGATCAGCTCCATTTTATTTGTATTGCCAAACTTGTCAAGGTTCCTATAAAACTCCTATAAAGAATGACCCTCTGTCTTTAATAATGTGCTAAATCTGCCCATTTCTGAAGGACAGAGACCTATAATACATCTGTTTTAAAAAAGTGCTGGTTAGTGCTGGTTATCAAAAGGTTAAAATCAATTGTACTTAAAATGGCCCATAATTTAAGCTTCACTTTTATATCAGTTTTAAAAGAGAAGAGTCAACATATTTATAGAACCATTTGCTGTAATACTTTTCAATAAATTATATAATTGTAAGTTTTTTTTTTTGTTTTTTTTTTGCTTAATGGATATGAAATGTTCTGAGATCTGTAAGCCCATGTTGAGCTCCCCTTTTAAAATTCTCTCTTAATGCATTGTCTTAGTGACTCACTTTTAGCACCATATCTTATTTGCTAATTATCTCTGCTTTTCTAGTTTCGCTTTCTACTACATGCTAATTTAGTCCCTACTTTTATTTTGTGGATGTGATTTATCTCCTCAACTATACTATAAGTTTCTTCTAAATAGGAGTTGGTGTATTTTTCTACTTCATCATTGTCAGAGTAACAATCAGGGCAGACTAAGTCATATAGCAGTAGCAAAATGTCCAAAATCTCAGCGGTTGTATTTCCTACTCTACCTGAATGTCTAATGTGAGCCAGTAAGGGGATTCTGATCATGCGTTCTCCCAGGGACCCAGGCTAATGAAAGGCTTTACCCTGATACCCAGTTTCCTGATGAAAACAACAGTGGGGGAGGAAACATGACAAACCACACAGCTGGCTTTTAAAGCTTCTGCCAGGAAGTAATGCATATCATTCCACATTTGTGTCATTGGCGAAAGAAAGTCACACGGCAATGCCTGACTTCAAAAGGGATGGGCAAGTGAAATCCTGCTGTGTACCTGGAAAGAGGAGAGTCAGGGACACAGGATGTGCTGTACTAATGATTTGTACTTGGTGCCTGCAGAGCCCTGCTCAGTTTCAGGCTTATGGTGGGAATTCTATCATACTCGCTAGACTAAAGTTTGGAAACACCTGAAGGGATATATGTGGGCTGAAGGTAAAGGAGAAGGCAGCTGCTGGTTGAAAATGAAGAAAGTATTGCTAACAGTGTGTTTGCACTCTCCTGGTTTCAACTTCCCTTCTAAAATCTGGAAATAGAGAATGCTCTAGAGAACATTTCAAAATAAAGGACCCATATGAATACCTGCCTTTACGCAGCAAGTAGCTATATACTAACTAATAATCTGGTTTTACACCCTGACCTAATAAACATTTCTGCCAACGATTTGAATGACTGCAGATGTTGATGCACAGAAAACATTGCAGACTACATGAACCTGGGAGGGAAGTGAATGATTTTGGTGATAGAATTATGATCTAAAGCTGGAATTTTGAGCTGGAATAATGAGATCACTCTAAGGGGCCATGTGTGATATTTGGGTCTAATGACCACTTGTGTAACTACAGGGAGGCAGAGATTTGGGCAACGTGTGAAAAATCCCTGGGGCTTTCTATTGACATAAATTGTACTGTTATTCAATAGTGGGACGTGGTGGCCAAATGAGCTAATGGAATGTCAGTTTGTCCACATGGAAGCATGATGCCCAGGACAGGGGAAGGGCTCAGGCAGAGTGTGGAAGCTTAAGCTCAGTTTGGGATGTTACCATTTGAGGAAGGTTGGTAGATGAGCTTGCCCAGAGGAAAGTCATGGGATTACCAATGGAACAAGCACACTCGAGGAGCAGATGAAGGAACTGGGTCAATTTAACCTAGGGAATAGAAAGACTGGATTGAGAAAGTATAGAATGGGGATAGGCGGTCTTCAAATAATCAGAGGGCTACCGGGTAGAAGAGGAAATTAACTTTATTTCACTACAGAAGACAGAATAGGATAGTCTTTAGGGACACTGATTTTGATTGATCAGGAGCAGAACCCTGTGAAAGTTAAGTCTCTTGCAGGTTATGTCATCAAGGGAATTTATGTATACAAAGAGTCGAGTGACCAAATATCCCAGTTTGCCCAAGACTGAGGAGTTTTCTAAGACTTGGAACTTTCAGTGCTAAAATCAGAAAAATCCCAGGCAAACCTCTATGATGTGGTCACCCTACCAAAGGGGATTTCCCTTAATATAATCTAAGGTCTCTTCCAATTTAGAAATTCTTTGATTTCTAAGATAGATAATGTTGAATTTCTCAGAAAAATTTCAGGCAAAGCAATAATTCTTATATAGCACTTTTCCAATCCCTGCTTAATTTAATCACGAAGGACTTTGCATGCTCTTTGAGCAGTTGTTCTACATTTGTGTAAGATTTCATTATTGCTGCTAGATTCATGCCCTACGATTGTATCACGTAATCAAGTGAACATTTCCCTGCAAGTCCAATGCTATTCATTATATAAAAAAGCATTTTAAAAACAATGAGCTGCACTTTTATTAAGAAATCACAATGGATAATTTCTCGATTGAATTGATGTTATTCTTCGATAAAGCATTAAGGAGGTGAACAGCAGTACAAGAGGTTAAATAGTTTCATCATAATGAAATTTCACTTGGATTATACACAATGAAAGAGCTGTTTGTTTTCAACACATCCTTGTAGAAACTTTGTTCTTTTCTTTTAATCACTTTTGAAATAAATATATGAAGTCAAACTGCAACCTTGCAGGTTTATTATTCTTTGGGGTTCAATGTTTGTGTATTAGGAGGTAGACCTCTACAAAGAGGATTATAGTTTTCTCCTGGCATTCTTCTTGATGATGTGCCCATTCTAACTGTTTAACTTCAATAAAATAATAAGAGATAGTTACTGAGGTTGGTCAACTTTCCTAAGCCTTTTCCCCCACAACTCACTTGATAAAACCATATAAATAGAGCCTATGGAGAACAGAAGAGTAACTGGTAAATAGGCTCTATTTTGGTGATTTATGGAGAAGAGGAGTCCCTTCAAGTTTCTGGCTTTATACACAGTCTCAAGAATAGAAATCCAAGGAGGTGAGAGAATCATGGGAAGACTCTTGATGTGGCTTAAGGGAAGTGGCAATTAAAAAAGTTCTGACTGAGAGAAGAGTAGTGGGAGACCAGCTGTTCATTCAAACCCACTCCACCACATGCTCCCTCCTACTTGGGCTTGGCATCATGCTTTCTGAGAATTTTCCTTGGATATCCACCTGACTCTTTGCCTCTCAAACAGAAATCACTCTCTGTTCTTACATCTGTGCTGTTCACTGTTCGCGGTAGTTGTTGATGATAGACTTACTACAGGGCCAGGAAAACATCTCGTCGTTCATGATGAATAAAGCCAATAATGGTGGGTACCATCTTGCACATTCTGCTCCTTCAATTGACATATATACAAGAGAGGCATACACATCTACTTGAAATTAGCCTCCTGGCTGTAGCACTGTGCGTCCTGTGATTATTGGACCTCTGAAACTCTAGCTGGGAACATAGTGCAAGTCATGCAATGTAGAACAGTAATGCATGCCCAGAAGGCCTTATGGAGAAGAGATGCCTTTGTTACTAGAATCTGCAACCCCCTAACAGTCTCACCAATCTGTTAAGTTCTCATTAATAACTTTCTGAAATGTCAAACCAAGCACAGAATTCTGTGCTTACCTTGCGCAGCCTTTGACCTTGATTTGTAAAGAAAGTCAGGACTCAGTATTTTCAGTGGACACTGCACTTTTGATCCAGAATCTTTCTGAACTTTTCATAGATCAACCTAATGGTAAATATTGGAAATCCATTTTACAGGTCAGAAGAAGGTTCACTAAAGGAAAATAGCATGTGTGTTCATCAGTGATAATCAGTTTTATTTTATTTTGCAATATTCCAGCCATGTTTAAACACTCATGGAAATGTAGCTGCTCTTTTCCAGGTTTACGTCTGAAGTTGTCTAATGAGGTAAAGGTGAATTTTTTTTCCCCTCCAAGTGATTTCCTCCTTCTCTGTTAGTACTCTTTTTTTCCTGGATTCACATCCTTTTCTCACCCTGTTCATGTTGAAGGGAGGTGAGTATCTCCTCACCATTTCCCATGGTTAGCATGAAGATGACACTGATTGTGGAATGGAAACCTACCCTCGAGAGAGGTAACTGTAAATGTGAGAAGTTGAGAAAGAGGATTCAGAAATAATCTGTGGAGATGAAAGAGTATGAGAGAGTCTTGTGAATGTTGGGTCTGAAAACTCAGTGTGGTGAGGATGTTGTGGATGAAGTAACTCAGCAGTACCAATTGATAAGCGAGAAGCTGCAGAGCAGGATATGGTGTTGGCTCCTGTGACAGATCCTCCCGCATCTGCCGTGGAGAACTGTCATTAGCCACCTGTCCACAATCCACATCTGCTCATGTTGTGCCGATGTATCTAGCTGAACTGGACATAATATGGTCTCAGATTTATTGTGACTACACTTCTCAAAGAATAGTGTTTTAAATTATGAACTTATTATGAAAAACTGAAGGTTACGGATTGGATTTATAACGCTTGTCAAAAATTTTCCGTAAGTACCCAGGGCATCACTGAGCTCAGTTATCTCCACGTTCCTGCCCAATTGCATTCCACATCTTCTGTGTTTTTCTATAGGCTGCACTGTCAGTGTGACGCTCACTGCACATGACCTACATGCCACCTGTCTTGTCACCTTTAATCCATCCCACGCCTGAATTGCATTGCCACGTTATAAATCCATCAAAGGGTTCTTGTTTTATTCAAACCGGTATCAAAGCAAAATTATCCAAGGGCAGCCTAGCTGTTTTTCCTTTACTCCACTTGCTTTTAAAAGGCTTTATAAAATATTGACAGGCATAATTTACAGTTATATATCATCAAGTTATTGTTTGGTTTATAACTTTTTTCTCACATCATCAATCAAATGCCTGAAATAAACGGCCAGCACCAACACATTTTTTATTTCCTGTGTGAGTTTTGTCTGTCTTCCCATATATAATTCTCAAGCACTCAAACCAAGTTCATGTTCCATCTGACCTTTTCATTGAACCCACATAATCACTGCAGGTGGTGTTTTCTCTTGTACTCTAAAATTTCAAGTGAGAAATTAGGACCAATGTCTGAGGCAGTCAAAACAACCATGATGCTTCCTTTTTTTTTTTTAATTCCTATATACTATATACAAAGATAGCTGTCTCATCTCACCTGTTTTATCATTATATACAAAGGATTATAGAGACAATATATACTTAATGATGCTTGTGTTAAGAGGTGGGTGTGTGTGTGTGTGTGTGTGTGTGTGTGTGTGTGTTGTAGTGTGTCCATGTTTTTTAACATAAAGAGAAAATGCAGCACTGGAAGGAGAAACTTTTCACCAAAATTATTTGGAAGGTAATGAGCTGGTGTGATTCCGTAACATAAAGCCCAGGATTCTGCTGTGCTATTTTTTTTTTACCATACTCTAAAGTAATTGTGTTATAAACTGGGGTTATGGTATATCGACTTTATTACCACTGGATACCTTTATAGCAAACTCATTATCCTAATAATTAGCATTCTCACTATATGTTTGTGAATTATAACTTTAACCCTGGACATATTTCTCTTCAGACAAATTGCTTTTGAATTTACGAAAGGATTTCTTTGGCTACGTATTTTAAAAATCTGTTCTGTCATCACTTTTTAACCAGCAAATATTTATTGAACATCTTATTTGTGGTCTATACTATGCAGTAAGAGGGAGGGGACCCCTGTCTTCAAAGAATTTATTTTTCAGTGAGAGAATCTAAAACTCTTTTTTTTGTGGTGTGTTCATTAAGTTCCTTTTGAGTTCATATATGGATTAGAAGCACGAACATGAGATTATTAAAAAGGCATATTAAAACCTGCCAATGAAATGTTTCTGCTTCCCGTGAACAAAGACAAAAGCATACACTGCTGATGAATATGCCAAGGTAATGCATATTTACTTAGGTTTAGGACATATGAAAAGTTAGGTTATGCATACCCCTTAGTGCACACGTGCACATGTGCACACACATACTTATTTAGATCAAACATTTTATCTCCTAAAGTAGCAAAGACTGGCAGATATGAGTGGGAATCAGGAGTCTTACCCGTTTACCTTTTTAGGCTCCCTCTTCTCTTTACACAGTAGCCTCAGAATACAAACTGAAAAGCTCTGGTTTCAATTGTTAGATATATTTATCTTAGGACATTAAATTATTACAACTGTGATCAATTTATACAAAGATGATTTAATATACATACTCAAAATAGTCCTACTGGTTGATTGTCATGTTGCTTAAGTAATCATATGACTAATGTATTTGCTACTTCTTCCTAATTCAGACCTCCACCTCATTCATCCTATTTGATCTTTGAATTCTGCTGTCCTGACAATCGGTGTTTTAGGAGTTTTGATCTCCAGATATCTATTAACATTCCATTGTAACCTAGTCTTATATCTTTGAAATTTGCCCTTTCTCCACTCATTCTCTTAAACTTTTAAAAAGTTTTAAAACTTTTGCATGAAACCCAAAATATGTACTGTTAGAAATAGGGTTCTTTTGCCATTATGTTTAAATTGCTAGCTATTCATTCTCCAGCTTGTCAGAAAACCCTCTCAAGAGAGCTTAGCACAATGACTAATACTTTATTCTAGCCAAAGCTGATTGTAAGTGGGAAATTATGGGTTGTAAGACAAGTAGCTTAAGTAAGTCTTGGAAGGTGAAAGACTGGTTGAAATTTATGAAGGGAATGGATAGAATTGTTTAGTTTTAAATAAATTTCTTGCATTGTAAAATACTCATTGTAGAAATTTTGGAATATACAAAGCAGTGGAGAAGTAAAAAGAGAAATTAAAAGCATATGTAGTCCGACCACATAAAAAACTACTCTTTACGTTTTGGTTAGTCTTGAATGAAGGAGTGGAGGGTATGTGACAGACTAACACTGTCCAGTAAAGACTGACCAAGGTGAAGAAGAAGGTGAGGTATCTGTAATAGAATTTGAGACTTTGGCCAAGTAAGTGACCAGGTAATGTAAGGCGAAGTTGGAAAGGAATTGAACATTTTAGTTTAAGGGATAATGGGCTCAAGGCGAGGCAGTGAAGGGCAGTGTAATCAGTGAAGTGGCAGGGATTTTTAAGGCCAGGGCACTCAACCAGTGCTAAAAGAGGAATGAGGAATTTGAACAGGAGCAGCTGATTTGGAAACAAGTTTGAGACCTGGAACAGAAGTGTCTCCTCCATAACATTTCCATGGTAAGAAGCAGAGAGATTCAGATAACTGGAAGACAAATAATCTTATAGAAATCAGCTTTCTTCTCTGGTGACCAATAGTATGGCCTAGAAGGTGGCAAGATGGTGAATTTGTCTTGGGGGAAGAAAAAGGAATCCACCAAAAAATGATATCTGATGTAGGGCTTTCAGGCTAGAAAATCAGGGAATTTCTATAGGGTGCCCTATAATTTATCATCTAAATCGGGACACTTTTAAAAACAAAAGAGATGCTTTTAATAATTGTATCAGGGCAACCAACTAAATGTGGGACTGTTTCAGACAAATCAGGACATATTTTGTCAGTTAAGTACCTCAATATGCAGTTTATAGCTTCGCTATAGAAATTTTCTATAACCAAATTGGCTGTTTGACAATACATATCTACTTTATTTTCCTAGTAAGTATGTGTGCCTTAGTTCAGGATCTCATCATTTTTCTTCTGAATTATTAGGAGAACCTGTATACTGGCTCTCCTTCTTCATTCTCCAAACTGATATCTAAGCCATTCTCTTTTACTTTGTTACTGGAAGGGTATTTCTAAATAATTAGTCATTTCTTGTACCTCTCTGTTTGAAATTGAGTACTCTGCATGGCCCTTGAGATAAAGTGTAAACTTTTGAGCATGGTATACCAGTTCAAAGCAATTCAGCTCATTCAGTCTCTGTTGAGGTTCAGAATTCAGGTACCATGTTAGAGAATGGAGTCCTTCCTCCAGCTCCTTCTCACATCTCATCCCTTCACATGTGTGCAGCAATGCTTTCCGGCACCTCCGTGCCTTGATATAAGCCGTTCCCTCTGCCCGGCACGGCCTTCCACATGCTTGACTAGTTCTACTTCTTTTTTCTTCCAAACTTCAGCTTAAATTTTACTTTTTTTAGAAACATTTCCTGGTTGTCTGAAGATGAAGAGTTGCCCCTCTCCACTCAAATACGCGCCAGCATATATTTTTGTTAGAATTCTATTGCACTGATTTGTACTAAGTTTCTGTCTTCCTCCACAAGAAGATGTCCCTTTGATGGCCAGGACTATGTCCTGTTCATGCATGCCCCACCCCGCCCCCACCTCTTTATTATTTCATCTAGCAAGGTAACTCTTCAAAATATTTTATTTTAGGAAAATGTGAACTTGAATCAATCTTGATATTAATCTCTGGAGGATTCCCTCTGTTTCAGACTGAATGTTTGTATACCTCCAAAATTCATATGTTGAAGCCTTAACTTCCAAAGTGATAGTATTAGGAGATAAGACCTTTAGGAGGTAATTAGGGTTAGATGAGGCCACAGGAGTTGGGTGCCCATGATGGGATTAGTGCTCTTATAAGAAGAAACACCAGAGAACTTGCTCGCTCTCTCTCCAGGAGCAGGCAGCCCCTGTGTGCAAGCTAGGGAGAGAATCATCACTAGAACTCGACCAAGCTGATCTCAGACCTCAGCCTCCAGAACTGAGCAAATAAATTTCTGTTGTTTAAGCCTCTTGGTCTACGGTATTTTGTTATGGCAGCCTGATACACCCTCAGAGGAAGAACAGGAACCGCCTGTTTATCATTTTGTTTACTGTCTCTAAGATTTCTGGATGTAGAAAACATTTCCTTTAGTTCCATGGTAACTCGACATTTAAAAACATTTGTTTTTCCTTAATTAAAAGAAGTAATACATGTCCAATGCGCAAGAGTTAGGACACACACACACACACACACCAGAAAAGAAGAGTTACCCATAATCCAACACACGGAGAAAATCACTGGTGTTTCGTTTTCTAATGTATGCAATATAATATACATATATTTTTTATTACATGTGTATACACAAAGATACATATTCCACAAAAATGGGATCATACTATACTTATGACTTTGGAGACTGCTTTTGATACATAGTACATAATTTCCTAGGACAATAATTATTCTTCTGCAACATTATTTTGGCCAAGCAATTTTCTGTCAACCCTAGAAATAATTCTTAGTCTGTATGCTTCTCAGAGGTAATTAAAATTTTATTAGTTTACTAGTTCCCCCAAGTCCAAAAGTTTTTTTTTTTTTTTTAATTCACACAAAGGTTATTTAGTTTCCAAGGGGCAAGTATGGCAATTTCTAGCAAGAGTATTATGGAGAAACTTAAAAATCATTTGTTTATTCATTCATTAATTAATATATTTATTAAATATAGTAGGTATTATGTTTGTATTCTGGAGAGAAATTCAGTGGTATGTAGCAAGAATCCTAAAAATATGACCTTTGTCCCAGTTATCATACTTTTAAAAATTTATTGTAAGGAAGTAATCATAGATGCACAGATATATTTTTATTTATTGCAGCACGGAGAGCAAAAGAATGGATGTGACATAAATTTCCACCAGTAGAGAAATAGTTGAAATAATTGTGGACCATCCATATAATAGGCTATTTTTTAGCCATTGAAAGTACTATTTTCAAAGAATATTTAAGGATGTGGCAATTGCTTAGAATAGAATGTTAAGGAAAAGAAAGTTACAAAATTATGTGTACAATATGTGATCCCAGTTTTGCACAAAACAAACCCAAACAAGAGTCTATTCATAGAAAATAAAACAAAATACCAAAATAGTGATAGTATTTTTTCTAATGGCTAGATTCCTACTAATTTTTATTTTTCCCTTATCCTTCTCTGTATTTTCCAAAATACTTATAGAAAACATGTATTACTTTTGTGATTAAAAATGTTTAAGTAATTAAACATTCAGGACAATTTATTAATTTCAGAGAAATGGAGTACCTTTTATTGGAATCATTGTTTCATTCTAGTGAAGTGAAATGCTTCAAAGGTGATTGAAGACTCACTTTTACGGTGAGGCCAAAAAGTTTCGGGAATGTTTTTGATTAAGGGAAACACACCAAGGACCTGGGGAAGGCAACACCAATATACCCTACACACTTGTCTTTTAAGACCCAACTTAAATGCCACTCTCCTGGAAGGTTTTCTCTATACCCTACCCTGGCACCGCAGACGCAAATCTAGTCTAGCCACCGATCACACTGCATTGCGACTATCTGTTTCTTTTCCTTCCTGGATTGTTCAGGGCCTAGCACAGAACCTGGTTTATGGCACTCAATAAAATGTTGAATGTATGAATGCAGAGATGAATGACTCATCAAATGTCAGTATTGCTCAGTCGTCCTCTGAAACCCTTATACCTGAGCAGACGAAAGCTGGCATATTGGACTTGATGGAGCTTTGCTGAGGAGAGAAGCAACTCAAGTCGGGATAAGGGATGGATTGTATCATTACAACCTTGGTGAATAATTTTTATTCGTTCCCTTCATCCTAGCTCTCCCTGGCTCTCGCATTACTTTTATTAGCCTTTATATTTCTGAAGTGAGAACTGTTAATCAGAAAGGAGGCTGCCTGCTCTGTGTGTCAGCTTCCTACGTTGTTTGGTTCTGAGCCCCGTAGGAGAGCTGAACCATGTCCACAACTGAGTCGTCTTTCGCAAGTGGGTTGGAGGAGGCTGCTGGGGGTCCTCTGACCTCAAAAGCCTAACAGCAGAACAGTCATATAGTGAAGACACAAGGGAGAGGGGTTAGTGACCAAGGATTTTTTTATGTGGCAGCGCAAAAAGATAGAGGTCTGGGCTAGAAGTGGGGGCCTTGTGTACAAACAACTAGCCTTATGAGGGCTCTGGCTATTCTTGTCACGTGAATAAACTGAAGTCGCTGAGCAGATGGTGGAGCACAGAACCCTTTCGGTTAACTTCAAATTCCATTGCTATGGTGTATGACTAATTAATAGATTATGGGTCACATTCTGGCTTCCAATACCATGCCTACAATTCCTGCTGGAATCAGTGGGAACTGTGGGTTCATAGCTGTGGGCAGTTTGGTTTACTTCGATGAAGAGTGTAGGGTGTGTGGTGTGTGCATATGTGTGTGTTAGAGAGAGGGAGGGAGGGAGAGAAGGAGGGAGGGAGGAAGGTAGAGAGAAAAGATTGAGGATTGAGCAAGAAAGACAGATATTTAGAACTGACTGAGAAGTAGCCTTCTCCAAGAGAAAGGACTACAGACATCCCTTTGTGTTTGGGGGGTGGCCCTTTCTTTGCTGTTATGAATTGATCTACTAATGGAAAGAATTTACAAGTACTCCATCTGTCATAAATCTCATTTAATATTCATGCTAGAAATAAACTGAATTCTTGCCCTAATCTGGCTTGCTGACTGTTCTTTCTCAGCCCCAGGGAAAGGATCAACCCAATGGGATCTCTTCCAGATACTTGAAGAGAAGAGGGTGGGGGTGGCAAAAATGAAAGAACTGATTCTGCCTTCCTTGGAGTTTAATTAATGCCACTGCCTTCTAACCCTGAATTGCTTTGTGGCGAATGGCTCATCCTGGTTTTTTGAAGCATACCACTTCCTGTCAACAAAGGCCTTTCAAGGTCACCATGATTGCCCTTCCTTTCTCACGTGTCTCTCTCCCTGCCTAATCAAGGCAAATTTCAGCTTCTATTTTGTTTCCTGCCTTTTCTGCATGGGATTCTGACAGACTCTTTTATTTGATATTTAGTTTTATAGACTATTGCCAAGAAGCTATTTACATTGTCCAGACACAGAAGTGATTGCATCTTCTGTTTTGCACAGGAGTTCTTCATGCAGGGTAGCAGATCATTCAATTTTATGATTTGGCAAAACCAAGCTGAAGGTAGATGTGTTATCAGTACCCTTAGACTGTGCAGCGCCTATAAACTGTGTCCCAGATGAGTCAACCCACCCCCACCTCAAAGTGAACCTTAGTGCCAAGTACTCACTTTTGTAATAGTATAACTTTATAATAAATTTTGATATAGGGTGAATGCCTATGCTTTGTTCTTCTTTAAAACTGTTTTAGATATTCTCGTTCCTTTGTTTTTTCATATTCATTTTAGAATCATATCGTCAAATTCCAGTCAAAATTATTTTTGGTTTTGGTTGTACTTTTACCACATTTATAGATTAATTTGGAAAGATATCCTCTATAAGATATTGAGTCCTCCTATGACATGATATATCTCTCCATTTATTTGATCTTCTTTCATATCTTCAGGAAAGTTTAATAATTTTACCTATGAAAGTCTTGTACATGTTATTCTAGTGCATAACGCAGTGTCTGGTCCATAGAAGATACTCAATAAATTTCTATTTAGTGAATATATTTTCGTTGCTATTGTGAATGGAATAGGAGATCAACAAACTTTTTTATATTGATCTTTTATCTAGAAATTTTTCTGAAGCATCCTTTTCAATTCTAATATGGTACATTTACTTGGATTTTTTTATGTGTATAATAATATAGTCTGAAAATCAGAAGTTTGTTTTTTCTTTCCAATCTTTATGCATTTAGTTTTTTTTATTGACTTATTTTACTTGATATGACTTCCCGTATTGTGTCGAATAGTAATGGTAATGGAAGAATTTGTTTTTCTGAACTTAATGAGAAAATAAAATCTCACTATAATATGTATGCCTTTAATAAATGCCCTATATCAAATTAAGGAAGTTCCCTCTTCTAGTTCTAGTTTTTGAAGTTTTTCTTATTAAAATCATGGATGGGTTTCAAATTTTATTAAATGCTTTTAAAAAATAAATTGCTTAATTAGATCTTCTAATATTTATTTTTTGCATCTATGATTATTTGGCATTCATTTTTTAGTATTTGCATGTGTGATCACAGATACAGAAATGGGAGGGAATATAGCACAGGTTCTGAAGTGAGACTGTTCTAGGTTCGAATCCTTGTTCTATCATTTCCTGACTCCTAACCCTGGCACATTACATAAACTCTCTATGCTACTTCATCTCCAAACAGAGTTAAAAATAACATCTACCATATAGTTTATTATTATTATTTTTAAGACAGTAAATGAAGTAATCCAAGTAAAACTCTTAGAATTGTCCCCAGTGCTTTGTGAACATTCAGTGTATGTCACCTGCGGTTCTTCTTCCTTGCTATTCTTTTTTACTTTGTTTTTCTTTTTTCTTCTTAAAAATTATTTTATTTTTCAGCAGTAAGTCATATATTTTCCGCATAGTATGTTCACCGCCCATAGTTAAATTTCTTTCTGTCACTGCATATTTGACCCCTTTTACCCTTTCTATCCCCTCTCCCTACTACCCTCTGGTAACCACTAGTCTATTGTTCATGTCTGTGAGTCTCTGTTTATTTGTCATGTTTCTTTGTTTTTTTTTTTTAGGTTTATATCCCACATATAAGTGATATCATGTGGTTTTCAACTTTTTCTGTCTGGCTTATTTTGTTTAGCATGATTATCTCAAGGTCCGTCCATGTTGTTGCAAATGGCAGTATTTCATCTCTTTTTTATGGCTAAGTAACATTCCATTGTATATATGTGCCACAGCTTCTTTATCAAATCATCTGTTGTAGGGCACTTTATTTGCTTCCATGTCCTGGCCACTGAATAATGCTGCTATGAACATCAGTGAGCAAATATCTTTTCAGATATGGGTTTTCAAGTCTTTGGAGTAAATCCCCAGTAGAGGGATTGCTGGATCATATGGTAGATTAAACTGTCTTTGTGCGGTTTTGGTATCAAAGTTGTAATAATACCTAAAGGGAGACTGAGAAATTTCTCTTTTGTTTTATTTTCCAATATAGCTTGAATAAGATTAGGATTTTATGTTCACTAAAGCTTTTCTAATACTCATTAATAAAAATCATCTGGCCCTGGGAATTTTTATGGTTAATTTTTTTTTTTTGCTATTAAAAATAGATATATTCAAACTTTTTCCTTTTGAGTCAATATTGAGAAATTTGTGTAAAAATTATAAATTTAGTCCTCCAAATTTGTATTTATAGCATCCACTTAAGTCATTTCTTCAGACTCTGTTTCACTTGAAATGAATATTTCTTTTCTACTCCTATCGTCCTTTAATTTGTGCTACCTCTTTTTCTTAGCCAGTCTTAACCATATAATCATCTATTTGATTTGTCGTTTCAAAAAAAAATTTGGTTTTATTATTCCTTTCTATATTTCTTCCTCTTATCTTTATTATATCCATTCATCTACTTTCTTGGAATTTTAGCTTTCCTTTTTCTAACTTCTTGAAATGAATGCTTAGCTCCTCTTGTTTTTAGTATATATAGATATATATTCAAGGCTATAATTTATTTTAATACTGCTTTATCCACATCTTCAAGTTTGACATGTTGTGCTAACAATTTCTACTATGAGTTCTTGGTTAACTCACAAATTATCTGGAAATATGTCTTCTTGTCATGTGTAATTATTTTACTCTTTCAAAATTAAAATTTCTTCTTCATTTTGAGGATTCAGGATTCTACATATTTTTTAGGTTAGTGTTGATAGTCATAATTATTTGAATCTTTTGTGTCTTACCAATTTTTGATTTAGGTGATTTATCACTTTCTAAGAAGGCATACTGAATTCTCCCTCTAAGTTTTGTCTGGTTTTTTTTTTCTTATAATTTATAGCTTTTTGCTTTACATATTTTGAGGCCATATTTTTCATAATAACAGAATCAGGCTCATTCTATCTTCCTGAAAAAAGTTTTCATTTAGTATGGTTAATATGAATAATTCTATTTGCCTTAAATTCTATTTTGGCTGATATTAATAAGGCTCTACTAGCTTTCTTGTAGTTACCTTTTGCCTGGTATATCATTTTTTATCTGTCCATTATAAAAACCATATGGTTGGAATTTTAAAAGTTCCAATATGAGACTGTATTATAACCAGTAGTTTTAATGTTTTGTTTTTACATTTATTACTGATATATTTGGACTTACTTCTTCCATCTAATTTTCTATTTTTGTTTTATCTTCTTCTTTGCTGTTCTTTTTGTCCTTTTTGTCCTTATTTTTGATTTTTTCTTAATTTTCCCTGTTCTTTGTCTAGCTTAGAAGTTATACTTTTTATTTCTATTATTGGCAATCTAAAATTTTGTTTGAAACGACAAATCGACTAAGTTTAAAGTGAATGTTTCCCAAACAATGTGGGGACTTCCACTTTTTTTGCCTCAATTTTAAAAAAATTGTGGTAAAATACACATAACACAAAATTTACCATTTTAACCATTTTAAACCAGTTCTATGGTATTACATATATCCATAATGTGCTACCATTATAACCCTCCATTTCCAGAATTCTTTTCATCTTGTAAAACTGAAACTCTGTACCCAGTAAACAATAACCCTCCATCTCTCTCTCCCCCAGTCCCTGGCAACCACCATTCTAGTTTTTGTCTCCATGAGTTTGACTACTCTAAAAACCTCATAAAAGTGGAATTATACAGTATTCATCTTTTTGTGGCTGGCTTATTTCCCTTAGCATAATGGAAAGTTTCCACTTTTTAACTCAGCTTCTCTTCCATTTCCCTGTTGTTGGTAGGTACCTTTCTTCTTGTCTTGTTTCTAACTTCCTCATTGGTTATTCATATTATAGTTAAGGTTTGTTTACAGTCAAGCTTAATTAGGTTTATTACTGTATATATCTGATATTTGTGTTCATCATTGCATCTTGCATCTTATTCCTTTGATTTGGACTAAATTTCCTTCTTGATGAGGTATATTTTCAGTAGATATTTCAGTGAGAGTCTGTGAACGAATAGTAAATTCTCCTTGTCTTTGTCTATACATGTCTTTATTCTGCTTTCTCTTGAATTTTAGTCTAGTCAGTAATAGAATTCTAGGTTGACAGTTATTTTCTCACAATGGTATGCAAATACTGTTTCATTTTTCCGTCGAAAGTTAATGGTGATAATAGTGCTACTGGGAAGTTGGTTGCCGGTCCAAATGTCATTATCTTGTTGTATTTATCTCTTTTCTATGTTGCTTGAGAGAGTTTTTATTGTTCTTGATGTTCTGCAGTTTTACCATGTGTGTCTGATAGATTTATTTTTTTAATCCTTTTCAGCATTTGGGTAGTTTTTTATTCTGAGGTATTACACATTCAGTTCTGCAAAACATTTTAACCATTATCTTTTCAAATACTGCTTCAACTTCATTCTCTCTGTTTTCTCTTTTGGAGATGTATTTTGGACCTTTACACTCTAGCCGTCATCTCTCTTAACTAATTCCACATTTCCCATCTTTTTATATCTCTGTACTATATTCTGCCTGATTTCTTTGGATCTAGCTCCCATTTTTCTAATATTTAACTGTTTAATTTGCTGCATCTCTCGAGCTTTTAATTTGAGACACTATACTTTAATTCCTAAAAATTCTATTTAAAAAATCTGATCTTTTTCATACTTTTTATTTATGATTTCTATTCTTTTAAACATATCTTAATCATTTAAAATATTCTAATTTTGCAATCTCTTTTATATATTTGGAATGGTAATTCTCCTGTGTGTTGTATCTGCTGGCATTCTCTCTTGGTAGTTTATTCATTTCTTTGGTAGATTGTAATACTTTATTTTAAGCTTATTATCAGCAGATTTTCTTTCCTTGTGGGACCTCTGTGTGCCCTGGTGGTTTAAGTGTCCCTATAAAGAATAGCTAAAGCCTGGTTTTGAGAAAGTTATGTATTTCTTGCAATAGGGTACCTAGGTTTGGTTAATAGAGAAAACAGAGCTAGAGGCAACAGAGAGACAAGTTCCAGATGACAGAGGACAAAGTTGATAGAGCAAGATCTTGGAGAAGGTGGGGAGCTGGAACACGAGGAACCCAGGTATAACCTTATAAATAGGAAGAGGAATCTCTCTTTATTTGAAACAGGAGGAAAGGTAAAACTGTCATGAATAAAATGCAGAGATATTTTGAGTAAAGAACCTAAGAGAATACCAAGCAATGACTAACTCTTTTTAGAATGATGAAAAATGAGCTTGCCTTTATAGGTAAGGCAGTCACAGAGACATGTGTCTGAGGAGACTGACACTGTTAGAAATTGTGTATGACGACAGGAAAAGTTAACAAAAAGAATTGTCAGTAAGGAGTGAGGACCCAGTCAAGGTTTAGGGAAAATGGACATGTGGGATACTTTGATAATTTGTCCAATATTACTTGACAACTATAGAATAGAGAGAAGAAAAGGTAAGGTGTTCCAGATCTGATGATTGACAGTCCAGCCCCAGGAATTGGCTTGGAAGTGAGCAAGTCTAAGGTTCTGAAAAAGCCCTGTTTAAACAATTTTTTATGGAGTCCAGGCTGGGTAGGGGCAAATGAAGCCAGAAGGACACTGATGAATGAAGACACAAGAGAAGAGTGTAGAGAACGGAGGCCCAAAGGAGGTGAAGACAGATTCAGCAGGAATGAGAGAGCTGTTGGGTGAGAAGTAAAGGAGATTTAGGTCAGGAAGAAGACTCTTTCAGCCTGAGGCCTTGGCAGTAGAATAGCTCTTAGTGCTTACCATACCAATAATTATTTGTGACTCGTTTATTTCCTAGATGCTTGCTAGCTGGTGGAAAAATTAGTTGCTTTGAGCTGTAGTGTAGGAGTCTCTTGATTTCAGTTTCTTCTAAAAAGTGGGAATAACTAGGCTTGCAGGACTATTATCCTACATGAAAAAGTACATGTTAGATGCTCATTAATTTACAAAAATCTCCAAGAATTGCGTCTAAAATCTTCATAGCCTTTGAAGCCTGTCTCTTCAAGTGTTTGCCCATAATTCCTGGAATCTCTGCTTTCTGGTCAAGGTCTTGGTTATGGAAATGCAGCAGATAATACAGCTACTCCCTGAGAGCAGCCAGCCTCCTCTCCCCTCAGCTATGACTTACATTTTCCTAGGTGAGCCAGCTTCTGCCTCTGCAATTGCCCTCGGAGTGTTTTTCCAGAGTGGTGACTGTCATTAGCAGTGCTGTGGCTGGCTGTTCTCAGTGCCAAGTGGTCACATCTACTCTCCTTTTCCATAAGACATACTGCTTGCTTGGTGCTTTACCAAATTTCAGTGGACCTTGTGGGTCTCTGTCAGCATTTCTTTCTGTTTACCATCTTAGTCTCAGTTGTTTCTAGGAGGGAGCAGAACTTTGTCAGTGAGTCATCACTGGCTATGATGTGGTAAGTTAGAACAGCACTTAACCTTTTCCTGTTAATGTGTGACCCCTATTTCCCCCATCCCACCCCATGCTCTTGAGGGAGAAGATTCATAGGAAGGAATTGATTTAATGGGGATAATAGGTCGGGATGAGACATAATTCCTCTGAGTACAGTCTTTCTGCCCACCTTGTTGTGGGTTGGGGTCAATTCACTGTGCATTTCATTGGACTTGCTCAGAGGTCTACATACTGAGATAAATGCAGGAAACTCAGTCATGGGATTGTATTAGTTCTTGAAAAAGTACTCATTTTGTGACAGGCCTACTTTGAAAAACAGAGTTGAAAAAGAAGGGAAGTTTTGATGCACAAAGAAAAATATGATAGTGGAATTTAGAAATAGAGGACCACAATGAAAGACCAAGCAGATGGACTGTGTCAGCTTTAAAATGTCCCTGGACTGCGCTCCTTTTGGCTCTGTCCTGTATTTTCCATTCTTGCTGACATTTCCAAATCATAACTCAAGGTGACATATTCAAAGAGTCTTATAATTTCACTGGCATTTGAGCATTGGGGAAACCCTCTAGTTTGAGTAGGGCTTGCAGGTGTTGGAGGTGGGCAGAGTGTGAATGGAGGGATATTGGACAGGGTGACACTGTAGAGTCCAAGATCTCTCTTTTCAAAGAAAAACTTCAGGATTTTAGCCTGTAAAGGACAGCCCAGTGAGTCACTTCTGCTGAGGTGGAGTGGTGAATTGCTACTTTTTGGTCTCTTAGGATTCCAAAAAGTCTGTAGGAGATTTGTAACCACAGATCTCTCTTATTCCCTTTTAATTTTGTTTTGTAAAAACTTCACAATTAGCAAAACCTTTCTCATTCTGCCCAAGGAGATCAAATCTTTTTTCTCACATTTGACCCACAATAATCCTGAGAACTAAGCACTTTTCCAAGATAAGAAAGCTGTGTATTGCCTGAAATCGTGCACCAAAAGTCAGCTTTTCCCAAAATTTAGAACCATTCCTGAACAACTGCTTCATATTTTGAGAGCACTTATAACTTCACTTTTTACCCGTCCTAACATTTAACATAGACATTACTCTAAACAGCTTTCTCTCTGGAGCCCCTTACGGACTGTTCTTAATTACTTAATGACATAGTGTTTGGGTTGTGACTCTGTAGCCTGATAATCTCTAGATATTTGTAATTTTACTTAATTTTTACATCCTTAGGAAGTAGGTATTATTATCATTTTATAGAAGAATAAAATGAAGTTCAGAAGAGTTATGTAAGGCAACCCAAAATAATGCAGTTGGCAAGTGGCCAAGACAGGATTTGAGCCCAAGTCTGTTCTACTCCAAAGCCTGAGCTCCTAACCAGTCTGCTAGGGACTCAAATCTGGAGTCTGTACCTCTATTCCCTCCCTAAACTGTTTGTGAAACTTTCTATGTGTGTGTGTGTGTGTGTTTTTTTTCCTGGAACGAAGGGTCATAGTCTTTATTGGATTTTCAAAGGGCTGTAGTTCGCAGAGCACGGAACTGAGTTGGCAGATCAGTTAGGACACTTTTGGTTGCAAACAAAAGAAAACTCACACGAACTGCTGTATGTCATTTTTCACATGCCATGTCATTAGGGTTCCTGCTTCATTTCTGGGCCATGCTTCCTTCACCCTCCTTAGTGTGTTGGCTTCCCTCACTGGTAGCCGGATAACTGCAACAGTTCTGGGTCCAATGCTTTTCACCACAGTCTTAAAAGAGGGTGTTTCCCTCCTCTCCACCATGTAATAAAATCTGTGGGCTTCACTCTGAATCACAGCTAACATCATGAGCCCCTGTCCTGACTAGTCACTGGGGCTGGGGGATGCCACACACTGATTGGCAGAGGACTGCGTTCCTTGCCTATTTGTGAATCAATCCCAGTCATGAAGAGAATAAAATTACATTGAGTGCCCTTAGGCTACTGGAGACCCACAACTGGGGCTGCAAACAATATGGCTGATTCATGGTGGTCAGAAGAGGGGTGAAATGGATGAGGGGGAGACATCCAACAATACCCAATATAGTTAGTATTCTTCCCTCAGCATCTCAAAAAAGACTGTAGAATAGATTCCCTATCTTAATGGGACAAGGTGAAAGCAAATTCAGCTTCTAGTAGGAAGCTTTCGACATTTCATTGTTCTCTTTGATATGAGGAGTTTGTCATCTTGCCTTCCCCCATCCCTCCCTGCTTAGAGACTATTTAGTGAGACAGGATGCCCCTCGAGCTAAGGGAGATTTCCTTCCAATGCAGTTCTCCTTAGATTTGCTGCCTCCAAATCTAAACTTTCATGCCCTGAGTTGCAGTCTCCTTTGGTTAGTATATTTTTCACTTGTTTAAGACTGTGTAGTCTCAGTCTCCAAGGGTGGGTGGGGAAAAGGAAGAACATTTGAAAATAAGACTGTGAAGGAAGACAGAAGTCTTTTTATAAGAAACTAGAGTGATAATTTCATGTTTCTGAAAATATAATTATCCTCTTTTGTTTGCTCGATAGAGTTTTGATAGATAGAATCTTGACAGCTCTGTTAAGAAATGTTAAAATGTAATTTAGTTTAAAAAATCGTAATTATCTTAAATTATATTCTGAAGTCATATTCTAGGCTTTGATCCTTTTGTCGTATGTGACATAGCAGGGGCTGCAGGTGCAGGTAATCCAGCAGCTGAGTTTGGATAAAAGAATGAAAGAAATGGTTTATTGGTTCACTGGATACCCTTAGGGGGAATATATGTATGCACAGAGGGAAACGAGTGGGATCTGCCTCCTGCCAGGAAATTCCTAGATGATGCTCTTAAATTTAGAGCTGGGGTGGGAGGAGTGGCATTGTGGGTACTTCTATGCATTAGAGAATAAAGCTCAAGCTCCTTAGCACATTAGGCTTTCAATGACATGGCCTTCAACTACCATCTCAGGCTTAGGGAGACATATTGTGCAGTGGGGAGAGTATGGGCTTCAGAGTTAGGTACAAGACTCATCTCTCCCACTGACTTGCTGAGTAATCTAGGAATCACTGAGATTTCTGAGCTTCAGTTTCTTCAGTTTACTATAAATTAGAAGACATGCTGACTTTTGTTATGGAGTCAGAATATCCCATCACCCCTTTGTACTCACCCAGATGTCCCCTTCCTCCCTCCCTTCCTTATAATTCCATTATTTTTTATTTGACGTGGCCTCTCTCCATCACTCCCTTTCTCATTAAGAAGACCGGATGCTCATGTCTTCCTCTCTCCTCTCCATTCCTAGTCCTACTAGAGGGATTTGTAACACTGGTCATGGTTAAATGCTATATAAAACTTTGTTAAATTAACGTTCACTAAAATTTTTATCCATTTGGCCTTCTTAGCCAGTGTTCATAAAAAGAAATGAAATACTTAAGTGAGTTAGAAGGAGAGAAGGTTGGTTAAGGTGAGACATAGCTCTGTAGTATGGGCGCTGGAGTCAGAAACTCTGGGTTCAAGTCCTGGCTAACTGCTGACCTTGAGCAAATTACCATTCTGTGCCTCAGTTTCCTCTGTAAAATGGGATGATAATAGGACCCACTTCATTGGGTTGTTGTGAGAAAAAAGTAAGATAATAAATATAAAATATATTTAGGAGAGGAAATACTTAATTAACATGAACTATTATTGTTCCCCAGCAGATTAGCTCAGTGGAGGTCTTTTTCTTTCATGAAATGAAAACCGAATAAGAATAGAGAAAGGCTTCCTCCTCACTTTATCCAAGGTGGAGACCAAGATATGTCTCCACAGGAAATTTACCTAGACAAGCTGAGCACTGAGCACTAGTGGGGCTGGGCTGATGGTGAGTACAGTCTTTGCCACCGCCTCCCAGCCCGATCACACTGCTGCCTGTTTTACTATGTCAGAAGGCTGCCAGCCTCTGAAACATTGTCCCTTTTAACATCTTCAGAAGCTACCCATCATGAGGACTAAATCTTATATTCATTTCCTGTAGCGTCATCAACATTTATTAAACACTTACTATGTGTCTGTTGAGTATTTTTACATAGATGATTTCATTAAATTCTCACAGCAATCCCCTGAAGTCATTCCTGTCATTATTCCAACTTCACAGAGGAGGAAACTAAAACACAGAGCCGTCAGGTAAACTGCCCAGGGTGAGATGGTTAGAAGTGGTGGAGATAGGATTCGCACCCAGGCCCTCTCGCTCTGGACCCCGTGCTCTTCACCACTGGCCCTGCTGCCCCCTCCATTCCTCACATCTGTGTCCCAGGGTTCAGGGTGGTACTGAGTCCATTGATACCTATCTGGCTGCCCTTTCCCACTTGGGGGCTCTTCTCCTTGGTTTATTGATTCAATCTCTGACCCTCTATTGAATGGTCATAAAAGTTAATGCAGTTTTGGAGCTCAATGCCTATGGCTATTGTTTCAAAGGGAGAATTATAATTTAAAAGAGACTTAATGGAGTTTAATGAATTCAGTTGTCAGAAAGATGACTCTCCTAAGGCATGCGGTGAGGTGAAAGAAAATTTAACACAAGCCAGTCGGCTTGATGCAATGTCCTTGCTTAGGGCCTGCAAGAGTCCAGTGTGAAGGCAAATGAAAAAGACCAGGTGCAAAAATAGGTGGGCACATGTTTCCTCTCTTCCATCAAATGGAGTGTCCTTACTCTCAGTCTTCCCAGATGCTCTTCTCACCCTATGACCCTGCCCTCAGCTTAGAAACCCTGCATATCTGCAAGAAAGCAAGAATCAGTTTTTCAGTAAACATATCTCACATGCTTTTTGTAAACCTCAGACGGAATCAGCTTTGGAGGAGGAAAGAGAACATGGTGAATTTTATTCTTTAGAGCATCTTAGACTCCACTAATGATGCTCCGGGCTATCTCTGGTGCCCAAGAAGCTCAGGGAAGTATGCATTGCCTCAGATAAAGGAGCTCTTCCAGAGAATATTTCTCCCATTTGGTTCAAACCTTCCCTGAAGTAGGAATTCTAAATTATGCTTAGAGGATCATTTCTACAAAGTTCTTTCTCTTTGGAGCCTGATGGTTTGGCATCTGCTTTGGAGAAAGGGCATTAAAAAAAAACAACTTTACTTTTTTCTTATTAGTAGTTGTTTACCCTACAAAGTTCCTGTGTGCAAACAGGATGGGTATTAATAATGCTGCAAAAGTTATTTTGAAAACCATTTGGCCCCAGGCCTCTGTATACGACATGCTAAGACACATAGAGGAGTTACTCGGCGGGGTGCCAGCAGCATCTGGGGGAACCGAGATGCTCTACCCATCTCTGCCCTGCCTGTTGAGAAAGCTTTTCTCTTTTCTTACTTTTGACATGTTAGGCTGTAGATTTGAGAGCTTACTGAGATGTTGGCTATGAGAAGCCAGAGTCCGTGTAATGCTACACAGGTAGTATTCCAGACGTGAAGCTTTTAAAATAATCAGATGTATACCTACTTGAAAGGCTGAACAAGGAAAGCTGGAGAAAGGCTGAAACAAGATGTGACAAGCCTAATTCCATTCTGACTCATAGCAGGAGTTAAAACAACCAAGACTACAGCTAGTTAAGTGAGAGCACTGGTGCGTTGATTCGTTTCTTTCAATGAGGGCAGGCCAAATGAAAGCCTTTGGGAGAGAGATCACTACAGATAAAAATGATCCTTCAAGGCCAAATGTTCTTTTGGCTGAAGGTCTCAGAGATTTGGTAACCAGAGTTGGACTGTAACCAAGGTAGAGGCTGAGGAAATTCTCAGCCATAGGCCACCTGGACAGGGGTGGTGGCTCCTTGTCTTCTTCACCCACACACTACAGATCGTTTCTGGAAAATGAGGTTCCCACAGCCCAGTTTTCCTCAGAAGTTATGAGCTGTCTATTTCAAAACTACCTGGACCTCTTACTAAAAGGTACAATTCAGGTCTCACTTCAGACCCCCTGATTTAGAAACTATGTCAATGCAGCTGAGAAATCTGCTCTTCTAGAATATACTGCAGGTGACTCTTTGTACTTAAGAGTTTGAAAACCACTGCTGAAGTCTAATAGGCAAATGCTTCATTGGGCTCTAACTTTTTCTTTAATTCAGGAAGAGAAGGATCTGTTGTGGTCAAATTGGACATAGATGGGCAAGAATTTGATGCATCTGAGAAGACTTACTCAGTCATTAGAAAAATGAATTAGTAAGTGTTTACTAAGGACTTCTGCCAGAGAACACATGCACAATAATGTTTGTTGTGTTTGTTGATTTGTTGTGATGTCACCAGTAAGACACTCAGGTCATGTAGCAGGTTCTTGCTCTCAGAGAACTTTCACTCAGCTTAAGAACTTTAAGGCTAACACTCACAAAACATTTGTGAGTCCTGTGAAGTAACGTATAATTAAGTACTAGGTTGCCTGGTGTGAAAGTTAAATGGTAGGTAAAAACTGAGGCCTGGCAGAGTCAGGGGAAGCTTCATAGAGGAGGTGTGGTGTAAGCTGGATTGTGAAGAATTGGTAGATTTGGGGCCTAAGAAAGAGGATGGGCAATTCCTGACAAGAGCAACATAATGTCTGGAGGCCCAGAGGTGGACTCTGGCTTGGGGGCTAACAGGACAGTGAGAAAATCAGAGTGGCTTGTATGGAGGGGTGTGCTGGAAGGTGCATAGGATGGGCTGAGTCACAAAGGGACTTAGAAACCAGGTAGAAAAAAGCAGAGCAGAAAAGGGAGCTACTGAAGCTATTCAAGGCTGTTGAGTAGCAGATATGACACAGATATAACACAGTAGCAGATATATCAAGGGCCCAGCAGGGACAGGAGAGTGGTTACTGTATCTGTGGGTTCTCAAAGTTAGGTGCCACTTACATGATAGTGGAGAAAGTAGTGAGAAGCCAGATCCATCTGAGGAGATTAAGTTTAGATCTGCATTTGAGATAGCTGGCTTAGGGCAGATGAGGCAACCAAGGGTAGTTCTGGGGCTGCCAGGCCGTGGCTGGCAGTGGAGAGGGGCATCAGATCAGCCCAAGATGGCTGGAGCCAGATATGGAGTTGAGTCAAGGTCTTGGACTGTGGAATCTACAGCGGAGAGGGCCAGGGCTTCACAGGCAGGGCAGGAGGCCAAGGCAGACAATGAAACTAGCAAACAAGGAAAAACTTGGCACAGCAGAATCGGTGGAATTAGTCTGATTATCCATGGTGAAATGAGACTCATGGGATATATTCCTTGGAAATTCTAACAAAAAGTCAGTGCTGGGTCTTAAAGGGTCATCCCCCACTACATGAGCGTGTCCTGGGGCAAAGCTCCATTCGGCTGTGGGTTATAGTTAGGATTGGTTTTCCTCAGTGGCATGATGGCAGAACTAGTCCATAATCTGCCCAAAGCTGCAGTGTGAAAGGGCATTAGACTATAGGTGTATATGGCTGGTGAATTCTAGGAAATCATGGTGCCCCACTTCCCGGTGATGCTCATCAATCAACAGACCTGTACTTTGAGCCAATCCATGTCATAGAAGGAGAGCATGTTCAAGTAATAAGGGATATTTTAGGTCATAGCCCAGGGATAGCAAAGAGATTTTGTTCTCCTGCGCCAACTCCGATTGTTTAATGGTGTCTGCCTGGAGTGCTGGGTCTATAATCTGGGTTCCAAAGGAAAGAATGTATTGATTGATCAGGGATGTTTGCCGTGGGCATGGGAGGAGCGAGTGAATGATGGCACTCGTATGACCCATTTGCCAAGTCTGATTTGCTCCAAACCTCCTGACCTCGTATATGAGAACGCTGAAGCTCATAGATATTAAATGTGTTACCCGTAGCCACAGAACTCAAGGGTAGATTGAGGGCTGGCGCTGAGGCCTCCTGACTCAGGATATAGTGTTTTCCTTCTGGATCACACCTCCTTCCTACCCTCCTCTTCACCACGGGACTGCCACACTGACTTCATTTTCCCAGTCCCACCCTTGGCTTTGGTTAGACTTCGTATTAAGAACTTGGCCACAGAACTAATTTGCACAATGGCTGAACTTGTTTCACATGTGATCAGAACTCTTGGGGAAAGATTCCAGGAAGAGGAATTACGGATTGATTCAGAGTCCCCAAGTGCTGGGAAAATGCAGTTATATAAGGGGATGGCAAGAGTTGACAGAGTGGAGGAGCAGGATTAATGAGGAAAGATGCTACGAGGGAAGCAGCAGTAGGTTGTCATTACTTTTACATAATTGAAGATAAAACATTGAAGTCAGAGGCCGTGAGCTGCTGAGTGGGGGGTGGACACACGATGGGAAGGAGAGAGCCTGATGTTTATTGAACAACCGCTGTGAGAGGTAAAGTGGGATCTTGGAAAGCACATGGCCAGTGGCTCTACTGACATAGCATAGGCACACAGTAAATGATAGCCAAAAAAAGCCAGCTGTGCTTACAGACTTTCATTCTCACAGCCACTCTGGGAGTGGATATCATTAGCATAAGCTTTAACAGAAACAAGAAATGAGTTGAGTCTCGGAATGGTTGACTAACTCATCCAGATCTGCAAGTAGCTGATTACAGATTCCAAATCCCATCTCTTTCCCCTAGTGCTGAGAATGCCTCCTTTGGGTACCTACTATTTAAGAGAAAGAAAAGGGTTGTCTCTTCTGCTCATTACCTTTCTCTTAAATGAAAAACTGCCAGCTTCTAGTCTATGGGACATAAAACCAACCTTACTCATTTCTACAGTAGAGACCGGCTCTGTGTGTTGTGTTAGTTCTTGACTTGTATGCATGTTTTACTGAGGAATTAACTTCAGAAGAAAAGGGTATGTTTGGAACTTTTATAACTGCATCTGTCATTTCTGTTATTGAACCTCTTCTCTCCCTTACCCTGTTCTTTTGCTAAAAGAATCAGTGTTAAACTATTTGAAGAAATGTGCGGACTGATAAGTCTTGACTGCTTTCAATTGCTTGTGGTATTTTGAGACATAAAATGTTATTCGAAGCTGTTCAAAGAGGCTTCCAGCACATGCCCAGGCAGGGCCCTAAGGTGGGCAGAGCTGGCTCCACCAGGCTAATAACAGGGTAAAATGGCTCCTGTCACCAGCTCCTTTCCTTGCCAAGCAGGAGCTGTGCCCTCAGGGACCATCTGCGGAGGTAGTGTGGCCTCTTATGGTCATTAAAAGTAAGCCGACTGGTTTAAGCCATCTGTTGCTGCTGGTGTTGGCTGCTGGCAGGGAAGCCGAAACCTAGAGGAGGCTGGTGAAGAGTCACCCTGCCGTCTCTCTTCGGTCTCACAGCTGCACTCTGCCTAATTTAATTTAGTCCAATAGTCTTACAACCACACTGTGGGTGGGGAGGGTCCATCAGTCTCATTTAACAGACAAGAAAATCAGGACACAGACCTATCAAGTGACCTGTTCAGGGTTACATTAAAACCCTAACGTTCGTTTTTAGCTTTTAATTTTGGTTTTTAAATTTTATTTTATTTTCCACTTTTACTGAGATGTAATCGACATATAACGTTGTATAAATTTAAGCTGTACAACATGATTTGATATGTGGATATACTGGGAAATGATGACCACATTGTTAGCATCCATTGCGACACGTAGTTACAGAATATTTTTTCTTGCAATGAGAACTCTTAAGATCTACTCCCTTAGCAGCTTTCAAATATATAATACGGTGCTGTTAACTACGTAGTCATCATGCTATACATTATGTCCCTAGGAATTATTTATCTTATAACTAGGAGTTTGTACCTTTTAACCATCTTCACCTATTTTGCCCACTCCCTACCTCTGGCTTCTCTGTATTTATGAGTTCTTTTGTTTGTTTGTTTTTTTAGATTCCACATATTTGTGAGATCATGCAATATTTATCTTTCTCTTTCTGTCTTATTTCCTTGAAACCCTAACATTTGAAAGTTAAAACCCAGCACCTATATATCTATAGAAATGACTTTAAATGAAAATCAGTAATCAGCTATTATTTTAATTACATTGCTCTTTTCTTGGGAGAGATGAGGATAATGCAAATGAAAAAAATTAAATAGTTTCCTATTTTCCTGTTTTCTTTTTTGGAGAAGAGAACAAAATGAGATCAACCAAACAAACTTAACCACATGATATGTCATGTCAACAGTTTCTATTGACTTGCTTTAAAGTTTTTGCAGGTGTTACATAGTTCCATTTTTAAAAGGCTAAATCCAAAAGTCTTTGTTATTATGATTTTTAAAAATTGTATGCATTTATTAAAAATAAGCTCATAGTAGAAAACTTAAAAATTGCTATGAAGGCAGAAAACAAATGCCACCCTAAAATAAAAAATCGGAAATAGCTATTTATATTGCTATACTTCCTTTCAGGCTATTTTTCTATGCCAAAATATTTTTCTTTGAACAAAATTAATATTTTGCTATATAAAGTTTATATACAGTATTTTCACTTAATGTTACATCATCCTATTTCTGTAACATTAAGATTAAAATATATTACTTTTAATCGCTGCATAATATTTCACCATTCTTGAAACCCTTCTTGAAACATTTTCTTCACTGGGCTACTGGGACATCTCTTGGTTCTCCTCCGTGAAATCTACATTTCTTTTGTGGCACCTCTTCATTTCTCCAATTTCTAACAGTGGAAGGTGCCCCTGAACTTAGTCCTAAAGCCTCAGGCCTCTTCCATTCTCCAGCTGCATTCACTTGTCAGGTGAGCCAATAGATTACCGTGGCTTCAATACCATCCGTCCTCTGTTAGCTCTCAAATTCTATCTTCAATGCTAGACACATGCATAACTGCCTATTTGCCACTACCACTTAGATGACTAATGGACTTATTAAACTTAATATGTTGAAAGCTGAACTCCTGATGAACCTGCACCCAGGTTCCCCATCTAGGCAAATGGCAAATCCATTCTTGATGTGCTCGGGCTTCAAACCCAGTCTGAAATTTTCTCTATTTTCTCTGTTTTCACATCCTGTCCTTCAGTAAAATTTATCAGTTCTGCCTTTCAAGTATGTTGAGAATCTAATAGTACTCACCTTTCATCTCGCCTTCACCTCAACCATCCTGTCTCAATCCATCTTCATCTCTTGTTTGGATGATGTCAATAACCACCTAATGGGTCCTCATCCTGATTCTGTCCTGGCCCCATGACAGTTTGTACTCAACAGAGTGAGTGACCAGATAATGTCATGGCTCTGCTTAAAACACTCCAGAGGATTCTAATCTCACTGCTAGTAAAGCCCCCGTGTCCTGTCAGTGCCTCCATCCTCACCCCCTGGCCCTTGTGCACTCTGCTCCAACCACAAAGGCATCCAGCTTGCTCTCCCCTTGGAGCTTTGCTTGGCTATGTCCTAACCTGATATGTTCTCCCACCAGATAAGCTACCTGTCTTGTTCCTTCTTGCTTTAAGTTTCTGTTCAAATACCATCTTATCTGCGAAATTCTCCCTAAGTGATCTTTCTGAAAAGCAATCTCTATACCAAATATTCCCTCTCTGCGCTTTTACTTACCTTTATTTTGTTCCATATTGTTTTTTTCTTTGTAGCATATGTATGAGTTTCCTAGGGCTGCTGTAACAAAGGACCGCAAAGTAGGTGGCTTGAAACAACGTAAATTTATTCTCTCTCAGTTCTGGAGGGTAGAAGTCTAGAATCAGAGTGTTGGCAGGGTTGGTTTTTTTTCTGAGAGAGAATCTGTTCCATGCCTCTCTTCAAGCTTTTGGTTATGACTGATAATCCTTGGCATTTCCTGGTTTGTAGATGTACCGTTCCAATCTCTGATTCCATTTTCACATGGCTATCTTCCCTCTGTGTCTCTCTCTACTTCATATAAGGTTGCTAGTCATATTGGATTAAGGGCCCACTGTACTCCAGTATGACCTCAATTTAATGTGACTAATTTCATCGGCAATGATCCTGTTAATGCCATTACTCGTATATTTATGGACTCCAATCTCAACTGGACACTCAATATGCCTGCTAATTTTTCTTCATGTCCGTGGTCAGCTCTCTCCTATTCTCCACAATTAAAATTTTTTCTCTCTTTACATTTTGTCCTGTTTTCCCTCCCAGCATGTAAGTAAATTTTACCTCCTACTTTCCAGAGAAAAGAGAAACCACTGAACAGACACTTCCTCAACTTTCTGACTCCACATTTGCAAACTTACCTCTGTCTACATTTGTACTTCCTTCTCTCATTCTGTTGCAAAGTGAAAAGTGTTTCTCTTCCTGGCCATGGCTAGCTTCTTTCACCTGGGACCACATCCTCTGGCTGCCTTCTCAAGGAACTCATACCCTCAATTATGCCTCTTCTTTCTGGTATCTTTGAACAACGCCTCTGTCAGGTCCTTCTCAGAAGTATCTAAATATAATCAAATCTCTTCCATCATAAAGTATGTTCTCTTGCTCTCCATTGGTCACCTTATCTCAATATTTCTCTTATAACCAAATCACTTGCAAGTGTTGTTCATACTTGCTCTGTGCACCTTCTCTTTTCCCCAATACATTTCAACTCATTGCGATCTGACTTCGAACTTGGTCAAAAAGCAAAAACAAAAGAAAAACAAAACAGAAAAAAATGCCTCCTTGTTGATGAAATCAACTCTTGACTACTCCTCTTCTTGAACATTTTCCCTCCCCCTTAGTTTACAGGATATCTTCTCTTCCATCACCTTTTATTTTTTCCTGCAGTTTCCTATTGTTTGTCGCCTCTCTCACTCTCTCGCTCTCTGTCTCTTTCCTTGTTGTTTTGATTCATTAGCTGGAGTTTTAGTTCCATGTCTCAAGACACTTTTTTTTTTTTTAATAAGAGAGCCTTTTTTTCTGACTGTGTTAGTCAGCTTGGGCTGCCATAACAAAATACATAGACTGGGTGGCTTAAACATCAGAGGTTTATTTCCTCATAGTTCTGGAAACTAGAAGTCCAAGACCAAGGTGCCAGCGTGGTCATTTTCTGGTGAGAACTCTCTTCCTGGCTTATAGATGGCCACCTTTTCTCTGGTGTCTCTTCTAATAAGAGCATTAATTCCATCATGAGGGTCTCACCCTCATTACCTCAGCTAAAGCTGATCACCTCTCAGAGGCCCCATCTCTAAATACCATCACATTGGGGTTTAGAGCTTCAGATGACATAATTTGCAGAGGACATAATTCAGTCCATAACATCGACTATTCCTTAATTAATTGTATTTCCCAAGAGTCTGTCCTTGGTTCTCCCCTCATCTTGTGCTGCATGCTCCCATAGCTTCAGAGAGTCTAATAATGCTTCTCAACTCCACATTCCCATGTTTTTACTTAGTTGTAAGTAATATTAATGTCTCTATATATTAGTCATGACATAGTATGTTAATATAAGCATATATGTAATCAGTGTATATAATCAATTTTTCCCATTTAGGAGTTGGTTTACCTTTTTTCTAAGTTTGTACATAGTTTCATAATTATAGTTAATGGCTAATGTTAGAAAATCTTATTTCACTAATCACCTATTATTGAGCATTATGATTATTTCTGATTTGGGGCTATTATAAACAATACCGTAGCATATCTTCAAACATATTTTTTCCTCTAATGTTGATATTTTCTATTTAGGTAAATTCTCAAGAGTCAAAGATATTAAATATGCTTACAGTGTTTCATATGTACATCCATTATTCGAATCACATGGGCTGAAGAGGATATTCATACATTTCCAAAGACTATTCTCACATACATCCATCTTTTAAAAAAATAGCCTCCCAACTTTTACCATTGTTGTGATCATTAACTAGTTTGTGCTCTCTTAGGGAGTAGAGCCTCCTATTAACTGGCTACCACTTACTGGACCTGGGTCAGATTTAGAAGTTGAAGTCCATGCTACCTGGGCTTGGTGTAAGGGAACCAATCACCCCTGGTGGGTTGGGAAAGATTGTATGCATTAAATCCTTCCATACCATGCATTGCTAAATGACCCAATCGATCCTGTGTTTAAAAACATATAAATGTGAAATGATCAAAGAAAAGGCCAGTTGCTCAGCTTAAGGCTGTTTGGTCTGTAACAATAGTGAGTAAATGGCACTGATTGCTTGTGAGGCTGGCTGCACATTGCAGTTGTCGACTGAGGTCACTGAAGATCTTTGCTGCTGATGGATAGTGCCCCCTTTTGCGGAACCTTTCCATGCTTTTCTGTAATAAATGTTTGTGTTTGTTAATAATTTCTGCATATATTTCTTTGTAACCCTGAAGAACTTGACTAGCAAAACCAGTACAATATTGCTTTACAGAAGAGACGTATCCCTTGACAGTCTCATCAGTGGTTGTACCTGTAAGCAGCTGGATCACCACAACCTTACAAATTCTGGAGGATGTCATGAAAACCTCTCATGGGAGGTTCAGTTTAACAATTATTAAATGGCAGCTCAGTGTTAATTTATTACTAGTTTGAAAAACTCAATGTTTAAATGATCCTTACTTAATTGTAAATCAAGTTCACTAATAAAGAAACTGGCCTCTGCAAAATTAGTCATTTGTGTTGTGTGCCAAATAATGTTCTTCATCTACTGGGAATTTATCTAACATTGATCTCAAACTGTTTAATAATGAAACCACAGATTTACTGTAGGCACAAAAGTCCTCAGATTTAACAGAATTTGGAGACCCATATTGTCTTTTTGAACCTATCATTTGTTTTCTGTTCTTGCCAGTTGTATGAGTTATGGCCAATCTAAATGTTTTGATGTTCCTATGTAGTATTTATCCCTATGTGCAGAAAAAAAAACTTCATCACTTAAATAAATAGAACAGTTAGGAACAGGACACTAGTACCTATAGTAGGCACAGTTTTAAGATGAGCCCCAGTGAGTCACACTCTTGTATTATCCTCTCCCCTTGAGTGCTGGTGAAAGCTGTGAGTTGTTTTTAGCAAATATAATGTGGCAAAGGTGATGCGATAGTCACCCCATGGTAATGTTATTGTTATACAATACTCCATGTAGCAGACTGAATAGAGATGGTCCCCTTCTGGCCTTGAAAATGTAAGCTACCACATGGCAAGGAATTGCAGGCAGCCTTAAAGTAGGCCCTGGCTGAGAGTCAGCAAGAAAATCGGGACCAACTTCAAGGAACTGAATTCTGCTTAAAAACCATGAGAACATGAGAAAGGATCTCAAATTCCAGAAAGGAATGCAACGGGGCTGACATCTAGATTGCAGCCTTGTGAGACCCTGAGCAGACAACCCAGTTAAGTCATGCTTCATCTCCTGACCTACAGAAACTGAGACAATAAATGGATGTTGTTGTAAGACACTAAATTGATAGTAATTTATTACATAGCAACATAAAATTAATATAATTTCCTTAGGGTAGTGTATAAGAGCTTGGGTTTAAATCTCAGCTCTATTACTTACTAGCTACACAGTGTTGGCAAATTACTTAATTTCTCTGAACCTGTTACCTTAACTATAAAAATAGTACCTGTTTCTGGGTGTTGAGGATTGAATAAGATAATGCTTATAAGTCAGTTAGCATAGTACTCGACACATAGTAAGTTCCCACTAAATGTTCTTATCTCCAAAAGAAATTGGACACTTTTAGTTTCATAATGCTAACAATTTTTATTATTTCTTTTCTCCATGTATCTCATGTTTTGAATATTTTTCTCTATCATATTAACTGAATTTATTAAGTAACAATTCATTTTCCCATCTATTTCTAATTGCTCAGCTACATAGAGCTTCTGATCACCTTCAGATAGTCTTAATAGAGTAATTATAATTAATGTAATTTGGCTAAAAGCAAAGACATTTGGCATTATAGTTAGTATCATTTCCAATAGCTTTTGAAATATTAGGAATGATTGGGCGAACCTTGTTAGACCAGATTTGGTGTTAGTTGACAGAGGGTAAGTAGACTTTGGGTGACTTTCTAGAGTTAAGCAAGGTCATCGTGATTTGCTTTTATATACTATCATATTTGCTTAGGCATTGTTGGATGGGTGAGATTGGCTGAAAAGACAACTGTAAGTTCAAGTGAAAGGAAAAAGTGCCAAGAAAGGAAAAGGAAAACATTATGTATGATATTAAAATTATTTAGGTACTTAATACCTGGAAATTAACTTAAGAATGGCTGAAGTTTTAGGAATTGTGCAATGTTGACATTTGAGTTTGGTAAAGTAAATAAATATATTGATTGCATTTATATTTAAATGTTCTTATTTTATAATTTATTTTATATATAGCACTAATATTTGAAGTATGATTGCTATTCTTTCATTAGTACCTTACCTCTTCTTTGAATATTGTCTAAAAAACTATCTTTTGTTTTATTATCAGTATCAAGACCTAATGTATTCAGTTTTTAAGAGGAAAACTTTTCAAATTAACTATGGTCTTGATAGGAAATAGCATTTATTTAATAGAAGCTTCTTTTATACAAGCTTAGCTAAAATTCTGATACACAAGAAATAACTGTTATAAGGAACTGTTTCATCTAGTCTAAAACTTGAATGATATTTTAAAATACAGAAAATAAATAAATCTTAAGAATTATGAATGAAAAGTTAAGGTTAAATAAATAGGATTTTCCAGTTTATATTATGTATATACCCTGACAATCACTACTTCTGTAGTACAACATATACAATACCCACACACACAGCACATACAACAGGAACATAGTATACACACCTACAATACACACACAAATGGCAACCCATGTTAACATATTAAGGGCTCTGAGAAGTCCTGCAATAGAGAACCATTGAACTTTGTATTTTTTTTGAAATTAATCTCAGAATCCTTCCTCTCTCTTTCTCCAAGGAACCCTGGTTCCTGAGGACTTAGTGCTTCCCGGAACACACTTCGTGAATTACTGTTCTAGGAGATTTTCCCCAAGAAGTTAACTATTATATAGGATAAGTATGAGGTATCTCTGGGTAGATGATACATACTGCCATTAAAACTACTCACAGATGAGAAACAACACCTCCAAACGAGAGAACATTGGAGGATTGTGGCAGGTACTGAAAACCTTGTTACTTCCTTCTGGAGTCCAAATTCTTTCCTTTATGTACAGATAAATACCGGTTTACCTGCAGACAGTCACTGCATCGCCATTCTCCACACCCATAGGTAGAGAGCTTCATCTGGGTATAAAAGATGGTCATCTCCATGCAGACCGGGTCAGTAGCCCAGGGATGGAAGTCTCTCTCACTGGTTCTGTCAGTGGCCTTTGACCCGACAGCATGATTTGGAACATGATGTTTTCTGCATTTCTGACCCAGAGGGCCAGAGGCAACTGCTCATCAGGTTATACTCTGTTCTGTTTATTTCATGGAGAATGGCAGAGGAGTATATTTCAACATTTCAAGAATGTACAGTAGGGCATTTGGAGAGTGCTTACTCTCAAGATTAGAACGTTTTTATCTTCATAAGGAAACGTTGATGTTTGCTGTCAGGATGCTGGACCACAATTATGTGTGAATTTTCCTTAAGATTTAACTGACAACTGCTCAGGCACAGGGAACCTTTTGTTGCAGAAATGAGAATGAAAGGTCTGCAGTGTCTTATACATTCATATTTTATATTTTGAATCAAATCATGACTTCCACAGAGTGACTTCTGTTCTATTGAAGAAATTAAATGTTTTGAAAATTCCTAGATAAGCCTTTTATTAATAAATTACCTATTCATTTAGGTACAGGGCCATGAAAGGTATGTTGCCATGTACTTTGCCCATCTATGTGCTCCATAAGCAGGAAGTAAATATATAATACCTTCATTCTTCCAAGATGACTTCCACTCATTGAACATATGATTTGATGGGTGTTTGCAGACTGAAAACATGCCAACCTGTCTTCCTTAAACACACAAAACTAACCAGGCTGGAAAATGGCAAAAAGCACCAAACTAGGGCAGTTTTAAACTATGGGAGTTTTAAAATTGTAAAGGATGACATCTATTCACCAATCAGTTCTGATAAAATAAACCAATTTCTGATAAAATTCACCAGTTTCTGATAAAATAAAAAAAAAATTTTCTAGCCCCCTTGCGGAGCTGACATTTCTACCAGCCTCTTCTGGCCATTTTAGTTGTAGTGTTTTGAGTTGCTACCCCAGGGCCGGCACTTACGAATAAACATGGTTCAAGAAGCTGTGTTGCTGATAGGATATTTCTGCCCTAAAGAAGCAGAGACAGGAGCTTCTTTAGCTTTTTTGCCTGAGATCATTTCTAGAGACTCAGACCTGGGTGCTAGGTTTCAGAGGGCTGCCTCTTAATTGTCAGAGGGTGGGTTATGATGGTTAATTTTATGTGTCAACTAGGCTAGGCCATGATATTCAGATGTTTGATCAAACATTATTCTAGGTATTTCTATGAAGGTATGTTTAGATGAAATTAACACTTAATAGACTGTGACTAAAGCAGATTATCTCCCATAATTGGGCGGGCCTTATCCCAATTAGTTGAAGGCCTTAGTTGTAAAAGACTGGCCTCCCCTATAAAGAAGGAAGAATTCTGCAACATCTGCTCTTCCCTAGGTCTCCAGTCCACCGGCCTATCCTGCAGATTTTGGACTTGTCAACCTCTATAATCACGTGAGCCAGTTCCTTAAAATAAATCTCTCCATATATGTATATATCCTATTGGTTTTGATTCTTTGGAGAAACGTGACTAATACATGGGTGGAGCCTTTGATGTACCTCATGGTCAAACTCATGAACTGCTTCATAAAAGCATTGTCGGATGGGAAGGGATTCAGCAATGTGGCTTGGTTCCCAAATTTGGCTTTAATCTTTTCCTGGACTTTAGCCTCTGGGTGCCTCCTGGTACTGACCCTCAGACTGGCTCCTTGTACACCAGCTGACTCTGTCCTTTGAGTAACACACTAGGCTCCCTTACACTTATCCGAGTCTGAGCTCCTTGGCATTTCTCTCTCCAGCTAAAATTACATGTGACATGCTCCTAAATTTGTACAATTTAAGAGTATTCAGAATTTAAACAGCATGCCCGAGTTCTAATATCACACAGGATTAATCAATTAATAGTTTAGGGCTCAAATAGCATTTTCCTGTACCTGCCCTCTTGAAGTCACAGAGATGACCCTGTTCTATTATAATGCCATTTTATACAATTTTGGTGCATTTCTGCTCATTACTTTCCAAAACTAGACCCAATACTGGAGGAGAAGATCTATAAAACACCTGACCCGCAATGTCTCTTGTGAAAATACAATATTGTATGTAGATGAACTAGCTCAGTTATAATGCTTATGTTTACTGAGTGCTTACTATGTGCCAAGCTTTGTTGTAGAGGTACTAAGTCCTTTAATTCTCACTGTAGCCTGTTATTAGCCCCATTTTGCAGATGAGGCAACAGCACTATATAGCAATGGCACTATAAATAGCAAATGCCTATGCGATTGTTCACCTGTACTTGGGAAGTATTCCTGGAGCCCCATCACAGCCTTGGGATTTTCCCTCTCTGCTTCTATCACAGATGCCTACAGCATAGGGATCCTTGAGCCTGCCTTTGAGGACTCCGCCCTGAGGAGCAGAGCACAAGGTTCTTTGCTTCCCAGAGAGCAGAGCTGTTCAATCTTAAACTTTTCTGGCTGATTCTCTTTTTCAAAGTTGCTGTAGCTTCCATTTTCATGTATGATTTGTCAAAATTCCCTTTTTATCCTTACCCTCCCTCCCCCAACATCCCACAAGTGACCTTTATTTTGTCTGGTTTCTCCATTCTGTCCCTTCTGTAGTGAGTGCCAGTGAATGTCCCTGTGGGCTCGCTGTGCTGGGGGTGCTGTAGCTCCAGCAGAGAGTCTGCTCTTCACCTCAGCTTCTTGGTCTGACCAGTTCTGCAAGACTGAAGGCTCTGGATGGTTGAGGTTTTCCACCCATACAAGGAATATACTGACTCCTCTTTCCTGACTTGTGCAAAAGATTATTTAGACTCTCTTTTCACCTACCTTGTTCTGTAAGCAAAATTACGCTGCTCATTTCACTTATGTATTGCTTCACTGAACTTATTACAAGATCTCAATGATTCCGGTTAAATTCTCTCATAACTTTGAGAGGACAACCTTCTCTTTCTGTAATATATTGAGGAAATCTTCCTAAAGCGAAATGAGCCCTTTTAGTGTTTTCTTTCTCTGGTGCAGACTTCGATTGCCTGTTTAACACAGACCCTCCCTTGTTGATGAGGCATGCTTCTTCTCTGTTTGTTCTTCTATCCTCTTACACACCAGGAGTCCATCATATCAGCAGCCCATGGCATGATAACTGAGAGGGAGCTTAAGAAATAGTACCCTCTGTAAAAGGGTGGCTGCTACACTCAATGCATTAATTCCTGTTAGGATTGTAAGGTTTGAGTCCTGCTAGAGCTGGGCAGACAGGGCTGTCGCTCACAGGAGGCAGGAGGAGGCATGAAGGAGCTGACGGACAAGGAGCTTTGAGACCTAAGAACAATGCTCTAGAATCAGAAACAGAGGCAGTGGCTCCTGACTGCCACTGACATGGCCACTGAAGAAATAATAGCCAAGTTGGAACTGGGGAGCCAGAAATTGAGGTGTCAGGGACAGAAGGCTGAGGAAAGGCTGGATTTGGGTTTTAAGTGCAGGCTGTGAAGACAAACATTATGAGGTCCAGAGGCATCTACACAGATGCTTCCTCAGAGAGCAATGGTTTTTCTGAAATGACAGGAAAACCCACATTCTCTGGGTTTTAAAGGGTCAGTTGTACTGGAGCCAGGACATGGGAGGTCTTCATACCAGCAGTGATATTCCTTCTGTCTTTTCTATAGAAGGGAATTTGGATGTTCCTGGAACACTGATGAGAAAGGGAGATTGAGATCGAGAGAGAGACTGTGTGTGTGTGTGTGAGAGAGAGAGAAAGAGACAGAGACAGAGCACAGAGAGAGAGAGACAGAGAGACAGAGACAGAGACAGAGACACAGACAGAGACAGAGACAGAGAGTGAGACAGAGGCAAGCTATAGCTGAGTTGAGGCAACCTATCTCTGAAACGCATGTTTTAAAATGTAGGTATTTGTTTATCTGATTGTCTCCAATCATAACATTCCATTTATGAAAGGAAGGGGATCTGTTTTATGAGTCAGATATTTTAGTTTAACCATCTCATTTGTTCTTCCTCTCACAGCAGAGGAAAACAAAGTAAGTTGCATAAATGGACTAATTATATGTCCTATTCTTGGGCGGCACATTTGCCAGTTCTTCCTTAATAGCATTAGAACAAATTCAGTGCAAACTCCTTGTGTAAGTGCAAAGGGTAGTAGTCGTTAACATGACTTAAAGAGTAGATCTGTGTATAGTAGAAAAGAGGCCACACGCGTCCACAGATTAGAGAGATACATATCTAGAGAAAATGATTTTTGAGGTTTCTTTAAAGATATTACTCTGACTTAATCCATAAACATAATTATAGCATCCCCCACTTATTCTGCATGTACTTCATCATTCTGTCTTCTCTAGAGAAGAATCATCTCTTTGATAGGATAACTCATTTACCTACAGTGTGGCTGGGATGCCCACGCATAAACCTGCATAATTAGAGGCTCATAGGAGATCTACATTCCTTCCCTAAATTTGTCTCTTAAAAACTCTCATTAACTTTCAGTTTCCATGTCTTTGCCTTTCCTTCAGGCCGCCAGTGCCCTATGTCAGGACAGCACACTTTCTAGAACTTTCCTGAGACCTGGCACCTTTATCTAAACACCCTGTGGCCCGAGCTCTGTTAAACAATAAAAGGCATGTGCAGACCTGTGGGCATAAGAAGATTTTTGCCTTTGTATTTTCTGTCAGTGGGAAGCCCCAGAGGCTGGCCCTGTTTCAACCTCCAGATCTTTCTTTTTTATGAAGATAACGATGATCACAGAGCCATATTATTGGCCTCCCTGCGGGCACTCAGAGGCAGCTAGCCTGATGCTTTCTGGTTCCTTGGCCTTTCATTTGAAAACAACATGTAGGGGCACATAGACCCGGTCGAGATCATTTTAAAAGAAGAATTTTTGAATTTAATTAAATAACATTTAATAATAATACAGTTCCTTTGCACAGTGTGTTGCAATATGCAAAGGACTTTCACATATGTTCTGCCATGTTACACTTGAAATATTAGGCCCGTCTTTATGCTCACACAAGTATTAAAGCAAGTGTTTTTCTCTGTTTCTGCTGGGAGAGATCAGACACTGAATATTTGCTCTTGACTCTTTTGCATATGCCATTCTATTTTCATAATTTTCAGTATAGACTAACTCCTTTCTTAATCTAGTATCCCTCAAAAGTCCCTTGAACCTCTCCTATAGCCTAGCATTTAAACTAAAGTTAGGATTCAGGACCATATTCTTGTTAATGTCCTTTGTAAGTAGGTGTATTGTGAGCAATCTGTGCAGCTCATTCTTTAATCAGGACTTGCAGCTAGCAAACCCACAGGAAGAGCAAAGCAGGGGTGGCTGGCCTATAGGACATTATTTCCTTTACTTTTCTGCAATAGTTTGCATGTTAAACAGACTCCCAAGCAGATTATTTGATGAAATTGGGGCATTTAGAAAATATAAATAGACTTTGTAAAATGGTATGGATGAGTAGATATTTTTCTGAACTAATATATGAGAGAGAAAATAAACAACACCGAAGTGGGGGCTAATCTCTAAACTTGAAGAACTCCTTTTTTTCCCCCAAAGCCTGAGATGGGCTTCATGCCAGTAGCCCCTCAGTGTGCTATTCTGTTGGGATTCTAAGCAAGCAAGGTGGGGAAAAATGTGGCATTTTAACAAAAAATCCTTTTTACTGATTATAATATATACATTCAGAAAGTATGTTGTGTGTGTATATTGTGTACATGTATTTTGTGTATGTGTATGTATGTGTGTGCAATGAATCCAACATCAGTGAGCATCCATAGTGCCCAGATTTTGGTCTTGAAATACCATTTCCCACTAAAAGAATCTAGAGAAATAGCTATTTCCAGGTTTGAGGTGGGAAATGTATGAGATATGTCTGGAGCATTTTGTCATACTGGATAGAGAGGAAGCTATCTGAGACCAGCAAGGTCAAATCAAAAACACTCTGGAGCCAACTTGAAGAGTCTTCTGTTGGCCAAAGAGGGGAAAATTCAATCTTTAAAAAGGGTAATAATTGTAATTATTTGGAACCCATCAAATAAATTTAAATATATGACTTCAAAATGATATTTTTAGAAGTTAATTTCCTTCAGAGGATAATAGGGAACCAATTATTTTTGTGAAAATTGTTAGATATTTCCTATATGATTGGTATCACTGAGTCACCATATAGTAGATAAGGGTAAGCATATATTTATAAAAATGTTTCAATTGGATGGATTAACAAGTAGAAATGATAGAACTAGAGTATTATTATTTTGCAACTCCCATTGAACTAATAGATCTCAGCATTAAGCATCAAAAGCTGTTATCATCACAAGAAGAAAAACAACCAGACACCACATGGCTCTTGTTGAAAGAACAAATCAGCACCTAGAATCTCGCCAAAAGATGACACCTGAGACTTAACAAGCCTCTAGATCGAACTGCCTATTTGCAGGAAATATAAAAAGACAGGGGAACATGGTGAACCACCCCAAGAGGGTACAATCAGCAAAGTTCCCATGGTTAGGAGGTCTGCCAGTCAAATTCCCGGAGGAGTTATGAGCAAAAAAAAAAAAGGTGGGGTGGGGGGTGGAAGAAGAGGGAACCTCTAGAATATAAAAGACTTAAAAGACATGTCAAATTTGCCAGTGGGTAAGTCTACTATAGAATCCAGGGATGCATACGCAGGTGATAAAAACTACAAAGAAGCAAGGATATGGTTACTTTGAAAGTCAGGGTAGTGGTTACCTTTGTGAAGAGGAAGGCATGTTGACTTTATCCAGAGATGGACGGGGAGGCAAGCTTAGGAACAGGGACTGAGGTTAAAGCCAAGTACTAGGGCCTGAGGATGGTGAGCAGGATTGCCGGGCAGTCCTTGATATGCTGGCTCTGACGGGCATTTCTGAGTTTCTGAGCGCGACTGAGACTAGTTTTTACTGGGGGCATCAGCATGGCCTGCCTGTCAGGGTGCTTTAGGACTTAGAGTGGCCTACACCTGCAGACAGTATAGCTTAAAAAGACTTGAATTTGACCTTTGGTTCTGTTACTTCTTAACTATGTCATCTTGGGCAAGTTCTTAACTTCTCTGAGACTTGGCTGCATTATCTATAAAAATAAAAATCACAATACCTCCTTCCTGTGGCCGTTTGCAGATGAAATGAGATAATATGAAGTGCCTTATCCAGTGTTGCTCCAAGCTGGCTGCACCTCAGAATGGTCTGCTGAGAGTTTCAACACTGCACCACACCTGGGCCTCACTGCTGGAGATTCCGACTCAGTAATTCTGGGGTGGGTTCCAAGCATCTGTAGTTTTAGAAAGCTTACAAATGATCACAGAACTCAGGCTGAGTTGAGCAACATTGGACTGGACCAAGAAATGGTAACTTTTTCATCCACCTCCTTCTCCACTGCCACCGCTTCATCTTCTTTCTCATCCTTTTCTCCTTTATCTCTTTGTTATTAGACGTGGGCATGAGTAGACTTAGTCATGAGGTGCAGGGAAGTAGAGGCATGAAAAATAAGTAAAGGCTGACAGCGTACATGTTGGACAGTGATTCCAGCAAATGGCTAGATAAGACCACAAGTTGAGGTCTTGGTACTAATTAGTCAGCTTTAAATGTTTGAACAGCAAATGTGAAGGTGTGAAAGGTGGTACGACCCCTACTTCACTTGCATGAAACAACTCTGACACATGCTTTCCAGTTTTTCTACATTTTTAAAATGGCTATCTGAGAGAGAGCTTTAGACATTCTCAAATAAAGCATGACTAGTTTTAAATAAAGGTAGAGTGGTTTAATTTACTTGTGCAATGAAAATTGACCAACCGCTTATTGGGTGCATGGCACTGGGCAAAGGGCCATGGAGACATGATTTCATTCAACAAATATTTATTGAGCACTGCCCTACATGTTGGAATATATCAGTGAAAAAACAAAACAAAACAGATAAAACAGATAAAAATCTCTACTGTCTTAGAGCTTACATTCTAATGGAGGAAAATAGGCAATAAAAAGTAAACATAGTAAATCATAAAATGTTAGAATGTGATAAAATTCTCTTTAAAAGTATTTTGTATAAGAAAGTTGAGGAGACTCATTGAGCAAGTGCTTGAAGAAGGAGCAGGAGTTTTACAATGCAGGTATCTGGGGAAGAGCATTCTAGGCAGAAGGACCGCCCAGTGCAAGGGCCCTGAGGCACATAGGGTATATCTGAGGAACAACAAAGAGGCCTGGGTGGTTTCAGTGAAGTGAGAGAGGTTGAATAATGGGGGATGTGGTTGAAGAGAAAATGGCCAGATTGTTGCGTTTTGTAGGACATTTCAGGAGTTTGGCTTTTATGTTGAGAGCCATCAGGAGGTGAGGAGCGGAAGAGGGATGAGTCTCGTGACAGGATCACTCTGGTTGCAGCATTGAGAATAGATGGTAGGAGGGCAAAGGTACAAAGGAAGAGACAGGTGAAGGGCTCCTGCAGGATCCCAGGGTAGACTCTCAGTGGCTGGACTAAGATGGTGGCAATGGAAGTGGTGAGAAATGACTATATTTTGGAGAGACATTGAACAGGCTTTCCTGACAGGTTGAAGTGGCTATAAGAAGGAGTGGAATTGCTGACTTCAAGGTTTTTAGTTTTGTTTTGTTTTGTTTTGGGGTTTTGTTAGTTAGTTTGCTTGTTTTTTATTTTTTTGTTTTGTTTTGTTTTGCCTGAGCAACTGAAAGGATAAAATTGTTTTCAAGATGGGAAGATTGTGGGTGGAGAAGCCAGTTTGGGAAAGAATACTGTAGTTTGTTTTTGGTCATTTGAGTTTGACTCCCTCCCCCAATGGAGATGACCAGGAGGTACTGGACCTAAGGGTCTGAAGTTAGGAGGAGCCTGGGCTGGGGGAGCACATGTGGGAGCCATCAGAGTAGAGATGGTGTCTAAAGCCAGAGACTGCATGAGAGCCCTGTGGAGTGAGGGTAGTGAACAGGAAAAGTGCAAGGACTGAGCTCCACGGCTCCCCAAGAGGTCAGGGAGATGAGGAGGAACCAGCAAAGGAGAATAATGGGGAGCGATTGGTGGGGTGAAAGGGAAATGAAGAGAATATGGTTTCCTGGAAGCCGAGGGACGCAAGTGTGGTGAGGGAGCAGGTGAGATGAACTGTGTCCGATGCTGCGGGCGGGTCAGGTTAGAGGGGACTGAGGTCATCTGTTACCTGGACAAAAGCAGAGTCTGTGGTGTAGAGCAGCGGTCCCCAATTTTTTGGCACTGGGAACTGGTGCTCCTGTGAGAATCTAATGCCCGATGATCTGGGGTGGAGCTGAGGTGGTGATGCTAGCGCTGAGGAGTGCCTACAAATACAGATGAAGCTTCGCTCCTTGCCTGGCCCAGGGGTTGGGAATCCCTGGTGTTGAGGGTTAAAGCCAGCTGGAGAAGTTTAAGAGAAGAGAGGAGGGGAGGACTCGGAGACAGAACAGAGGAATGGGAAGTAGCTAGTAGGGGAATTGAGGGCAAGAGAAGGTGTTTGTTTGTTTGTTTGTTTGTTTAGATAGGAGTGATTATAGCATTTTTGTATAATGAGGAGAATAATTGACAGGGGGGATTCTTGATGCCAGAGTTGGGGAGGAGAGGAATTGTTGGAGCCATGCTCTTGAGTAGGTAGGCAGGAAAGGATCTAGAGCACAGGTGAGGGGTTGGCATCAGATGGGCACTTATAGTATCAGGGGAAGGCAGCACCCATGGGCACTGATGCCAGCGGGTTGGTAGCGGGGTGAGTCTGTGAGTTTCTCTTCTGATGGCTTTAAATTTTTCAGTGAAATAGGAAGTAAGGGCATTATCTGAAAGAGAGGATGGCAGAGATGTCAGAGGCCTGAGGAGAGTGGTTAAAGTATTACATGGTTGTCTAGGAGAGTGGGAAATAGACATGGTTGCCTGGCAGCAGTAAGAGCTCACTGATTTTTCCTTGTCTTGAACTTGAAATGGGATCAGTGAGTGTGGCTGTGAGATTTCCTCAATCATGCATAGCCGTTCAGGTACAGGCACAGTCTGCCGGATTTAACTAGGGTTGGGGTTTTGCCAAGTGACAAAGCTAGAGAGAGCAAGAGAGTCATCGTGATAATCGACCAGGTAATTAAAGCAGGTGAAAAAAGGAAGAGGGCAAAGGCAAGGGCAAGGTGGTGGAATCGATGGATTGGAAGTTCTAGTGGCTGAAGGCTCGTTGGAGCTGGGGGCCTGAGTTTGAGTGAACTGGAGAGTTAGGAGGTAAGTGGTCATGGACTGGGGTTGATGAAAATGAGAATGTAGACAGTATGGTGGTTGTTCACCACCAAACGTGGCTGGACTACATTTTTTATTCCTCCTTGCACTCAAGTATGGCCAGTGACTAGTTCTGGTGAATGGAATGTGGGAGGAAGTAATGTATCCCATTTCTAGGCCTGGCCCACAAAAATCCTCTCATGGAATCTTACACCCTCCCTCTATTCTGTCCGCCAGCTGGATACAGAGAATCCAGCCTGGGTCCCTGAGTCATCCGATGGAGGGCTCTCCACCCAACCCCAATAGGGTGATATTCCACAAACCAGAAATAAGCTTAGACTGTACTTATTTTGTTAGATTTTGTGATATTTTTATAAAGTGTTGATCCTACCCTGAGTAAATCAGAAATGTTGAGGGTATGTCCATGGGTGGTTGAGGGGAGATTATTGGAGAAGGAGAGTTGAGGTTACTAAGAGGACAAGTTGTTGGGTGCTCCGTCAGCTATGTGTGTGGTGAAATCACCAGGAATAGAAGGAAAAGTAGTATAGGAAAGAGCATCAGTGAGCCAAGAGCTAAAGCAACCCAGCAACAAGTAGGATCAATCCAGAAGTGGATGATAGCAATGGGGAGAGGTAGCAAGTGATATAGGGTGATGGCATGAGAGAAGAAACTGAGAGCTTTTAGCAAGGGAGGAGGGAAAATGGTTTGGAGGCTGTATTTGGGGCAAGGAGGACACTCACTTCATGTCTAGGCCCATTGCTTGGAAGAATGAGGGGAACATGTCACTGCCCCATGCGATGGCTGCAGGGGAGCAGTGCCCTCGGGAGGAGCCATGGATGAAAGGAACAATCATAGAAGAGGCTGAGGGTATAAGAAATTTTGCTAAAGCAGGATTGCGAATCTAGAGGACACACTGGAGGAGTCTTGTGATTTGCATGACCTGGGACTGAAAGATGGAGACAGAGTGAGTGATATGAAGAGCCTCATGGAGAGTAGAAAATGGAAGAATTAGGGCAACCTGGGCGCCTGGAATTCTTGTGGCCACTGATACAGATGGGGTTAAAAAAAACAAAACATGATGCAATCAGTCCTGGGGGACCCAAGGCAGATAGTGGTGGCAAGGAGGCTGGAGGGCAGGAAGCAGTTTTGGCTCCCCAGGACTCAGTTTTGACTCCAGTCAGTGGATATAAGGAGGTCTGGAGAAACAGAATTGGTTCCACTCAGAGACCCTTCTCTGAGCCCACAGGCACCTACTTCAGCCTCGGGGAGTTAGGTCTCATAGACATGATGTAGATACTGTCCCACACTCAGGACACTCATAGAGAAAATAGATGCCCATGCAACTATGCTTCAGTGGGCAAATCAGGGCAGACTTCATTGAAAAGCTTGTTCCATATGCGTATAGAACACAGTTAATGTGCTTGTCAACTTTCTTGTGTGTGGCTGGGCAGCTGTGCACAAGCTAACCCTGCCTAGATGGGTCTTAGCTAATTCCCTAAGCCCTGATAGCTTGCTTCTCACAGAGCTGGTCCAGGGACAAGCAGTATTGGCCTCACCTGGATGCTTGTTAGACATGCAGGACTCAGCAGCACCCGAGACCTATTGAATCAGCATCTGCGGTTGAACCAAGTCCCCTGGTGACTCAGAGGCACATTCAAGTCTAGAAGCACTGTGAATGCTTTCCTTGTGATTAGTAGGAACAAAGCCAGTGCTTCCAAGAAAAAAAAGGCAAGTGTGAGGAGGGGCCCCAGGAAAGATTACATGTACTCATCAATCTTAAAACCCCAAGTTCAATGGACTTTTTTCGAGACCTGGCAATGTATTGGATTCATGTGAACTTCATTAAAAAATAAAAACAAAGTCTAACTTGCCCGACTCAAAAAGCATTTCACTGTTTCTTTAGGGAGAAATAGATCAGAACAAAGTTGATTATACAGAATAAGGGGGAAAAAAACAACTCTGAACTTTTAACCTGCATGAGTAGTCATTAGAGTCTTAGAATCATAGAATTTCAGAATGTAGAGCAGTAGTTCTCCACATTGGCTGTTTATTAGCATTATCTTGAGAGCTTTTACCAAAATAAATAAATAAATAAATAAAATAACAACAACAACAACAAAAACCTGATGCTGAGCCCCTCCTCCAGATATTCAAGGAGTATTCAAATCTCTGATGATTCTAATGAGCGAGATTTGAGCCTCGCTAGTACAAATAAAATGTAAAGCACATATATAATTTTAAATGATCTAGTAGCCAGACTGAACAGGTAAAAAAACAAGTAATTAATTTTAGTAATATATATTTAAACTATTCCCATTTTCAATATGTAATCAACATAAAAACTAATAATTTTTTTCTTAGTAAGGCTTCGAAATCTGGTGTATCCTTTACACTTACAGCACATCTCAGTTCAGATTAGCTATATTACAAGACATCAATAGACATTTGTGGCTAGTGGATATCGTGTTGGATTGTGCACCTTTGAGAAATAACAGTGGTGTCAGTCTATGAAAGATCAATTTCCACTTGCAGAAAACAAAATGATTGCTCATTTAAAGTAGAAGAGATGGGCCAGGAGTAAATGAGGTATAATTCCTTATTTCCTGTGTGTAAACAGCTTCTGAAAGATCATTATGGGAGTTCAGTGGGGAGGTAGGATTTTGAAAATTTGCAAAATTCCTTACAAAAAGGGAGCGCTGTCTTGGATTTATGTGACATAGGCAAATCTTTCTGTGACGCTGTATTAAGGCACACAAACGAATATTGTGCTGAATTTCTCAGCACCCTACGATATTAGGAGGTACTGAGTTTTTGATCTAGGAAAAAAGAAGGTAGTCATTGGCCACATTTTTCTTTTTCTCTCCTGGAGTCAACCAGTACGAAGTACAAGCATTTTAGGAGATTTTGGTGTCTGCATAGCTGAGTCAGTGTTGGAATCAGGGATATGAAAGGATAAAATTCTGTGGTTTGGCATTCCTGGCCTAATCCTCTTTCTCTTTATGGAAACATCGCTCACTGACCTTCTCCCAAACCAGTTGTTGAGTATAATAAACATCTTCCTAGTATTAACATTAGATTGACTCCCTAGGACCTAATTTTTACCCTGGGTTTTTTTTTCTCCCCTAAAGAAATTAGAGAAATCACTTAGCCACTGGCATGTGTTAAACTCTAAGCTGGTCATGTAGCTTTTCTGAGCCTGAGGCTAATAAACAGAAAGTCTTAGTGACATGTACTGAGAACTAGGTTAAACAAATTTCTCAGGATAGATGGCAGAATACTTTCCTAATGCTGACAGTGAAGAGTAGAGGCACTTAGGAGGGATGGCTTTCTCTCAAACCTCACCTATTCAAGTGCCTATGCTCATCTTAAAGCTCCTTGTCACTTTTCACCAAAATGTCTTTGCTTCCACAGGAGCTGCTTCCTTCCCAAAGCTGACTATAGTTTTAAAAAAGAAAACATTGAGATGGAGAAAATTTATCTTTGGTCCATGTAGCTCCTCCCTTTTGTACTCTTCCCTCATCTTTGCCAGTAATGCCCCCTCCTCTTCTGAAGGCATTGGGGTGTGTCTCTGCTGTCAGAATCCTTTTCAACAAAGAAGCATGAGCTTATTCACACCATGGAGTAACCTGTTTACATCAAGGTACAAATAGCACATAGCTTCACTCTCTCCCAGTGCTTTTGTGATAAAGGAATACAGCACTATCAGAAGACTATCAGGCATCAGCTAGGTGGTGGAGGCTTTTTAAAAGATAATTAGAAAATTAAAAGTAATGGATCCCTGAAGTAGCACTACCTAGGCAATCGTGTCTAGAATTGAGGAAAGGATGAAGTTGGAGAACCCTCAAGGGTGTTAAGTATGAACGTGCAATAATGATAAGCTGCCACCAGGGGGCAATTTAGTGCCTTGGTTGTGTGGTCAAGCTATCAGGTTTTCCAGTCAGAGAGTAAGGGAATTTTTACTTTATAAATATGAAATTGGGAATATAGACAATAATACTATAATAACTATATATGGTATCAGAAGGGCACTAGACTTATCAGGGTGATCACTTCATAAGGTACATAAATGTCTAATCATGATGTTGTACACCTGAAACTAATATTATATGTCAACTGTAGTTGGGAAATAAATTAATTTTAAAAGATGTGGAATTTAAATAATACTAAAAATTAAGTTTAAAGATGATTCACATGAGAAAGTTCTTCAACAAATTAAAGCCTAAGAACAAATTTGCTGCCTTCCTCACTGCTCTCACGCGACTTCCATCGCTCAGGGCAACCTGTGCACAGCCCCGGATGTCAGCACTGCATTCCTTCCAACTCACACTGACTTCTGTTTGTTCTTTTATTAGGACAAGGGAGAATATTTAAAAGGGACTTTTGCATTTTCAGTAGCCCAATAGTATCCTGTAACTTCGTCTTTTCCTTTTCTACTACTACACAGCCCTCTGTGCTAAAATATGAAGACTATCTTGGAAATCTGACTGTAGAGAACAGTTACATGATTTACTTTTCTAAAAAAAAACCAAAAAACCAAAGTAATCTTAACTGGTATATGAAAGATGTTATAAGGGCTTTTGGAGTCAAATTACTCTGAAGTCAACTATTAAGAGAAGTCTGACACTGAAAAAAAGTGCGCGACTTAATCTGTCTGAAACCCCACAGTGGTCCCCTTTGCTTAAAGATGAGGTATAAGTGCTGTCTAATGTGAATGAGTGTAAGATAAATGTAGTGGATTAATTTAAATTAATGCTGAAAGGTAAGATGAAGAAGGCCTTCTAAAGAAATATTAATATTTGACTCAGTAGTTTGCTCTTAATTTGGTTGTAGCCACTGAAGGTTTTTGAGTAAGAAGGAGGATTCATAGGGTGGTGCTCTAGCTGCAAGGGAAATGGAAGGAGGAAAAAAATTCAAAAGCTTGGTAGAAGCGGAACCTATAGGACAAAGCAGCAAATCAAATGTGGAGACTAAGGAAGGAAGAGGAGTTAAAGATGACTCAGATTTTGAGCTTAGGAAGATGTTAATGCCCTGAAAGAACAAGGAGGCCAAAAGTTGCTGGGGAGAGACATAATAAACTTGATCTTAAACATGTAGAGTTTGAGGGTCAAATAAAAAAAAAAATGTCTTGAAGCATTTTCAAAAATGTACAGCACTGTTCTCATGTAATAAAATAATAATACCAATAATAATACCGTTATTAGTCATGGGAACAAGTACTTTACATATACTCTCAAATTCAGGCTGAATCTTATTGTCATGAAATTGATCTTTAAGTCCAGGAGAAATAACCTCTGGACAGATAGAGACTGGGTCCTGTGTTTGTTTATCAGTTGAGGGAAATAAAAAGAAGCAGTGAGAAAGACGCAAATAACACAGGAAGTCACTCCAAGTGGCACAACAACTGAGAGATGATGACTTTGTTCAAATAGGATTGGCTGAGTTCAAATTCAGATTCCACAACTTAACTAGCTGAGTTATCTTGGGCAACTTCACCTCTATGTGCTTCAATTTTCTGATCTGTAAAATGGGGCCAATAACAATATCTGCTCAGAGGGTTGTGAAGATTAGTGAGTTCACGCTTGGAAGTACTAAGAAAATATCTGGGATGCAGAAATAATTAAGATATAGTTAATGATGCCAAATGCTATAGAGAACTCCATGCTCATGGGGAGAAAACAAAGATCATTCATTGCATTTGGCAATGGGAGGTAAGTAATGACATTTTGGAGGAAAGTTTTCATAGAATGGTGGTGGGGGAGGGCAGAGTTTGTCTTCAGAATGTTAAATTTCAGATACAATGTAGAGTAGTAGTAACAGCAATAACCACAGGAATAATAACTAACACTGAATTCCTTCCAAGTGGCCTTCTGATGGAATTTGTCATACACTGGGGAAATTGATTTCAGTCTTTCTCATGCATGTCAACAAAGTCTGATAAAAAAGTAACAATATGTGAGTGTTTAATATAACACTAAGTAGTATGTGCACTATTTAACAGTATAATTTCCCAAAACAAAATAATCTCATTGCCATGTCCATGCTGAATAGCATTTTAATCACATCTAGGAACTGCTTTGATGAACATTTAAAAATATTTTTCTCAATGCACAACTTTTAAACACTTTATACTCTCCTATTTTATTCCTTACTGTAATATTTCCCTAGGACTTATACTAGGTATAAATCAGTGATTTCATTACATTTTTAAACATATGCTTTTTAAAGGATCGTCCTGAGTCTTTAAATCTAGTTGCTATAAGTTAATATTAAAATTTGGGTTCTTTGAATATAAACATTGATTATTAGGGTTTTCTAGACTGACTTCCTCTAGAAAATGTAAAATTAGAAAAGTAATAGAATCACATTAAAAAGTATAGAAAAGTGAACTGCCATTCAAATCACTATAAGCAATTTGGAATATTTCTTTCAGACTTTTTTTCATAATTTTTTGTATATAGTTGTAAATATCCCATACATGCAAAATTGGACCTGCTCTTTAATACAAAATTATTAGTAATTTTTAGTTGCCTACATAGTCTTCACACCTATCACTTTAATCATTGTATAACAATTTATCAAGTAGATATACTTTAATTATCTCTTTATTTCCTTCTAGCTATACATTAATTTCTTGTTTTCATATTTATTATTGAAAATAATAGTATTTAACATATTTAAAGATGTAACTTTTTCATATTTTAATATTTTTTTCCGTTTTCTCAGATGTTGAACTGCATATCAAAGGGATGTGCATTTATATAGCATCTGGTATACATTGCCAAATTATTCCTGAAAAGGATGAGTACACACACATACGCATATGTGAGTGTGCATATATAACTGCATATATAACCTTGTTTTAGTTTGGATTTTTCTGATTGCTTATAGGTTTGAATTCTTTCCTAGTTCTGTCTCTCTGATTTTATTTGCTTGTCCAGCTCTTTTGTATTGGCCTCATTTCTAGAAAGTGATTCTTTTGTTTAAAGTTAAAGTGAATGGTTACAATAAAGTTATTTGTTAATTCCTGATAACTCTTTACTCCAACCACAAAAATAAGGATTTCAGTCAGAGCTGTGCTTTTGAACTGCAACCACAATATCAATGACCTTTAATATGGCTAAATAATGTTTGCACTAAAACAGAATAAACCACCTGAAAAATTTCCCTCAGAATAAGACTCAGAGGTCCATAAAAAGGATGAGATCTTTAAGAAGCAAAGTATGATATATGAGTAGCCCAAAGTACTTAAATGGGGGGACAATGAGAAAGTATCTATTAAAAATAGTCAAGTTTTGATAGACCGATGAAAGTCTAAATGCAAGATTCTTCTCACACTGTAGAATTGGTTTCTGTTCCTTCCATGAAAATTCTGCTTCGTTCCCATTGAAACTACAGAGGGAAAAAACAGAGTTTAGGGAATGAGAAATGACAAGTGAGTGGGTTGTAATCTCTAGCGTTTGCTCCGTGCTGTCTTTGACTCATTCATTATGTCCTTCTTGCCCTAGTGTTATAGTCAGTCTGCAAGGAACAAGAATCAATTCTAGTACAAACAAGCAAGCAAGCAAACGAACAAACAAACAAAAACACAACAGAAGGAGAAGGGAGATTTATTGGTGAGTGTGGGGATGTCTCATGGAATCCAAGTCGAGGATGCAGCTAAGCCTCGGGAGGAGAATCAGGGATGGGGCTCTCCTGGAATGCCTCCTTTCTCTCAGTCTCTTCCTCAGCTTCTCTCTCAATGCCACATTTATTATTTTTCTTAAGGCTTTTCAGTCATGGATCCATAATTCCTAGGGAAGGAACTAATTGGCCAGGCTCAGTAGAATACTATCTGTGTAGTAGTTGACTGCGGCTGTGTGGGCAGGAGCTCCAGAGCACAGACATGGTATTTTCTGCTACAATTATTTGGGTGGTGAATGAATGGGTGGAAGCAGTTCCTAGAAAAGAGATGCTGGACAAAAAAATTAAATAGCCTGCCCGCTCTACCTGCTAGCCTGTTTTTCTTTTGGCTAGCTAACTGCAACTTTAGCTTTGCATGAACTCTTGGTTTATTCTCACTTGTCCACTCCTCCTGTGGGCTAGATAATGACACTCTGACAATACATGTGTATGTATATGATATGTAATCTTCTTTTTATATATTTCTTTTCATAGACAATGTATTATAAATGCCTATGTTTTGTCCTGTGCGTGTATAGTTAGATAAAAAGAAATATTTCCTCTTTCTATTGTGTCTGTGAGAAATTGCTAGGAAAAAAAGTAATTTTCTTTGGTCAAATAAGTTTGAGAAGTACTGAGCTAAACAAACATACACAATTTCTGTATTGGATGACTTCTTGGTTGAGGTGGGGAAGAGTGAGAGAGAACGAGAACATTAGTTTTCTAAACTTATTGAAATATGCATATATGTGTGTTTGTATGTATACATATAAATGCATATGTATTTGAAGACCATCTGTAAACATCGTGCAATGAGCTAGAATGCAGTTTTGGAAATGCTTGCTTAGATTCTAAGATCCATATGAATTTCCCTTTGGAAAAGGAATAGAAAGGTTTTATTTGTGTGTGCTAAAGAGATGATCATTTTTTAATATAAAAGCCCAAGAGAAAAGGTGACTAGAACAAATTAATGCCTTTGGGAGAAAATCAGCCAGAGGGGACATGTGGGTTCTAGCCCTAACATTTTTCATTAATTTTTAAAAATCTCAGGTGAGCTATGAGCTCTTTTTCCTCTAGTATAAAATGTTAGATTAAAATATCTCTTTTCTGTAGCACCAACTACAGTATTTTTCATAGTGTTTGTAATGATTTATGAAATACTCTGCTTTGAAATGTAGCACTCTCAAGATCCAAATATTGTTCAAAAACAGCAATAGGTCTAGTTATTCTCTTCAATTAAATTATTGTATCATTAACTAGATACAGTAGTTACTAGATCTTCAGCCTCTTTATTTCTCTCTCCTTGCTTTCTTTATTTCTATCAAATTCTTTCTATATTTTTTTCAGAGGCTATTCTTTTACCAGTAAATTACTGATGTAAAAATTGAAGCTATTGTTTTTAACATCGGCTGAGGCCAGCTGACAATGGATATATAGAACTTTAGATACCTTTATCACATCTTAAAAGTTAGTCTAGCCTCTCAAAACAATCATTTATCCAACCACTCATGCACTTATTATTGGCCTGGCTGTGTTCTAGATGTTGGGGCTGTAGCAAGACAGATAAAACCCTGTGAACTTGTGAACAAGACATATAAAACCCTGCCCTTATAGAGCTTCCATGTGAGTGTGAGTGAGTGTGTGTGTGTGTGTGTGTATAGACTGAGTACAAATAAACAAACAAATATACAACATAATGTTAAATAAGTGCTAAGAAGAAACATAAAGCAGGATAAAGAGATAAAGGGTGACTGACGGTGCTATTTTAGATAAGATAGCCAGAGAAGTTCTCTTTGTTAGGTTAACATATGAGCAGAGACCTGGACTAAATAAGACAAGTCAGTCATGAAGCTATCTGTGTAAGGGAAGAGGGTTCCAGTCATCTGGAAAAGCACATGCAAAGGTATTGAGGTGAACATGTGCTAAGTATGTTTCAGAAGCAGGCAAGATGCCACGGCGTGGCTGGTGCCAGGTGACCAAAGGGGAGAGAGATGGGAATTGGTATGTGTGGGCGGGCGGGTGGGTCAGGGGGTCAGATCAGAAAGATCCCTGTAGGCCATAGGAATAATTTTTTATTTTATTCAAATTCGATAGGATATAACCAGGATACAAAACATCAGGAGCAACATCACCTATGTTCTTCTATTTCTCTTTGTTCCCTCAATCACCGTAGCCAAAAAAATTCTTACATGAGACAAAAGAAACACATGTACTATCTGGCGAGCACTTTGGAATTAGGGCCACAAGAAAATAGCAGTACTGCAAGCGTGAGAAGCACCATGAATGGGCTCTTTCTAAATGGGATGGGCATAGCTGCTGCTTTTGGGTTCAATTTGTTGTCTATAAATATCACTGTTAATACAACACATTAGCTTGGTGACGGGGTGAAGAAAGGCAAATAGCACCAGATTGGAGCTGCCTAATGATGAGTCAGAATTGCTCTGTTCCTACCTGTATGCCTTAAGTGAATGGAGAGCTATTTGTAGGTACAGAGAGGCATGCTGGCACAAGCTGAGAAGAAGCACTCGAGTGACACTCAAGACTTACTTGTGTCAGGAACAAAGAGAGCTTTTTCTGTACCCTCAGAAATCCGCTTAAGATATAAAGAGATTGGATCTGAGGAAGTAAACAATCCTCTATCTTCCCTCTAAGACTCTCACACAGTGGGTTTTAAGCAGATTCCTCCGACCTAACTCCTGGAAACATGTTTTTAATGACACCTAGAAATGGTGACAGATTCCAGGTGTCGGGACATGATGGTGTGGCTCAACAGTGGCTCTGCACTTGGTAGCTTTAAATTCTAACTCTGGCTGTGCCTCTGAGTGACTCTGTATGAGTCAGTCATATTATTTCTCCCTTCCCCTTCACCATCTTAGGCATCAAAGCCAGAAAGCACCTGGGTTCCAATTCTAGCTCCCCAATTTGGTCTCCGTATATCTTAATCAGCAAATACATAATCTTTCAGGGCCTCAGTTTCCTGATTTATAAAATAGGGACAATGACATCTACCTGTTGTGTTAGGATGTAAAGTGCCCAGCAAAGAACTTGGCATTCATAAAGCACTCAAAAATGCAGTAGACTTCGGAACACAGTAAAATATGAGTCTGAGCCTCCTAAAATTGTTACTTGAAGATTGGTTGCCCTTAAGGGTAGTTTCTACATATTGTTGGTGTTCAGATCATTGAAATTTAGCTATGAAATGTATACAGTCCCTATTTATGCTCCAACTAAATACTCCTTCCACCTTTCCATTCCTATAGTTCTGCCCAATCACAGGAAGGGAGAGGAACCCAGACTTACAAAGCACCTACTGCAGATGAGGCATTTTACATCTATTGTCTCATTTGATCCTCACAACATTTTAAAGTAAGTGTTATTATCCTGGTCTAGCAGGACATTCAATGTTACATCTGAAAGCACATTACCATTAGTAAATACTCAGAGCTGCACTAAAGAATCCCTTGAAAACAAAGCAATGAGTGGATGTGGAGCCAGAGATTTTACCCTTTGGCCTCATCTCCGAATCTCATTAGATTCCGTGAATGATGAACGTCCCCAGAAACAGGGCCAGTCCTGTTGTTGATGGTTGAGTATAAGTCTGTTTTGGGGCAACACTAGGCTTCCAGCCTATTTTTTGAATCAACTCCCCTTTCTGACGCTCTGCTCCAGAATCTTACAGCCCTCATAGACATCCTCATGTTGAGCCTCAATCTACTTCTACAATAGCTCGACCCAGATGTGAAGACGGATCTTAAATCCCAGTGTAGGCATCTCTTTTATAGAATAAAAAGCCCTAGTTCTTTTAGATTTTTCATAAGACCTATTTCCTTGGCCTTTAATAATTTTCACAACTCTTTTCTGGACAGTTCTCAAACTTTCTTCTACTTGCCTAAGTTACTGAGTCCAAAATTGGACATTTAATTCTAACAGAGCTCTGAGAAAAATGGACTAGTTCTATATGCTCTTCTCCTGCTTAAATGCCCCAGGGATGTGGCCTGTGTTTACGCTGCAGCACTATCGAGTCACTGTCTTCATTGTGAAGAAATGCCAACTTTGAAAAAAAATAATAAATTAAAAAGCTAGGGCTTTTAGCAGTATCTAACAGGGCTACTATTGCTACTGTTACTACTAGAGGAATGATCAATCCATATACATACCCTGTTTAGTTCTAGGAAGTAAAAATGAGTGATTTTTTTTTCACTAGCATCAAGGACTTAAAAAGCATGTCAACCAAATGGTTCAATTAATGTACCATGTTAGTATTTCTAAGCTAAAGCAGAGCAAAATCCTTAGGTAATAAAAAATTGGGGAGGGTCCATAGGAAATAAGCAAATAAGCTTAGCTAAAGACTTCACAGAGTAAGTCATTTTGAAGTTTTTAAAGCATCAAGATTTTTTTTTAAATTTATAACTTCTGGGCGATTTAAAAGGGAATACTTGGAATAAAGAAATAAGCAGCTTATTGCTTTTAAAAATATTCTCTCTCATACATCTAGCCACAGGGAAACATTCATATTTAGATATTTGAAGGTTCAATATTTGATTTGGTTAATTACTTTGAGAGCTGTTATCATCATTTCATTAAAAAATTTTTCCATTCAGTTTGGAAATTCAGAGAGCTTTTAAAATTTTTATATGTGATGTTTTTATTGCATCTTTGATCCATATTTTTTTCCCTCTGGTAATATATTTTCCAGTTTCATAGAGTCAATGAAAAAACAAATGTTTCTATTTATAGAAACTTGTTATCTCACGAATTGATCAAAATAAACAGACAGATCTGGCTGTGTGACCGGCAGTGTGATTTGAGAAAGTGACTAAAACTCTCTGTGGCCTAAGTGTTTTTTGAAGATAACGTACATGGAGTTCTTAATGCAGGCTTGGAACATATTAACAGCTCAAAAAATGTTAATGTTCTTCTATTCAGTTAATTTGAATTCTAACCCAATCCTCAAAGTATTCGTCATCTCACTATTTTAACAATCTCATTGTTGACATAAACATAAAATATCAGTCAAATTAACAACAATTTAGAAAGTGCAGTTGAAATGTTGCTGCTACAAAATTGAACTATTATTTTGTTTTTGTTCTTCTGACTGTACCTGGAAAGCCTTTATTATTTCTTTGTGAACTTTTATTAATTTGTGACATTTCTACTCCTTATGACATTTGTGTGTACTTTCTGCCTGTTTATGTGCTTTGCTAACCAGCATGCCATGATTTCCATTTGTAACATAATCATCCCTCAAGTGTACCCCTTCCTTCCCTGTGGTTCCTGGATAGTTTTTTTTTTTTTTAAATAAGAACAACTATTTTCATGATTTTATATACCCATAACATTTTTTTCTCATAGAACTTTTTTTCCCCAAGAGTTTTCCGAAGCCAACAGAAAACAGGAAACATTGGTATTAAGTTTTGCTTAATAAAAAATGTACAAGTAGGAAAATAACATCAAGTCTCAATTTTTTTCCTACTAATAGAAACAAAAACAGTCATATTCTGTGGTAAACTGTTAATTTGGTGGCCAACAATGAAGCACGACTCCTGGTATTCATACCCTTGTATAGTCCCCTTCCTTGTTGACTCTGGGCTTGGTTATGGAACTGTCTTTGGCCTTCGGGACATTAGCAAGTGTGATGCAAGTGGAAGCTTGATACATGCTTTAATACTAGGGCTTGTTTTCTTGGAATACTTGCTCTTGGAACCTAGCGGCCTTATTGTGAAAAAGCCCAAGCAGCCACATGGACAGCCCAGATAGGGGAGACCAAGGCCCCTGGCCAGCAGCCCTAGTTGAGATCCCAGTTGACAGCCAACACTATCTTGACAGCCTTGTGAGTGAGTTGTCTTGGAAGTGGACCGTCCTGCCCCAGTTGAGTTACCCCAGTTGACACTATATGGAGCAGAGACAAAACTGTCCCCACTGGATCCTGACCAAATTATAGAATTATGGGCAAATAAATGATCTCTGTCGTTTTAAGCTGCTGTGTTTTATATGAAACAATAGATAACTGAAACATGCACTCAGTCTCATTCCTGATCTTAAATGCATAGTCAGGAGAAGCTGGCAGCAAATTGACTCGATGCTGTGTTGATGCCAAACAAATGTAAATCTCTCCCGCCTAAGATATAATTAGATCTTGAGAACAAGGAGGAGCCTGAGGCTCAGGTGAGCATCAAATGCCACTTTTCTAGTGGGAGAAAAGTTTCATTCCTTCCCCCTTTATCCCTCCTCCTCCTCCTCCTTTCTGGACACTTTCATGGAGCACTGGCAACCAACAAGACGAAGTTCCTGCTCTGACAAAGCTTATTTATCCTCCTACAACTTCAGTTTTTTACCAAGATGTCATAACCCTTGATGGTTGAAGTCTGACTGACTTTCTCATCCCTGACTCAGTACTAACTTATTGACAAATGACTGAAAGATGGCTGGCCAAGGAGAACGAGCAAGTGGGTCATTAGCCCATCTTTAAAGACAATGACAGACACAGATGACAGAAGAATTGAGATTTTACAGGTGCATTCATACTTAACAGATCATTCTTCCACACATGTATAATCTGGGGGTGGAGAAGCTCTGCACTTCCTTTTCCTCAGTGGGCACTATGTCTCAACTGGTTCCAAAACCCCAGACATCCCCGTGGAATATTTCCTGGCACCTCCTTGCCGGAGGGCATGGTTCTCTTCAGTACTCAGCAGATTTGTGATGCCTCCCGATACTGCTCACTCAGTGGTGTCTGAGCGAGCAGGTAGAATTTAGTAGCTGGGGCAGTCCTGAGCGGGTGAAGCAGCTTTCGGCTCTAGCTAGAGAAAAAATAAAATGAGCGGTAGGTCCCTCCTGTGCTGAGCAGCTGACAAGAGGACAAGCTTTGGAAATCCTGGAGAGGAAGGGAAAAGTGGAAGAGAATTTATTGCACTATAAATGCTTTACTCAGAAGCAGAGGAATCACTGATCATTTCATCAGACAACTGAAGATTAAGGTGTTTTCTTTTTTAATTTGTAGGGAGACAAGGCAATGTAGTAGCTGCAAGAATAGGTGCTGGGGTCAGACTGCTCAAGTTCTTACTTATCTTCCACAACTGACAAATCCCATGACCTTGGTTAAGTTGTTTAATATCACTAAACCTCAATTGCCTCAATCTATAATGAGGAGAATACTAATACCTACCCCACGAGTTGCTGGAGAGAGCAAATGTGCATAGTAAATGCTCAATAAATATTACCTAATAGTATTAGCTATTAGTTCTTTACTCAAAAGCTTAGCATTTTCTTTTTTTGAAATTAAATTTATTGGGGTAACATTGGTTAATAAAATTATGTAGGTTTTAAGCATACAATTCTATAGTACATCATCTGTATATTGCCTTATGTGTTCACCACTCAAAGTCAAATCCTCTGTCACCATATATTTCACCCCCCTTTACACCTATCTACCTCTCTTCATCCCCCCTTTTCCTCTGGTAACCACTAAACTGTTGTCTGTGTCTATGAGGTTTTATTTGTTTGTCTTGTTCATTTGTTGCTTTCAGTTTCATATCCCACATATGAATGACATCGTATAGTTCTCAACTTTTTCTGTCTGAATTATTTCGCTTAGCATGATTATCTCAAAATCAATCCATATTGTTGCAAATGGTAGTATTTTATCTTTTCTTATGGCTGAGTAATATTCCATTGTCTATATGTACCACATCTAAGCTTAGCATTTTCCTTCCATTGAACATATTAACTCTACAAATCAGAAAGAATCGTTTTAACTATTCTACGAACATTTTTGGATGTGTTTTGTTTTAGTTTTAAAACTAAAACTAAACTTTAGAAAACTCCTAGTTGCAAGTTTGAAAACTTATAGCTTCAGAAAACTTTTATTTAGTCTAAAAATATCTTTTAAGGACACATCTCATGTGTCTTTTCTTTTGTAAGCATTTATATGATCTGTATACTCAAGGCTTTCAAGTAAAGTATATTCTTCACAACTCATTACAGTATATAAGTAAGATTTGTGAGACAACTTTGAGTCATCTTTAGTGGTGGAAAGTTTTTAATCATATATCCTTTTTGAAAAAGTACATTCACTAGGGATCTCTAGGTTAACTGTTATATGGTGAATCCTCTGTGTTCTATGTTGGGATCTTTATTGTCAAGCCAGCCACGTTCATCCATATGCATGCAGGTCAGTTTATTGACAGCTTAACAAATACTCTATTTCCCTTCCCCTCCCTTCCCTTTCTTTTCCTTTCCCATTCTCCCTCCCTCTTTACTCCTACCCTTCCTGACTTGCCCTTCTCTATCATATTAAACCTCACATTATTTTATGTATATATTATATTATATTATATTATATTATATTATATTATATTATATTATATTATATTATATTATATTATATTATATTATATTTTATATTATATTATTATTTTCCTTCAGGTATACTTGAGGCTGCTGAGTTTTTTGTACCCATAGAACAAGTGGCAATGAAAGTCATCCATGTAATCTTTAAACTTTACCCCGTAAACTGGGAACTTGCCCCATTCTTCTCTCCCAAACTGTGTTGTAAAGACAGGGGTGGAACTTTCTGGTGTTCAGTCCCCCTTTTCCTTTGGTAATTGAGGCATGGGAAGCGTGCCTTAGAATGTATATGAGACCTATTGATTCCATAATTAGAAAACTGTGTTCCCATTTTATAACCACTCTTCATCAATTACTTCCATGCCCAACACTCCCTCAGGGAGGGATTCGTCTGTTAGTTCCCTGATCTTGATATTTTTCAGTCCTGTCACTTTTAGGCATAAGCCCAGCTAGATAATAGCAGAGTCAGAATATCAAGTACTTGTTTTGACCAGGGACACAATTCAGCCTATAATTACCCAATATGTTGTCCATTCCCAGGATATTTTCATTTCGAAGGAAGTCTCTTAGATAAAAAAATGCTTAAGCCCAAAGTAATAACCTATGATAGGTGTTTCAAGCACCAGACCAATGCAGTAGGCACTCTGTCTAAGGGGAGGTGGAAAGAATACAGATTCTAACTTCACTTCTCACAATATTGGCCAATTCTGACTCACAGTTAGCTTGCACGCATGAATTCGCAGATCATTTTCAGGGACTTGGATTACAATAAAAACAGTTCAAACTGGTAGTGCCTGTTCATCAGAGCTTCAATTGACACTACACATTTCTAATGATCATCATTTCTGGAAGAATCTGTAACCCTCACAATTTAATGTGATTAACAGTAATTTGCAAATTCCAGAGGTGTCTCGGGTGCATTCCCAGGGTCAATGAATGACATGTCCCTAGAGCCATTTATTGTTAGCTCGAGAGGTATTTGCTTGGCGCGCAAATAACTCTCTGGCTCCTGACTGAAGAGAGGCCAATTCCTCTTTCTCAGAAAGGCCCTTAGATTCTGTTTATAAATCCACTTTTGTCGTAAATTCCAGACACATAGAGCCTCCAATTGCACCCTGGCTACTTCCCGTAGAGAAGTAAAATCAAAGACAGGATGTGTGGACAGTTAATGTAACTAGACTTCAACGCTGCCCACCTGGAGCCCCCAGAATCGGGAGTCAATGAGGAAATGAAGAAGCACTCCAGGTTACAAAATATGGGGTCTCCTGGGTTTCCCCTTCCCTGGTTGATGTGGGGCTTACACAGTGCTTCTATTGTTCAGAAAAGAATGAGGTGCCAGGCTCCTGTCCTGAGAAAGAATAGAAACCTCTGCCCCTCTCTTCTCTTTCTGTGCCTTCTCCCTTCTCCTGCCACCTTGGCATTTGAACTTGTTGTTCAGGTTAAGCGAGCTGGTATAGGTGGCATATTATTTTATTGGACATGTCAAGTCTGTGTCAAAAAGGTATCTGTTTAGTGACATAAGTGCTAACTGATGTTTCCTTTCGCCTCACTCTCATTCCCTACCACCTCCAATGCCCGAGCTTTATTTTCTGTTAAAGAGTAGATAATTTAAACAAATCCATATGATGGCAAACATTAAAAGTGAAATATCCATCCTTGGCATCTAATTCCAACTCTTCTGTAACTCAGTGTGACCAACATGAGTTGTTTAACTTTGTTAAGCTTCATTATTCTTCCTTCTGTAAAATCATCTCTCAGTTCCCTTATAGCTTTGTCTCTATCAAGAAATCAACCAAACAGTGCACAGCTAATCACCAAGCTGGAAGATCCATGAGACCCCAACCGTCTGTCTTCTGACACTGTTTGTCAGGGACGTCTGGCTGATTCATTCTGCCTCTTGGGGTGGGGTGAGGGGACAGAGGTGCCACTCACAGTGTGCTCAGCGTCTCCTTCCCAGAACACCCTTTTTGGGACGAGTCTGCTCTTCACCCTGATTGCTGGGGTGCTTGTGAAAGCAGGTCAGAGCCTGAGAGAGAGGGTAGGCTCAGGAGAGGGGAGTCTTCCACATTTGTGTTTGATCCTTAGAACACACCAGATGGACTTAGGATAACTTGGGATCTGTAAGCGAACATTCTTGTCAGGAGGCCAAAGAAGACAACACCAGAACTGCCCTGTGCCAGATTCTGCTGAAGGGTGATGCGTCCCCTCAGAGGCCGAGAGCCTATGCTCTGCTCTAGGGAGAGGCAGTTGGGTGCAGAAAACTCCATCTTTCCTATTTTTGTTCAAAGCTCTTAGGCACCTTGGCTAGCAAAAAACTATCGAATACTTCTCTCCCTTTTTCCCCTCCCTTCTCTCTCTCTCTATTTCTTTTCTCTTTCAAAAAAGCATTCATTTTCTCTTTTCAAAGCCATAAGAAAAATGTTTATTGTCATTTCTAAATCAGAGAGTGAAACCACATAAGTTTAGTTACTGCTTCATGGAACATCCTTTCTCCAGAATAGTGATCTGTCTAGCATTTGGACACCAATAACCTTCGTTGGGTCATCAGTAACTAACTGTTTAATACACACTATTCAGAAAACCTGGGAAAATAAAGATTTTAATGTTATATATTTTTCCACATACTTGAGAAATATATTCCACTTCTTAGAAGTTTCTTATGCATTTACACAGTCATCGATGTACTACTAGTTTGTAAATAACATGAAATATTTGTTCATGGAGGTAGAAGGGATTTTTAAATGATTCATAACCATCTGGTTATTTAGCAGGAAATGAGGTGTTTGGCAAATTTCTTTCTTTCTTTTTTTTTTGCCAGTGGATTCTTCTTTTCCTGAAGAAGTTAAACATGTGTTCCATGGCCTACGACCTGCAAGAGGTCTCGTACTATTTATTGTTATGATCCATGGGCTTACGGTGCGTGTGCTGCCAGGGAGCCCAGTGGCCGCTGAACACAGCTGCCTGAAGTTAATGATTCAGGAGGCACCATCTGTGTTGAGCTCTGTCTCTGCATACACCACACAGACACATCCAGAACAAAAGGCAGTGTTCAGGCTCACAAGTTAACATCCCGCTCATTAGAAAACTTTCCAAGTGGAGGGTCCAGCCTTCTGACTACTAAACCTTCAGGTGAGTCATTAGAGTCTCACATTTGGGAATCTGTAGGCCAACTTAGTCAGCCAGACAGTGTGACAAGTTGGGTACTAATATATAACTTGGCAGGCCACAGGGGCCTTACTAATTGTTAGCTCTGACAATGTTTTTTAAAATATTGCAAATCTTATTTTCCAGTTATAGTTGTGCTGAATGAAGGGGCTATAATGTATTCCTGTAGTTAAGGCTAAGTGTTAAGGCACATCACGTGAGGAGTGAGGAATATTTATCCTGTGGTCTGACTGTGTGAATTCCCTCCTAGAAGGAGCTGGACTGGGGGGACTGAGGATCTTGACAGGGAGGATCTATCTGGCCCTTGGCTGGTCAGTGAAGATCAGAGAAGGATCTGACAAACAGGATCTTATCTGCAAGAAGAGGCTGGAACACAGATCTAGGCGGGCTGCCCAAATCAGTTGTCAACTCAAAAGACTTGGGCAAATTCTAGGTGTATGGCATCAGGAAGGAAACTAGGAAAAAAGAAAGAGTTTCAAGTAGGGGAGGGTATGTGTACACATCCTGGAGAGAGTTCCCCCATCACAGGACACAGCTGCAGCAACCCCCACCCCCTCGCTTTTTTATAGAGTCTCTGTGACTTATGTCACAGGTGAAGAAGGAAGTGTTAAGGTCAGTATGTTGGCTGACATGCTTCCCCTCTGACCCCACAGGATCGGAGGCAGGTTCAGACCTAGGGCTTAAGGCAAGAGATGTGAAGTTCCAGAAATTTTGGAGTACTTGCAAAGCATATGTTGTGTTTGATCCTAAGAACACACCAGATGGACTTGTGAGTAGCAATGACGATTTGTGGGACAGAAAAACAACTTTTACATAGTAATATTTTTTTTTGCCTTTGTTCAAAAGTTAGGGACATAAACATGTTGTATTTTTAACTCCTTTGCTAGTAAATTGGTTATATCCGATGTGTTTAAAAGTGTGAAATCCTCAGAGGAAGTTTAAAAACATTTGGGCACTTTATTTCTTTCTAGGATAAAAAGGAGGAAATGTCCTTAGGAATTCTAGAGATGAAGATTATCTCTCAGCTTTAGAACTGATTAGGAGCATATCTTGAAACTAGTCATTTAAAGCTTTGGTCTCTTTTTTTGCTTACGATGTGGAGTTCTTGGTACTTAGGTTTTGATTATCCGGCCACCCCGAGAGAAGAACAATCCATGCCCCTTAGCCCACGACCCCCTCCCATGCACACAAGATGAAGCTGGTGTTCATTTCAGTGCACATGGCCCCAAGGCAGAAGTCATGGTCTGTAGACAAGGCAGAACGAGTTTTCTTTAGTTCTATTCCTGGTGGTGGAATGCTCTTTGTAATTTACTCAAAAACGATAGATATGCATTAAAAGACAGTTTTTCAAAGAATATCCTCTCATCTGTACATTAAAAACACATTAATGTCAAACAATTCCATTTGAAAAGGTCAATATTTATAAACTGAGCAAATTGTGTGTGTGTGTGTGTGTATATATATATATATATATTACATATTTAAATATCTCACTAGAGGATCTTAGATTATGAAAAGGATACTAAAAAATCTCTCATAACCAGTCTTTTGGAACAAAGAAATAATCATAATCCTAATTTATAACTTTTCACATCCTGTGATGCCAGTAGTCCTCTCTGCAAATAGCAGGTAAACTGAAAGATTAGGAAAAGTCTCAACTGGGGACAATGGACCCCATAACCTTCTCAGTAGTGTTCAGGTTTTCTTGACACTAAACCATTCTACTCACAGATGCCTAAGAGAGTACCCCAAACCTAGGTCACTCCTTGGCTCAAAAAATGTCAGTGGCTCCCCAGTGCTTACAGAATAAAGCCCAAGCTCCCTGGAAGAGTCTCCAGGTCTGTTTCCCACACGTTGGCTTGTCCCCACCCTACTGGGCACACCCTCTACACACAGCAAACTGCTCCCATGGCAAGCCCTTTTCCTGTGTGTCTGCCATTGCTCATGTGCTTTTCTCTACGAGTGCCTTATCCCCAGCTCTACTCTTGGAAGCCTTAGCCTTTCTTCATTCCTTGAGTCAGAATTAACCACTCCCTCTTCTGCCTCCCGCAATCATTACAACAGGACTTCCGTCAGGTTTGTATTAACATCAACCTATCTTTGTGCATTTCCCACACTAGTCTTTTGGGCGACTGCTTTGAGGGACTGTTTGTAGTTGATCTTTTATCCCTCACGTTTACTTGAAAATAGTAAGTGCTCAACAAATGTTACATTTACTACTTACCTCTGTAGTAGACATCAGCCACTGTCTGAATGTACTAAACCTTTCAATAGGTACATGTGTGCCTAGGGAAACCTCACTATCCTAGATTAAAGTTGAGATACTAGTCTACATTAGAAAAATATCTGATCATTAGAATATTATTTCCAAATATATAACTTTATTACTTTTGAGTCCCTGCAGTTAGAATTAGGCTGTAAAGTATTGTTTCTCCTTGAATGGATCCTTCTGAGCAATTGGAAATTATGATACCATGATAGCCTGTTTTAAATTCATTCAGATTATTGACACCTAAGTAGATGCTTTCAAAGGGCTCATCTGCTACATCTGATTCTATTTATTTATTTCTTTAAATCTTAATACATTTTATTTAACACAATATACCCAAAATGTTATCATTTCAAAACATCAATATAAAATTTATTATTTAGTTGTATTGGATCCTTTTTGATTTGTCCTAAGTTGTGAAAATTCTGTGTGTATTTTTACTTACGGCATATATTCAGATACTAAATTTTCATCAGAAATATTTGATCTATATATAGATATCTTAAAATTTACAGTTGAAAAAGTAGATTCATATTCTTAAGTTGTTACAAACGTACTTAGTTTTCCAATGACTGAATCGAGTGTCAGCTTTAAAATTGAAATCAATTAATTAAAATTAAATGAAATTAAAACAAAAAAACATTTCTCAGTCACACTAGCCATATGCTACATCTGATTTTAGCCAGTGAGAAGCATTGTTGTCATTGCTGTCATTAATCTTTTTGTTACTGATACTTGATTGGAGGGAAAAGAGACCCTCAAAGCTGTCTCAAAGGTCTTAAATCTCTCTAAAAGGAAGGATGGGGTTCCTTTAATAGAAATGAGAAACACAGGAGCCAGACAAGCTTGAGGACGGAAAGACGAGCTCAGTTTTGTACAAGCGGACAGAAGAGTGTCCTTTTTGGTAGAAACAGATCTCTGGAGGGAGATCAGGCTGGAGCCTGGGATCTGGGAGTCACCTGGACAGGGACAATGTCTAAGCCCTGTTAGGGGGCAAGTTGAGGGGAGTTCCCTGCCAGAAGCACAGCTCTGCAGGACCCAAGTGCTAGGTCTGTGCACCAGGGGATCCACGATTTTTATTAGCTTTAATTGGTAGTTTGGGGCAGATTTGGAGTCCTACCTCATTCTGCACAAACCAGTGTGTGCAGAGAGAGGTGACTGGATGAGGTTAACATAACAGGCATTTCCCCTACAGTGTTGCCTCAGGAGTCTTGGAAGAAGACCTGGGGTGAGAATGTTGTAAATTCTTTTGTATATCCCCAGGATGGAAAATGTTTACAAGCCCCCTCCTTGGACATTGTTTACCCCAAGGAACAATAGAAGTTTTAAAGTAAAACCTCCAATGCCAGAAGGCCCCAGATCCTTTGGAAAAGTCGTGGGTCCCTGGAATGAAGCCCTTGGCGGTGTGATAGGAAGGGCATTTAACAAGCTCCCTAGTTCATTCTGATGGAGGAGGCCCAGGGGCAACTTTCAAGAAATATATTAAATTCGATTGGCTTATTATATCCTTGGTGAAGTTCAAACAGGTCTGGTAAGTCCAACTGGTGCCGACGACAGTAGGCCCCAACCATAGGCATGGGACAACATGCCAGTCCCCTGTAATGGGAATAAACTATTGGTGCCAAACAAGGACCTATAGCATTGGTCAGTGCCCTCATCCAGGCTTGACAAGCTGAAAGCCCAGTCTCAAGCTGCTAGGGCCATCCTTGATGGCTCTTTCAAACCCAAATGGGCTCCACACTTTCTTAGGTTTATTCTTTAATTCAAGATGAACACCCAAGAGGGACTGGAACTTTCCAGTTATTCATAACTCAGTTTTGGTGGTACTTGGGGTCCAAAGTAATTAATGAACCCTCAGAGATATTTGTTTGCACAAATTTGTTTGTGCATCAAGATAACCCAAATTTTAGGTGAATATGTACACTTGTTTGTTTTAAAGTGAGTCTATGAGCTCTTTGTATTAGAAAAAATTTTTGTTGCTGTAATAGAAACTAAACTTAGGAAACCTAAGTTCAGCAAAACTGAGGAATTAATAATATGGATATCTCGTAGAACTATAGCCAAGAATGCTTCCAGGCCTCAGAGAAACACTGAAACCAGTTACCAGGAAATGAAAATGAAAGCAGAAAGCTGACAGTAATTCCTTTGCATTTCTTGTCTTCTCAGACTTCAGACTTCTCTTTCTTATTCACCTTCTTTTGTCCCTCTGTAGTCTGCTAATTTCGCTCCACATGATATTCCATAGCCAGACCACAGATCACCATAATTGCCCAGAAATAACCACTGTTAACATGTTAGAATATGTTCCTTTAGAGTTTTCTTGTGGATGAATATATACTTTTAAACAAAATTAGGATCATGTGTTATTTATTCTTCTTTAACTGATTTTTTGTGCCTATCGACAAATGTACCGCAAACATATTTCCACTTCATCTATTTTTCTAAGTACTCATTTTTAATAGCTGACGAGTATTCTATCATATGGGTGTCTAATAGAATCTCTCATTTCCAACTTGGTCAGAGTAACTTAAACCTTTTATTTTAACTTAAAACATACCCTAAACCATTTATCTTAGATTAACATGTATTTGCCAATCTAGAGAAAAGATTTTGGCATCATTACAGTTTTCCCCCGTAATATTTTACAATTGTCCACTATCATCTAATTCAACAGCTGTGTTTTTCTTGGGTTTGGGGGGGAGCAGCTCAGCTTTATCTAGTCTTTCTAAAACATTAAATCCAGCTTTAGGAGAAATAAAAATCTCTTTATCATTTCATTGGTGTACATATTATTTAATTAAATTATATAATTTAATTATAATTCTAGCAGCTATAGCATAAAAAACTATAGCAGCATAAACAGGTTTGGGAACAAACATAACTGATTCCTGGTGAGCACACAATCACCTTGTGGGAGTACTGGTGTGTGGGTTAACTAGAGCCTACTAGCTCTGAGCACTCAGCATGCTGGGGCATTAGATAATAAGAAAAGAATAAAGAGTTATGATTAAGTCAGGGTACTATTTAGCTTTTAAAGAACATTTCTACTATCCAGCAATTTGGTTAACCAATTTCCTATATTGGACATTTAAAGGTTGTTTTTATTTTTCTTTCAGTATTAAAAGTAACGCAGCATTAAATATCCACGCAGATCATTCTTTTGGGAACTTTCATAATTATTCTCAGAATTGGAACTACTGGGTAAAATTATACACATTTTAAAGACTTTAAATATACATTTTCAAATTGTTCTCCAGAAAGATTTCCCTGGACTTGATATTTTAAAACACAATTTAAAATAATAAGAGACCTTTTAACAGGGAGTCTAAGCAACCAACTTCATTTTTCTGCATGTGGCAGGAATTAAAGCCTGATTTTTTATCCTAAAATAATGACTTCACCCCTTCTAAGGCATGGCATAAAAACACCTTCCCTTTGTTTTCAGTGACAATAGCAACAGTTCCCATGGATGAAATTTATTTTTCATCGAATAATTCAACCCATTTGGTTTTAGGATGTGGCCAGGCAAAATGAGCCAAAAATGCAAGATTAAGGCAACTTGATTTTTAGGCTGTGTATGTAGTTGAGCTTTGAGTTTGGCTGATACAAACAGTTTCCATGGTTTGGGAGTTTTTTTGTTGTAGCAACAAGTTCCTTGGGCAGTAGACTGTGAAACACAGGGTCCCTCTGTGAGGGACACTTTGAACTCTTGAGAGTAAAGGATCAGATTAGGTGGTATCTTGGATGGGTTCTCTGGAATGCCCATCCTTCCCCAAGCTCGGGCCAAAAGTAAAATGGTCATCAGTTTCTTCAAAGAGTCTTTCCATTGTTTGGAACTTCCCAGTGATTGTATTCTACTTGCTAATGTCAACAGGGCTGAAATGGGGGACACTGGTCCAGGTTCATGACTCAGACTAATACGAAATCACTCTATTGTGGCGAATTTGAAGCAGCTGCTCTCCTCTGAGCCCTCACCACAGTATTTGGGATGGGGAGATGGATGTCTTTGAGGAAGAACTTGTTCCTCTCAAGGGTATTTGTCGGTGGAGGTCGCAGGCACAGGAGACTTGGAGAAGGATGTCGGAGAACAGGCTCTGCAGGGAGTACTGAAGATAAAGCTGAAACACGTGACCCAACTAGGTCACCCATCACAAGAGCCAAGCAAACAGCTGGAGCCAAGAAACTGAACCAAAATGAGGACATTTGAGTATCCAGGAAAGTCAGTGGGATGAGGTCTGGGCAAATTCTACTGAGATGCCATGGCACTGCCCACTGGGGGCTTTTTATATATGTTTGGCAAACATTGTGTGGATAAGTTGTGTTCATTTAAAAATGCTGGGTGAATGGACCATGATGGCCTTGAAAAGAATGCCTGCAAATGACAGTAGAAGAGTTGGGGAGTTTATTTGAACTCTGGGTTTTTAAAAAGGAGAGAGATAGGAGAGTCAGAGGAACTTACCTGACAAAGCAGTCATTCCTCACCCTATAAGTAGGGAGACAGGAAGCCTCTCTGAATCTCTCTTAAATCTCTCTCCCAGTTGCTTATGAAAGTTTGAAATACTCTAATAGAAATTCAGTTTGAAGGAATATATAATATCTGAAAGTAGTTTCAATATGAAAAATACAAGTATAGATATATGAAACATGTATGAGATAAAATGAATGATGATATCATGCACCTGGTTTATGAAAAATACTTTATCATTACCTTCGAGGTCCTTTGTAGGTTCTTCCCCTTCAGAGAAAATTGTTATCCTGATTTTTGTATTGTTAATCACCTTGCTTTTCTTTAAGATTTTACCTTTTATATTTATTTCTCTATAAAATGTTTTGTTTGATTTTACCTATATTTGAACTTCATATAAATAGACTCATACTATATTCTGCAACTTTTTAAAAAAATCAACATTATGTCTTGGGATTCATCCATGTTCTTGCATGTATCTGTAGTACATTCATATCATCGCTATATATACTTGAATTGAATGAATAGCCACAATTTAAATTTTATTATATAATCAATATACATTTGGATTATTTCTAGATTTTTGCTAAACGGTGCTACTATGAATATTCTTGTATGGGTCTTCTAGTACATATGTGCGGTAGTTTCTCTAGGTTTATTCCTAGGAAAGAAGATGTGGAATTATATAGCTTATGAATCTTCCGATTTATTAGAAAATGCCAAATTATTTCCCAAAGTGGTTGCAGAGCTTTGTTTCTTTTAACCTGAAATCTTTGCAGTATGAAAACTGATACTGAGTTTTACCTGGGTTTGCCAAGTCCCTCAGGCCAAAAGCCAATGTAAGTGCTCTGCTTTGCCTTTTGGTTTTTTGCTTTAAATTTAGGCTTTTTGGTTTCAGAGGGTGTCTTGCCTTCTGGATAGCTCATCAACAAATTTCAAAGGATGCCAAAAGACAGCAGTTGAATTGATTAGGGTCTCCAGCTCATCATGCTGCCAGAAATGGACATTAACTTCTCTCCTTTAGTTTGAGGCTTTGGTCATCATTGAAATGCAAATGACCATGCTTGAGATAGCAAGTTAAGGTGGTATTTCTCACAATGTCATCTTAAAACCACTTCCATAAAAATTATCTGGTGTGCTCATTAAAATGCTGATCAGGGGTCACATCTCAGACTTCCAGGTACAAATCTTGGCTTGGAGGGAGGGATAACTTTCATTAAGTGTTTTGATGGTGAACTATGTTGTTAAGTTGTTATCTGTCTTTTATCCTTCCGTACTCATTAGTTTCAGATCCTTTTCTGAAGCAAATTTCATAACAAAAGAGCTTAGGAAATTTGCTATCTGGAGAAAAAGGGCTTCCTGATGTTGGCATGAAAAAAAAAAAAAAGGTTTTTCTCTATAAGGAGTTCGACATTCGCTGATTCCACTTTCCTGGCTGCTGCAGCAGGAACACTGCCAGCCATTCTCACCTTTGTCTATAGGTTAGTTTCAAAACCAGTGGTTAACTTGTTTCGCTGAATTTTCTTGTGGCCATGCAAGGAAACAGGGAGGAGACTCATTTTTCAGTCACATTTATAGAGAAACCATGAAGCATCACAAAAGTTAAATAGCTTCTCCTTCTAGAAAGGGAGGGGGCGTAGAATCCAACCTTTAAACTTTCTTATAAAAATATATTTGAGCTTAACTCCAGTTATTCTTTTAGGAGAAATTATTCGAAATGGATTTCCTAGGTCAAAAGGTATGCGCATTTTAAGACTCCCCATTCCCTAATAAAAATAGCTTTCTTATCCTGATTATAGAAAGAATACCAGTATAAACTCAATGTTAGGTACATGCAAACACTTCAGAAAGATTTAAGAAGAAATTGAAATTACCCCAAACGTGCCACCCAGAGAAAGCCATGGTTAAACATGTTTATATATTTTATATCTTGTTAGGTTTTTTCTTATGCATACAAACATTTTATCTTTCAAAAACTGAATAATCCTGTTTGTAATCTTATTATTATTTTTTTAATCAGCATTATATTGTGGATCTCTTTCAATGTCTGTAAATGTGAATTTTGGAAGACTTCATATAGGTGTCACACACAAAGTGCTTAGCGTCTAAAATACCTGATAATAGTAGGTTCTTCATTTGTTCATTCAACAAATGTTTATTATCCAGCTCCCCATGACTGCAGCCCCTCCTAAGTGTTGATCCCTGTCTTTGCAGAAATGGCAGCAGCCATTAGGAATCCATGTTTTATATCATTTGTTCCCTCCTTGGTCTTTGCCTGTTGGATGAAGGGTACATAGAGACCCCCAAACAATCCACAGGCTGGGCAGGGGCCTAAGATGCAGTCTCCTATGCAAAGAATGGGCTAGCTAATGCAATTCTATTTCTTAAGAATTCGAATTCAGAAATACTCAAAGGAAGAGACAGCAGCAGAAACAGAATGGAAAAGTTGTCTTATAGTGCAAGAATGGAGAGGTCATAAGGGACCAAGTTGAGGGCACATTCACAAAAAAAGCAGAAACTATGAGGTAAAGACAGAGAGGGAGAAAGCCAGTTGGTGGAGGGTAGCTGAGTCAGTTCTTGCTGAAGCAGGAGAGCAAAATCCACATTCTCAGTCTGCTGGCCCCCACCTGGGGTCACCTCCTGCTTATACTGGGGGTGGCCCACTTCCATTATGGCTCTAATTGTTAGATTTCTGCTAGATTCCATTTCCCTAGCACTCCATGTATTACAACTCCATCCACCAATGTATTTACCCACAGATTGATAGTTTGAGTGAGTTTCTGTCCCTTGGAGCCTAAAGAATATAAATAACTCAATTGTTTTGATTATTTAGACCCAAGAGTTACTTAAGGGAGTGGAGTTTTGGTTTTAGGCTTATAGTCTTTTTTTTATTATTATTATTTTTATGTGTGCATACCTGTGTATAAATTTTTGGGTTAAATATATTTCTAATGTCATTGCAATATGATTAGGAAGTGTGATCTGTACAATTTCAACTTTTAGGAATAAGAGATTTTCTTTGTGGCTAAGAATAGTGTATATTTCTGCATATGCTAAAAGAATGTGCATTCTCAATTTGAAGGTATAATATTTTAAATTACCTTTATTAAATTATAGTACTTAAATACTCCATATATTTTTGGCTTTCTAGTTTGCCAGGAACTAGAAAGTAGCCTGTTAAAGTCTTCACTACGGTACTGTTTTTATCCTTTCTCTTATACTTCCAATTATCACTTATAATTTGATGTATTTTATTTCCTTAAGTGTTCTATTTAATGTCAATTGCCTTGATACCTTTTGTCAAATGTTAATCTGATGGCCACCTTGCTTTCTTTTGGTGTGTGTTTTTTTATATGTTTTTGGTCATCCATGTATTTTAAAACTTTCTGTATCACATTTTTTGTTTAAGTGTCTCATCAAAAGTATAGAGATTTGGTTGATATTTTTATTTAGACCTGTCTGAAAGTCTCTGGAATTAATAGGATAGGTTCAGACACTATCTAGCCATCTCCAAGCCCATTTGATTTTCCTCCTGGGCCCAAGGTTTCCTTTGTTGTTAGCTGTGGCTACGTGTCTGAGTTCTGGCTAACAGAATATGGTGAAAGTACAGAATGTTTACGTCTCAGGCATGATCTCTCTGTTCTTTCTGATCTGCATGGCAATGCCCAAGGCAATCTTATAAACCACAGGTGAAATGGTAGAGCCTCTACCAGTCTGAGTCCCCAAATAACTGCATGGAACAGAGCCCCTCTCTTGCCAATTAGACTATGTCTGAGAAAGAAAGAAACTTCTATTATGGAAAGCCGCTTAGCTGCTAATGTCACAGAAGCTAGTCTGAACTAATGCAGGAAATGGTGAAGATGAGTGCTAATGTAACAAAAAACTAAATCATATAGTACTGTCTTCACAGTCGGGGAGTGGGGCAGTTGAAAACTGATTTCGAAGCCTAAGGGATGGAGAGACACAATTTGCAAAGGCAAAACATTTCATGAATTTTGTCAGCAATAACTTAGAAGGTAGATAAAATGCCTAATGAGACCATAGTTCTACAGGAAGAAATTGAATAAACGAATGTTAGTGCTTTGTGCCACTTGACAGTGACTATATTTCGTGAGGTTTTAGGGGCACAAGCTCAAGCAAGAACTGCCTAGCTTGAAAGCAGAAAAGAAAAAAAAAATAGAGTTCAGAAATTTGGGGCTTTTCAAGTAGGAAAAGCTGGCTGCCTCTAGAGTGCAAAGGGCAGGAAATTAGGTTGCAAGAAGACTTTGAGAAGTTGAAGCCCTATGAAACTTAGGCTAAGAACTCATTCAAGATGTGGTATTCCCTCTTAAACCTCCCCAAAAGCCACCATTAAATTGAGAAAGAGTGGAAAGGAGTTGAATGAGAAAAAAAATAAAAAATTAGGTTTGAGAATTATGTCTAGGAAAGAAATCTGGGTATGGTTATTGTCACAGAGAACTTCCTGGAAACAAATAAATTAGAGGCTATTAAAGGTTTGGAGAGAATTGTATAGCCGAACAATCATAAGAGCCTGGATATTGTTACAAACCTCTTCTCTGATCATAAACTAGAGTGGATGGTGGATAGAGGTGACACATCCATGTCATGATATTGCAGCCAAAGACTGCTGTATAGTGGCCAAAGTGGTCAGTCCCAGTTGAGACTGTTTCCACACAGTTCCTGCTTTGTTTCATACAGTTGCTGTACAAGAGGCCAAGTTCTGAACATCATTTGCTCTCCCGTCCAGCCTCCTTCCCAGCCTCCTGCCCAGCTTCCTTCTCTTCCTCCTGCCCCGGCCCTCCTTCTCTTCCTCCTGCCCAGCTCTTCCCTTCCTTCTGCTCAGCCTCCTTCCCAGCCTCCTGCCCACCTCTTTCTATAACTTCTTAGCACCCTGCCCAG